>NC_081557.1:17991439-18123612 GCF_022355385.1 Mustela nigripes
TAGTAGTAGTAGAGGAAGACCACTACATGTTAACATGTGGTATCTGGTAGGATACCAAAAGCCTTACTCAAATGGAAATTTGTAAGTCTAAATATATTTCTGATATTATGATATAATTAGACAAATATATTTGCTCTTTGTTCCTGGTTCCTGGCACAAAGCTCCTAAAATTCTTGGAATTTCCTGAGTGATAGGGTTAAGACGAACAGCTTTTATTATTCATTTTAAGCTCCTTTCAACTTTATCTGAATTTATGCGAATAAGGTTACTCTTGGTGGGCCCCTGTTTAGCTTTAAGAGGGTTGGAACTTCCAGCCCCACAAGTTCTAGGAGGACGGCATGCTTAGAGAAGACATGGAAGTTTCTAGGCCCTTTGCACATACCTTGCCTCATCCATCTCTTCCACCCAGCTGTTCCTGAGTTGTATTCCTTTATAAAAAGTCAGTAATAATTTTTTTATCTATTTTTATTAATTTGACAGAGAGAGACACAGCAAGAGAGGAAATACAAGCAGAGGGAGTGGGAGAGGGAGAAGCAGGCTTCCCGTTGAGCAGGGAGCCTGATGCAGGGCTTGATCCCAGGACCCTTTGGCTCAGGTCATGGGCAGATGCTTAATGACTGAGCCACCCAGGTGCCCCCCAAAATCAGTAATATTAAGTAAAATGACTCTCAGAGTTCTGTAAGCCATTCTTGCCAATTATATGAAGCAGGGATCATGGGAACCTCCAAATTCGTGGCCGGTAAGTCAGAAGTATAGTTGCCCAGACTTGGGACTGACTTCTGGAGTGGGGGCTATCTTGTAGTCTGTGGGTCTGTGCCAACTCTGAGTAGTTGATGTCAGATTTGAATTAAATTGTAGTCCACCTGTGGGTGCCCAGAAAGTGGCAGAATTGGTTGGTATGAGGAAAAAATGCCACACATTTGGCATTAGGAGTGTTCTGTGGATAAAAACAGATCAAAATAGTAGTACTTACATTTTTTTCTTTTTTTTTTTTTAAGATTTTATTTATTCATTTGACAGACAGACATCACAAGTAGGCAGAGAGGCAGGCAGAGAGAGAGGAAGGGAAGCAGGCTCCCTGCTGAGCAGAGAGCCCGATGTGGGGCTCCATCCCAGGACCCTGAGATCATGACCTGAGCTAAAGGCAGAGGCTTTAACCCACTGAGCCACCCAGCCCCCCATTTTTTTCTTTTAAATACAATTGAAATCAGTACTCGACTGAAAAATTTTAAAAAGTTTTTAAAAAGAGAGAGATTTTTAAAAAGGAAAATTTAAAAATCCAAGCAGAAAATAATGGTGATCTATTGACTACAGAATGCTCCCAATTTTCACCCTTACCTGAATCTACACCTTTTGCAATGGGACCTTGCCACTCCTCTCAAGACAAAGAGCATCGATTCCCCGAGTACCAGCTGGGCCTCAGGACTTACTGTGGTCCATAAATTGCAGCAGAAGTAGCAGCTGCAGCTGACAGAGGGAAAGAGTCCGTCCGTCATGATCAGATTATAGATCAAGAGCTGAAACAAGACTTCTGTCCACATTTCACTGGGAAAGCAATCACACGGCCATATGTAGCTTTGAGGGGCAGAGCAGCACAACCCTACTGTGTGGCCAGAAGGAAAACCAGACATTTTTTGTGAGCAAATTAAATATAAGGTTTATTAGGATCTGACGTCATCTTATTTGTTTAATAGTTTTTACTTCCTCTGGTAGAGCAAGGCAATTGACTGTTCCCACTCTGTCCCTCGCTCTTAGGACATTCTTTCCCTCAAGGGAGGTTTTTAAAAATAAATTATTATGTCATGCAAGATTACTTGGTAAGGAATTTGAAAATCTTACTACTGTGGAAAGTTTTTGAGGATATAATTTGAACCATAAATTGCTTCAGAAGTAGAATATCTGAAGAGAGCAGTTATGGAAGCATAAATATTTAAAATTGACCTCCAAAAACTCTTTTTTTTTTAAGATTTTATTTATTTATTTGACAGACAGAGATCACAAGTAGGCAGAGAGGCAGGCAGAGAGAGAGTGGGGGAAGCGGGCTCCTCGCTGAGCAGAGAGCCCGATGCCATGCGGGACTTGATCCCAGGACCCTAGGATCATGACCTGAGCCAAGGGCAGAGGATTTAACCCACTGAGCCACCCAGGCATCTCCATTTTTTTCTTTTAAATACAACTGAAATCAGTCAGGTGCCTCTGACCTCCAAAAACTCTTAAGGAATCAGTGATCTTTTTCTTTTTTTTTAGCTAATGAATTCTTTCAAAGTTCTAAAGAAGAGCTAATTATAGATCTATATACATTTGATTCAGATTATTTAAAAAGCTAGAAATACATTTGTGAATCAGGCATAAGCCTTTTACCACAACCTGACAAAAAGTAATATGAGTAAATAAATAAAATATGACCAAATCAAATTCAGCACGGCATTATTAAAATTATTCCACTTGTTTGAGTGGAATTTTTCCCTGGATGGTTGGATATTAGGAATCGATTAGTAATTAAATATAGTTTCTATCATACATGTGATCACCTCAGTCAAAAGTAATGTTTATCTCAATATCAATAATAAAGATACCTACTCCAGATCAAACCACCAACCAACACACTACTCAACAATGAGAATAGACACATCCTCATTTAAAACCAGAGGATGGGGCGTCTGGGTGGCTCAGTGGGTTAAGCCTCTGCCTTCCACTCAGGTCATGGTCTCAGGGTCCTGGGATCGAGCCTCGCATCGGGATCTCCCCCTCTCTCTCTGCCTGCCTCTCTGCCATCTTGTGATCTCTCTCTCTGTCAAATGGATGGATAAAATCTTAAAAACCAAACCAAACCAAACAAACAAAAATCCAGAAGATGGAGAAAGCAACTAAATGCAAAACACAGTCACCATTATTTTACGTTTCCTAAAAAAAAATTTTTTTAAGATTTTATTTATTTATTTGAGAGAGAGAGCATGAACAGTGTAAGAGAAAGAGGGAGAAGCAGACTCAGAAAGCCTGAGTCGGGGCTCGATCCCAGGACCCTGAGATCATGACCTGAGCTGAAGGCAGACGCCCCTAAAAAAACATTGTTTTAAAGGTTCATTACCCATTTTAGAGATCGAGAGCATAGCAGGAGGGGCAGAGGGAGAAAGAGAGAATCCCAAGCTGACGCCTCACTGAGAGTGGAGCCCAACGGGGGGGGCTCAATTCAAGAGCCAAAACCAAAAGTCAGGTGATTAACCAACCTAGTCACCCAGGCACACCCAATTTTTTTTGAAAATTTTAGCTAGGATAATCCAATATGAAATGGAACTAAGAAATTGAAAAGACAAAATTACCATTATTTCTCCTCACGATGGTTGCCTATTTAGAAAATACAGTGAATAAATTATAAATGTATAAAAATTATTAAAAGTTTAGTGAAGGGATTACATATGAAATGACTGTCCTGAAGTGTGATAACTTTCCCAGATTCACAACAAAGGAAACAAATCTCTGGGGAGCGTTTTCCACAGGTGAAATTATTACAATTACCTTGTTGAAAGAAAGAGAAAAATGTTCTGAAATATTGTTACATGTGTAACAACATGATACCACTTTTGTAAAGCATACATATAAATATCTGTTTTATTTTTACTTTTTTAAAGATTTTATTTATTTATTTATTTGACAGAGAGAGACACAGACAAGCAGGGGGAGTGGGTGAGGGAAAAGCAGGCTCCCCACTGAGCAAGGATCCCAATGCCGGGCTTGATCCCAGGACCCTGGGACCATGACCTGCGCTGAAGGCAGATGCTTAACAGCTGAGCCACCCAGACACCCTAAATATCTGTGTTTCAAAAGGATACACATAGGGGCGACTGGGTGGCTCAGTCGGTTAAGCATCAGATGATTAATTTTGGCTCAGGTCGTGATCTCAGGGTCATGGGATGGAGCCCCGAGTTAGGCTCCGTGCTCAGGGCGGAGTCTCTTATCCTTCTCCCTCTGCTCTCATGATCCCGGGGTCCTGGGATCGAGCCCCCCACATTGGGTTCCATGCTTAGCAGGGAACCTGCTTCTCCCTCTTCCGCTCCTCTCTCTCTCTCTCTCTGTCAAATAAATAATAAAATAAAACCTTTAAAAAAATAAAAAAATAAATGCAAATACCATCATGACTTCACGATTATATTCCTGAATATCTGACCCAGAGAAGTAAAACTTTATGTTCACACAAAAACCTGTAGAGGAATGTTTACAATCAATTCCAATCCCAAAGTTTCCATGCTATACGATTCCATTTATGTAACAGTCTTAAAACGACAAAAGTATAGAAATGGAAAAGAGATGAGTGGTTTCCAGGTTAGGGAGAGAAGAGGCAGGAGCAGGTAAGCGGGGAGGGGGGGGCTGTAAGATAACAGATCCTTTTGGTGATGGAAATATTCAGTTTGATGGAATCGTATATCCGTGTCAGGCTATAGTTTTGCAAGATGTTATCATTTGTGGAAACTGGGTAAAGGGTAAGTGGGATTTCTCTGTATTCATTCTTAACAATTAACGTGGGAATCTATAATTATCTCAAAATCAAAGTTTAATTAAAAAAAATTAGATAATGACAAGCAAATGCAGCTGCCAATTGGATTGGATTGGATGGAAAAATAAAGGATTGTTTATGGGAACAACTTAAAGAAATTTAGATCTGGGTGTGTATTGGATAATATATGTGGTACATTTTTGACGTGAGAATGCTATTATAGATATATTGGAGACTATGTAACTATCCTCGTTCTTAGTATACTTAAGTAACATAGGGATAATATATAACAGGGTCTGCACCTAACTCTCAATTAAAAAAAAAAAAACCCTCTCTAATAATTTGAAGAGGGGAGAGGGAGGGAAGTAGAAGAGAGAGAGTGAGCAGCACCACGGAGCGTTTCTGAAAGATAAGCAAACAGGCAGGACACTCTAGAGTAGCGATGAAGAAAAAAGACCTCAATAATCAATAGTTATGAACTTTGACCCACACTAGGAATCTCTAATGTTTTACTTGCCCAAGCACTGTTTGCCCAAGACAAACAGTGGCTCCTTTCCATGGTCGTAGGTAAATACCATAAGTTTTTTTTTTTTTTATAAGCCTTTAATGTTTTACTGAGGAGATACTATAATCTTTTATCTTTTTCAAATATGTGTTATCAATACCTTTAAATTGCCATTTTCAAATTTGCCTATTTATGGCTCCAAAGTCCACCTCCCTTCCTGTCAGGACGTGTTTGGGACTCACCTTCCCCATTGGAATGTCTGCAAAAAACCACAGGCAATTCTCAGAGGTGGTAGAGATGGCACTCATGTCCAGAGTGTTGTGAACTTAATGAATGCGGGGATCCTGGTTGAGTGACCTTGAACCTCTAGCAGTTCACAGTCTGCTCCTTCCCAAATGGAGGTTACATAAATAGCAACACCGGGCTTTCAAATGTTAGGTTGGATATATATATCACAATGGTGATATATTTACCTGAAGAAAGTAGAACTAGTTTCAAAAAATAAGGGGGAAAATCGCCGTTCAGGTTTCGCCCTTCTGTAGCACTGATGTAGGAAACAAAGGCAGAAGGAAAATTATTAAATTTCCTTACTACCTACAGGCCATTGACAAGTCCTTGAAATAGCAGAGTGACATTCCTTCAAGGCCTCAAACCTCTCGATGTTGACACTTTGGTAAGGGCAAAAGGCAATCCTAGCCTGACCCCTCCCCCTCACCTCCAGGATCCTGTAAGCCTACTTTAACATATAAGAATTCTTTTGGAAATTCCTTTATCTCTACACACTCCAAGATATATATTGGCAATAGCTCCCCAAGCACATAGCCCACCGTTGTACACCTGAAGGGTCTCATGACTCAGGTTTTATTACACAGTAATAGATGACACTTTCCAAATGATAGCTAACCCCTTCAAGGTCCTGGAAACCTTGCTTTCAAATTCCTTAGAGACTTAAGCTGTCCCCAACCCCCTCCCTACCTGAAACTATATAATGGGCCACTCTCATGACCCTGGTGCAGCTCTTTCTGCCCACAGATCCTACACCTGTGTCTTAATAAAACCATCTTTTTGCACCAAAGATGTCTCAAGAATTCTTTCTTGGCCATTGGCTTCAAATCCTCAAGTTTTTTATACATCAGCATGGCTATGTTATCGTGTTTGTGAATTTTAATTTTTTTAATGTTACTGGGGTATGTCTGGGGAGAGGTAGGTTTGCATGGGAGTGGGGAGGAGGTGTTCATTTATTTTTTTTTTAAGATAATAGTCAATCCTAGAATCCTGGGGAAAATAAGCAATATATACACTAAGAACCAGATGGAAAACAAATTGACAGTATTTCTGAAAAGTTTCTTGTAACAGAAGTAGTAAATATTCAAAGCCTTTGACCTACCAGTTTCCAGTGAAGGCATCCATCTTAAAGGCACAATGTTAAATATGGCAAAAATTCATGCACAGAAGTTCACTGAGACATAAGAGCAAATATAGCAAAAACAGCCTTGAGGAATAGTTAAATTACTATAGGCATAGTCATAAACAGGAAACTGTACATTCTTTAAAGTTATTTTGAGGCATTTTAATTACATAGGAAAGGCTTGATACAAGAAGCGAAATAAGTATGAACTATTTTAAGAGCAATGGAACGAAAGCTGATGAATCATTCTGGATTCCAGTTTTGTTCCAATTTCTAACACTTTATTTCCTCTCTGGAATATGATATTTGGCACTTTCCCAATTTAGTTCTGAGGGATTTCCCATTAGGAAACATGCCTCTCTGGTCATGGCTAACATGATCTCTTGTTCATTGATTTCTGGCATTGACTGCTTATATCCTTAGCTCACCAATGCAGAAAACAGAAAATGTAAATGACCTTTAATAAATGCCTTATGAAAAATTTACCATCACCACAACCCTCAAAAAAATTTGAATATCTTCTAGTGTGCATATGTCAAATCTTCAAAGATCATTATTAATTTACCATAATTATTAGAATGCTGGATACCCCACAGAATTTCCTTCCGGAAAGAAATAGAGGATTAGCTGTTATTCAGAACACTAAAATTACTTTGTTATAAGGAAGTGGTCAGTCTCATTATTCATTAATGCAATGTTCTACTTAGAAAGTCCAGAAAGAAATCTGCTCTGTATTGGCAGAAATTGGGGTGAAAGTATGAGATTTTGGTGGATGAAATGCTACAAGCTTAATTTGAAATTGAAAATTATTTTGTCTGTGACAATCATGAAGTATTAACGATAGCACCATATGAAAAAGACAAATGTGGGCAAAGGCTTCAGAAACCTGGAATATGTCCTACTTTGTGTGATTAAAAAAAACCCCAAAACTAAAAGGTATAACAGCATTAACAAAACACACACACACACACACACACACACACACACACACTTTCTCTTTATATCCTTTTAGCAAAACAGCTTTTAATTTGCTTAATTTTATCATTGTAATAAACCTCATTATAGGCTGTTCCCAATCTATAAAAGAACTGTATATTCTCCCCCAAAGCATTTTTATTTAGTTGTTTGGAACCAAATACATGTTTTCTATAAAAAACAATGTTATAAATTGGGACTAGCTTCTCAGTCTGCCTCACAAAAGACTATTTGACTCATACCATATCTGAAATACGTTTACAGTAAAAACATACAATTGCTGAAAATAATTCCATTGCATAAAAGACATTATTTCAACCACATTGTGGGCAATTCAAAGAAACTAATTGTTACTCACTTAATTGCCTTTTGGAAGAATTGTATTATAAATTCTAATCGGGAACACAGAAATAGTTTTTCTCTTCTTCCCACCAAGCAAGCTCAAGGCACAGATACTTTTTACCGCTCTGTTTCAGACCCTCTGCTCTCATGCTGGTGTGAGAATTTCCACACCTAGCATCCAGTAGTACACATACAAATCAGGCTTTTGAACTTAGAAACTTCCTAAATGATAAGCCTCCATGTGTTCCAAATTATGGATAAGCCAAAAGCTTCTAGATACATTTGTGGTTTTGTGTTACAGTGCCATGATTAAAGTTTTCTAGAAGCATCCGGATGTCCTAAGAGGTTCGACATTATCCCATTCAAAAGATTAACCATCAAACATGCATAAATCTGACTGAGCAATTTGTACTCCAAGTTTTACTCCATTTGTTAATATTGGAAAGAAGGAGAGTTGCGTAGGAATGTTATAATGTTAAAGTATAATTTTCAAAAAATACACACAAGGCTACCAGATAAATATAGGATGAACACGTCTAAGATTTTATTCAAACAATTAATGAGGGTATCATTAAGATGAAAAAGCTGATTCAAAGAAGACTTGGAGAAGCAGATTTTATGTGGTCGGCCAAAGGAATGCTGAACTGAATTTATGGGGTTCCTAGATACAAAATTGGCTAATATCATGTTGTGCCTTAGTCTCTGGGGTTGTATTTTTTAACCAGACAGAAATCTGTAAGCGACCATGTAACTTCAATGTGTGATTTCTAATCAAATAATAACCAGTAAAATCACACATAGGTGAATTCTCAGACACCGATAATTAAAGAATTATTAGGAAAATGTGTTATTAAATGACACTGAAAGGATACCAGCCTTCCTTTTCCTTTATTTCAATTTTGGATGATTTTTCTTGATAGTAATTTTTAAAAATATATCCAGAGAGAATGTACCAAAAGAAGTCATACGGTATCATTTACCTTGATTAATTAGCCTGTCCCTTAGCTCTGTCAGTTCAAAAACTGATTTTTCCCACCCAGCGTGCCCCTACATTAAGACAGCTCATGGAAAACAAATATACACATCAGACAAAAGCAATTTATTTACATTAAAAATACAACTCACAAATAGATACTCCCCTCCTCTAGCTGGTACATTCTTTCTCTCAAGGAAAGCAGTAAATTGGGTCAACATATCATCTCAAAGTTCTTCATGAGCTGTGAACAAGAAATAAACCAGTCCCAGTGCATTGGACATCTACCCACCATCTCCCATTCTCCCACATGAAGAAAAAAAGAGAATCCCCTCCTTTCTCCAGGAGCAAGAAAGATGAATGTACTCAGAAAATGTCTAGGTTTTTGACTAGAATTTGGGAAGAGGGTGGAGAAGGACAAGTTATTTTTTTTTAAAGATTTTATTTATTTATTTGACAGACAGAGATGACAAGTAGGCAGAGAGGCGGGAGGAGGGAGCGGGGCGGGGGAGGGAAGCAGGCTCCCTGCTGAGCAGAGAGCTAGATGCAGGGCTGGATCCCAGGACCTTGAGATCATGACCTGAACCGAAGACAGAGGTTTAACCCCTTGAGCCACCCAGGCGCCCCAGCACAAGTTATTTTTAAGTTCTTGCTAGGAGACAGGCTTTATCAAAGAAAACTCGTTGCCCTAACAATTTATTTAAAGTTTATTCACTTTCTTAGTAATCTCTAGGCCCAATATGGGGCTTGAACCCCAAACCCTGAGATCAATAGTCACACACTCCTCTGAATGAGTCAGCCAGACCCTCCAGCCATACAGAATTTTAGGAACTTCTATAAACTGCAAAGCAGATTTAAAGCTAAATTTCTGCCGTCTAGTGGCTCAGAGTCTGGTTTCAACCTGGACAGGAGACTGAGCTAAGTGCATAGCCCCAAAGCCTGTTAGAACTGTCTGAAGTTCCCCTCTGGAGCCTTCTCATACATATCCACCTGTACATACACCTCACTCATCTTCCCTCTGAGCTCCCTACCTCCCGCCCCCACCTGCCCACCCTCACTCCTCATTACCTACTCACAGGCCTGCTCTGATTTTGGTGGAATGGGAATTGGGTGGGGACAGGGAAGGAGAAATGAGGAGGGCTGTTCTGAAACTTAGCATAGTTGGCATATATTCCAAGACCAGAATCTTCCATTGGATAACATTCCTTCATGTACTCCTCTGGCTTTGTCTGGCCCCTGTTACCAATTGCTTCTACATGTCAAAGATTAATGACATCAGGCCATTTCCCAAATTCCTGCCTTTGAAAATAGAGAGCTAGGGGGAGAGTTTGATCCTGGGCACCTTCTCCCCAAAACAGAATGTACATGAGAAATGCCATATTGCATCTCTGGCCTTTTTCTAGGTTCCATCACTTCTAATTCCTCTTCTGATTGACTCATTCTTTCTTGATCTGTAATTTTATCAAATATTAACATATCTATTTTCTTGTTCTGACTGCTTCTGGCATGAGAAGGAATCTGACTCGAAGGTGCTTTTGTCCACTCTGTGGGTATCAGATTGCATCCCTTCCCTAAGTACAGTCTCCCTAGGCGATAACATTCAGGTGATTCTAAACACTGTTTATATGGCTGCTCCTCACAAATTTACTATTGCAGGTCTGATCTCTCCCTTAGGGGTCAGAGGCCTTACTTCCACAGCTTACTAAAGATCTCTAATTGTGTACTAGTAGGTATTTCAAGCTTCAGCGGATGGAAACATACAAACTCCGGATTCTTTTCTCTCCCAGCCTGGTCCTCTCTCATTCCTCGCCATCCACTCGGTTGCTCATCAAAAATATCAGAGTCCTGGGGAGACGCCTGGGTGGCTCAGTGGGCTAGAACCTCTGCCTTCGGCTCAGGTCATGATCCCAGGTTCCAGGGATCGAGCCCCACGTCAGGCTCTCTGCTCAGCGGGGAGCCTGCTTCCTCCTCTCTCTCTCTGCCTGCCTCTCTGCCTACTTGTGATCTCTGTCAAATAAATAAATAAAATATTTTAAAAATATATATATCAGAGTCCTGGGGCATCTGGGTGGCTCAGTCAGTTAAGCGTCTGCCTTTGGCTCAGGTCAAGATCCCTGGGTTCCTTCTCAGCAGGGAGCCTGCTTTTCCTTTTCCCTTTGCCCCTCCCTCTACTCATGCTCTCTCTCTCTCTCTCTCTCAAATAAGTAGGTAAAATCTTGAAAATATATATATAACAGTCCCTCATTATCACCTGCTCAGACCCAATCAGCAAGTCCTATGATATGGGGCTCTCCCTCCAAAATGCGTCCAGAATTTGCCCACTTCTAATTACATCCACTGCTGCCCACCAGTTCAAGTCCCCACCTTTCCTGGAACACCACAATGTCCTTTCCCCTTCGCCCTTCTTCCATCCTTGTCCTTAGTCTTCACACAGTAGCCAGAGCGATTCCCATGCATGATTTCACATCTCTTCCCTCTTATAAATCTCCTTTGCATGGATTACAAGACCTTGCATGATCTAGCCCTTGCCTGCCCTTCTGTTTCCATCTCTTACAACTCTCTACCTACTAGTCTTTTTTTTTTTTTTCCTCTCACAAGTCCCTTAAAAGTGATTTTAAAACTGTATTACCATTACCCTATAATACCCACCCCGCCTTAGCGGTGAACATGAGCCACCTTTGCAGAGGGGGTGGGAATCTTTTGTGTATCTCCTGCAAAGTGTCGGTGACATTCCTTTGACGTTTGCTTCCAGTTAAACAGGGAGTGCAGGGAGTGCAAAATAGCTTTCCCATGACAGTGACAGAAAAGAAGCTGGTGTCATTGGCAGCAGTTTCAAAGATATGCTTAATACATGGGTTTGACTCCCTTCGACTGGTTAAAGGAGAAGGACCAGGTGATAATAACAGAGGGTTCTAAGTACTGTGGAAACTTCCTGGCAAGTTGGGGAGGGATTTAAGAATTCCCGAAGGTCAAGTGATCTAACCCAGCTGGGGTTTTTTCCTGCTTGGATAGGGAAGCTATAGAAACGCTCCACCCACCCGCCCACACAGCCACCCACACCCACACACACCAGTTCAGGACTGCGGTGTGTGGAATTCCAAGGTGGGATACCCAATTCGAGAGCCGCAAAGGAAGCCCAGCCATAGCGCACAGGGTTGATTGACAGCGAGACCTGCCCCGCACCTGCGCCGAAGCCTGCGGGGTCCGTGGAGGACTGCCGCCAGGGGGCACCCGGGCCCCGCTAGGCCGCTCTGTCTCCGCCCCCGCCCGATCCCCGCCCCTCGCTGCGCAGGGAGAGCAGAGAAGGCGGAAGTAGGGGCGTCCGCGGCTGGGGCTTGGGCTCCGGGCGGGCCCGGGGTCGCAGCTGAAGCGGCCTTCGGGTAGGGAGATTGGCTTCCAGGTCGCCTCAGCTCGGAAGTGAGGAGCCTTGGCGGAGCCGAGTCGTGCTGCCGGCTGGAGTCGGTGGCCCAGCGGACGAGAGCGGTGAGTCTTCTTCGGACGTCTCCTCCCGGCGGCCGCGGCCTTATCCCCGAGGTTGGGGACGCCGTGCCCTCCTCTCCGGTTCCTCACAGGTCGGGGTCGCCGCCCCCCTGTCCCTTCGCTTCCCAGAGGTTGGGGAGGCCGCCCTCTGTCTCCTCATTTCCCAGAGAGAAACGAGGGGACGTTTCCCCTGGGGACGCCGACCCCTCTCCGCTCATCTCTGCTCCCCCTGCCTGCGGGGACCCCCACCCCTCCCTCCCTCCGCCGGCGGGAATCCCGCGCCCCCTTCCTTAGCCCTGCCTCCCTTCGCCCCGCATATTCCCCTTTCCAGAAAAGGAAATTGCCTCCTGGATTTTCCCGTCCCTCGGAGCTGTTACCAGCTTTTTTTTTTTTTTTTTTTAAAGGAAAAAAGAAAACAAAACGCAAACCTTTTAAGTTCCCATCGCTCTCTGTCACTGTCGTGGGGGAAAGCTATTTTTGGGTTCCCTGTTGAACTCGATGGAGGTCCCAGGCAGCAAGTTTAAAAAGAAAAAAAAAAAAAGGTTCAGATGATATGAATGTTTCCTCCTCCGCCCCTGCGTTCGGTAGTTGTAGAGATTGTTCCAGACGCAGGGCTGATAAAGCTGTTCCTAGTATTTGGCTATAGGGGAACTCCAGTTGAGAGTTAGGACTGTCTTGAATGTGAACAGAAAGCACCTAAAGTATTAGCAGCTTGGAATATATAGTATTTGCGTGTTTCTCTTGTTTCTCGGGAGAACAGGTTACTACTGTCTTGCTACACGGGGGTAGAAACGAGAAAAACTTGTCAAGAATGTCTGAGTGCTGGCCTTGTGAACCCAACCCACTGCCATAACATCCACTCCTCTGTGATTGCTGGGGAAGATAGAAAGGGTTTTGCTGATTTTGAGGTTGGGGTGGTTTAAGGACAGAGTGGCCTTTTAGTGACTCAAGGAAAGAATGTGTTTCATTCAGGCACTTGTTGCCCATATGATGAGCAGAGTTTCAACCTGCATGTTCTATATACTTCTCAGTATTTCAGAATTGTAAAGGCCAGACCTTTTCTGTGGTAAGTTGGGATACGTGATGCTGATACACTGTTGGCTCTGTGGATTTTAAGAAGTGGTTCAGATCCTTGCCTCTAGGAGGAAAACAAATAGTGCCTAGGAAGGAGAATGCCTCTTGAATTTGTATTCAAAATTCAGATCTCACAGCTGACTGTTTTGCAGCACTCCTTGGCCAGTGCTGCACGTTTTGCAAGTCTTTGCATTTCAGGAATAGATTTTTTTTTTTTCAGAGATTTTATTCATTCATTTACAGACAGAGATCACAAGTTGGCAGAGAGGCAGGCAGAGAGGGGTTGAGGGAGAAGCAGGCTCCCCGCTGAGCAGAGAGCCCTATATGGGGCTTGATCCCAGGACCCTGAGATCATGACCCGAGCCGAAGGCAGAGGCTTTAACCCACTGAGCCACCCAGGCGCGCCCCCAGGAATAGATTTTAAAGAGTTTGTGAATAGTTGTTTCTAAAGCTAGTGGAAGAATAAAGGTACTTTCTCAGTATTTTGTTATATATCGTTTTACTTTATAGGATTTTTGTGTTTTGCCATGAATGAATTTTCCATTGACTTAAAATTGACCAATTCAAGACATACCTTGTTGATTTCTTTAGTTGAGATGCTTTCTCTCATTAGTATCTGTTGATTGTAGAGGAGCACATTTTTGGCATCACCATACTACCCCCTTCCCTCAGATACTTAACGTTGTACTCTTTGGATTGTAATATATACCCAGACACTAGTATGTGGATTTAAGCCATGATGTATGACAAGCCATGATTTATGACAATATTTATTCATTTTGTAGTCTAAATAAGTCATCAGTGGTTATATCCCACAATATTTAATTAAGGCTGTGCTTTGTCAAAGTTCAAAAACAGTAGAAGTACAAGCCAGCGAATCTCTGAAGTAGTAATTGGTAAAACTTTATTGTACACACCAAAAAACTCTTTGCAAACCAGGAACAGTTGAACCAAAACATGGACTGAGGCTCAGGGGATATTGTTATAAAGCACCTTACAAGTGAGAAGACTGTGACTGCATTCTTCACAGCTATTCAGTTTAATATTAGAACTTCTTTAAATGATAGGGAATTGGCCAGTAGTTACTTTGTATCAACCTTGGGGGAACACTTCAGGTTTTGCCTATGATTTCCAGCAAGTTACTTAACTCTTTTATGCTCCATAGTTTCCACTTTGGTAAAATTGAGGCAGTAAAATTGTTAAATAAAATTGCTATATGGAACTGCACATCATAATAATTCATTCTTCCCGATGCAGTTCTAAGTACTTTGCACATACTAACACATTTAATCCTCAGTAATTCTGTGGTGGGCTTCATCATTATCTCTGTTTATACATGAGGGAACTGAAGCATAGAAGGTTACCTGATTCATCCAGGTCCTACACCAAATAATGGAGAAAAGAATTAAACCCCTGTCTTCAAATTCCAGCATCTAAGCTTCACCCACTGCCTCTCCAGCCAGAACAGTGCCTCTTCCTTTGTTGATCTTTTTGAGAAGAAGGTGTCTGGAAAAAGAAGGAGGTATGGAAGTAAAAGATACAGGATTACCATCCTAACCCACTGTTTGGCCTAGTGGCAGCCAGGATTTTCATATGAAACTGAGACAGGGAGGGGGATAAACATCTACCATATTGACTAGAGGCTTACATTCTGTTTATAGAACTATATCTGGCACATTATTATATCTGTGCCAGATAATGCCTAATTATCAGGTGTAATTATCTGCAACAGAGACTTGGTTACATATGCTGGGTATCACTTTTAGACATTGGCTTCTAATTCATAAATAGTGTAATGGTTCAGAATTTGAAGGCGTCCCACCTCCCATGAAAGCAATAGTTTTCCGTAGGCCAATGAAATCTCACGTGTTTTTCCAGTCATTAATAATGAGACATAGTCACTTGACCTGACTGAAGGCAAAAGGACATACACATATATATTCTCAATTCCATTCTTTCTACATAGTAGAAATCCCCACATTGAACATTTTGAAGTACTTGTAGAATTTTAAATTTGAAGAAGAAACCAAGAGCCAAATTGTTAGGTTGCCCCAAATCCCACAACTGGTATTTGCACATGATCACCCGATTCCTTGCGCATTGCTCTTCCTTGCACTGCTTGCTGGTCACTCTGTGCTGTTCACCTTATGATACTTGAAGGAACTTCAGTAGCATAATTCAGGTCTTCAGCAGATGCTTTATGAGCAACTGTTATATGAAAGATCTGTGCTAAGTACTGAAGATATAAAAATTCTTGAGTTCAGTCACAGGAAACAGACACATAAGCAGATAATTGTGATAAAACTAAGTGTTACTGTTGAGGTGCTTTTCTTCTCTTAATCTTATATTCTCTCTCCTAGATCATGAACTCCACAGCTCAAAAAATCATAGCCATAAAGCAAAGCTCAAAGAACTTTAAAAGTTTTCTGTAAATAATATCAGCATAGCTAACGTACTTCAACTAAAAAGTGATTTGCGTAGATAAGCTGTGACATGTATATGTGTGTATGTATATGTGTGTTAAGGCATTTTTTCCTCACTCTTTCTACAGAGCAATTGATAGTCACGTTACTATGAGTCTGCTACACTGTGAAAACAGCTGTGGATCCAGCCACTCTGAAAGTGACTGCTGTGCTGCCATGACCAGCTCCTGTAGCGCTGCTGCAAAAGATGACAGTGTGAGTGGGACCGCCAGCACGGGGAACCTCTCCAGTTCTTTTATGGAAGAGGTCCAGGGGTATGATGTGGAGTTTGACCCACCCCTGGAAAGCAAGTATGAATGCCCCATCTGCTTGATGGCATTACGGGAAGCAGTGCAAACACCCTGTGGCCACAGGTTCTGTAAAGCTTGCATCATCAAGTCAATAAGGTACGTGAGTGGGGTGCCTTGGTGGCACATTCATTTGAGCATCCGACTCTTGGTTTCAGCTCAGGTGGTGATCTCAGAGTCATGAAGGTCTGCACTCAGCTCAGTCTGCTTAAGACTCTCTCTGCCTCTCCACTGCGTGCATGTGTTCTCTCTCTCTCTCAAATAAATAAATAACTCTTGGGGGGGAAAAAAAAAGGTACATGAGCATAAGAACTGTATCCAGTAATAGGACCAAATACAGAGAACATTATTACATAGAACACAAGACCTCCCAAGAGTAGTCTTACACATAAAAAGTTACTTAGGGAAAAGCACACTGGACAGAAAATTGAGAAATTTAGATTGTTCCTCATTTCTGCTGTGGTATGAAAGGTAACTGCTGCTCTGTCCCCTCCTAACCCTCAGATAAATAAATAGGCAAATTAGCTATTTCTTTTTAAAGCAGTTCTGTTGCAGACTACAGGGTGAGACTCTATGCTTTAAGAAAATAATATAGAATAAATGTGTCTTAGGGGCACCTGGTTTGTTCAGTTGGAGGAACATGCAACTCCTGATCTCAGAGTTGTGGGTTTGAGCCCCATGTTGGGTACAGAGAGTACTTAAAAATAAAATTTAGAAAAAAATGTACTTTAAATGATGATGCTGTTAGAATCTGATAATCCCAGCCATATAAAGAATGTTTACTTAAGTGATTTACTTAAGTTTACATAAGTGATTATTCTTATTTTAGCTGTGTTAAATTCTGTTACCTGGTGTCTATGGACAACTGTAAAAAAACGGGTATTTTTAAAGAAAGTATTAATTGATGGCTCTACCTTCATAATATATCTCAAATCAAATCCCGTCTCATTGCCTCCACTTGCTACTGCCATCTGACTCACTCACAGGCCTCCTGCTTCTATCCTTGCCTTCTTCCAGACTGTTTTCAGTACAACCTGGTAAAATAAGATGATATCATCACTTCTCAGAGCATTGCAGCAAGTCACCTGAGAATACAAGCCAAGGTCTTGTATGATAGTCCGTTTTCTGTCCACCTCTCTACTACACTCCCCTTCCTTCCAGTTCATTCTGCTGTTTCTTGAACATACCGAGCGTGCTTTGTTCTGGGGAGTTGGCTTTAACTGCTCTCTCTGCTTGGAGCACTGTTACTTCAGCTAATTGCTTAGCTAATACTCTTTCCCTCTTTCCTTCCCCCAGTATGGCTCACATCTCACCTTCTCATAGGTAATCGGGCCACCCTATTTATACCACAGCATGACTACCTCCCCCACCCTCTCAGTCTCCCATTATTTACTTTTCTTTCTTCCTTAGCACTTTTCATCTTCTGAAATGCTGGGTCATTTGTCTGTTGTCTGCTTGTTTTATGAAGATAAGCTCCATGAGAGCAGGGGTTGAGATCTCTTATTTCTTGATATGTCCTAATTGCCAGGAACAGTGCCTGACGCACAGTTGGTGCTCAGTAAATCATAGTTGCTTTAGCCAATATGAAGGTAGATGGGATTTCCACAAGTGATTCAAATTCATCTCCTAAGAAATAGATACATTTTACTATAATTCAGAAGTAGATGGGAATATTTTCAGATGACTAAAGGATTCTATACAGAACAAAAATAATAGAAGAGGGACACCTGAGTGGCTCAGTTGGCTGGACGACTGCCTTCGGCTCAGGTCATGATCCTGGAGTCCCAGGATCGAGTCCTGCATCGGGCTCCCAGCTCCACGGAGAGTCTGCTTCTCTCTCTGACATTCTCCTCGCTCATGCTCTCTCTCACTGTCTCTCTCAAATAACTAAATAAAATCTTAAAAATAATAATAATAATAATAGAAGAAGTTGGGGGG
This sequence comes from Mustela nigripes, assembly GCF_022355385.1. NCBI lineage: Eukaryota > Metazoa > Chordata > Mammalia > Carnivora > Mustelidae > Mustela > Mustela nigripes. The sequence goes on from NC_081557.1 coordinate 18,009,397, forward strand.
GTTATGTTTTTCAGTCAATATCTAATTATATTGGTAAAATCATTCTTAAGTAGGTTAAGCTGGCTATTCACTTGTCTTATAAGTTTTTCTCTTTCAACTTTTAAATTTACTTTAGCATAAAACATGAATTTAGGGTAACTACATCCATACTTGGGACTTGGCTTGATTTAAGTTACAAGGAACATGGGACTTATGTCAATTCTTGAAAAAACTGTGTTACCCACTGTTGAGTTGGTGAGATCTATTGAGGGTAGGTTTTCTCACCCTCCTCCACGGCATTTTGGGCCAGATAATTTGTTGTGTGAAATTATTGTGGAATGATTTAGCAGCATCCCTGGCCTCTGCTCATTGAAACTGTAGTATCCCCCCTCTCTCCAACTCACCCAGAGTGGTCTCCAGACATTGCCAAATGTCCCATGGGGGGCAGAATTGCCCTTGTTGAGACCACTGGTTTAGAATGTGCATGAGAATGATGTTAAAGGCTCAGTTTTTGTTTGTTTGTTTATAATGATTTTTGTTTACATCATTATGTAGGCAATAAAAGTGTATTGTTGGTTTTCCTGTGGGTACAAATGTATAGTATTTTACCAAGTGTCCCACGTCCGAGGAAGGTAGCTAATCTTTAGCAGTTTTTTAAAAAAGATTTTATTTATTTATTTGATACAGATCACATGTAGGTAGAGAGGCAGGCAGAGACGGGGGAAGCAGGTTCCCCACTGAGCAGAGAGCCCAATGCGGGGCTCCATCCCAGGACCCTGGGACCATGACCTGAGCTAAAGGCAGAGGCTTTAACACACTGAGCCATCCAGATGCCCCTTTAGCAGTTTTTTAATAGAGTTCATGCAAGTAATGGGACTTGGTCTGAAAAGGAAGTAAAAGCCACAAAAGGAAGTCTGAGCCATTTTTTTTTTTTTCCTGTCTCCCTCTAAGTCACAAATGACCATTTAACTTTAACTCTGAAGTTCTTAAAGGAACCGTGCTGGAATTTTTCATCCCTTACAGTCATTCAAGGAATCAAAATCTATCTCAGTTCAATTCCATTTTCTTTTGGAGTGATTGCTAATACCTTGGACAGTGGTTTCCAATTTACTCTGTAAGGTTGTTTTTATTTTCTGTCACATAGGTTCTGGGCATCTATTTCTTTGCTTCCCAGAAAGTATTTGACAGTGTAGTAATAACATGCACTCTGAGAGAGGCTTCATAAAGATCATGGCTCTCACTTTTATTAATTCTGAGACCTTTGACAGCAGACCCATTTTTCAGCAACTTTTTACCTACAGCAGCAATTAGTTGGTTTACATGTAGGAGGTGCTCGACAAATATTTGAATGATTGAGTAGCCTACTTGACCTGCCATATTTTTTGAAGATTGAGACATTCCAAAAAGTTAAAGGGGAGTGACAGACACCCAAGCTTCCTGAGGATGCTTTTTCTATCATAAGATGGAATAAACCACTGGGAATAAGTACACAGAGATGCTCCCTACTACACTGTACCTTAAATAAACATAAAGGAAACCTTCTGTTGCCAGTGAGCCAGAGTATTGTAATGACTGTTCAGAGTAAACCCAAAAACGTGACCTTGTATGGGTTTTGCTCATGGGTTTAATTTTTTGTTGTGACCGAGCAGCGCACTACAGGCGCGCTGTCTGGCTGCTTAGGGAACAGAGGCCTGCCACACTGCCAGAGCGTCCACGCTTAACTTTCATTTCACTTCATGCCAATCAAAATAGTTTTATTCAAGTAATTTTTTTCATTTTTTTGCTTTAAATCTGTCCCCAAATCTAAAATGCCACATAGTTTTTGATAGGTAACCAAATGGTACTAGTTGTATTTATTTCAGTAAAGAACCCTTGTTAAATTGTCCACAAAAGAACAGTATATTTTGGTGATAGGCAGTATGACGTTGTTAAGTTACTTTCCATAGGAAATAATCAATGGAGAACTTATATGCGGTGACTTAAAGTTTTGTGTTTTCCAATGTTAATATTTATTTAAATCTACTAGAAGTGTATGTATCTTGTTTCTTTTAGGGATGCTGGTCACAAATGTCCAGTTGACAATGAAATATTGCTGGAAAATCAACTATTTCCTGATAATTTTGCAAAACGAGAGATTCTTTCTCTGATGGTGAAGTGTCCAAATGAAGGTTGCTTGCAGAAGATGGAACTGAGGCATCTTGAGGTATTAAAATTATTTTCTAGCTGTTAGCATATATTCACAGCCATCCCTAGAGGATACGCACTTTGCTGTGTCCCATCTGTGCCTAGCATATAATAATTGGTTAATAAATTCTTGTTGAATTAATACCAATTCTTTCATAATTGAGTATAAATATGAGTGGAAACCATATATTTCTTATTCCATATAATCTGGCTTTGCCCCAGTGATAAGAAGAAAGAAATCAGTATTCTACTACAAATTTTTTAGGTGGACATTATCTGCAATAAAACCCAGGAGTATTTCAAATGTAAGTGTCACATGTTAATCTCTTTTTTTTTTTTTTTTTTTTTTTAAAGATTTTATTTATTTATTTGACAGAGAGAAATTACAAGTAGATGGAGAGGCAGGCAGAGAGAGAGAGGGAAGCAGGCTCCCTGCTGAGCAGAGAACCCGATGCGGGACTCGATCCCAGGACCCTGAGATCATGACCTGAGCCGAAGGTAGCGGCTTAACCCGCTGAGCCACCCAGGCGCCATGTTAATCTCTTAATTTTGTTTCTCTTCTTTTGAAATAAGCAGCAAACTCCATATGGTTGCCCATCATCTGAGAATCCTAACCATACTTTTTTTCTCAGTTTTTCTAAGTTGTGCATTTTATCATGAGCTAAATGGAGTCCTCCTACAGCTTGAGATTAGTTGACACAGTTAGCTAAAAGCATTAGCTTTTAAATTAAATAAAACAATTCTTGGTTGTTTTACAGGAATTAAATATTGTTTATGTTGTATTTGAAATTAAGTGTTTAAAATGTTTTTGTAGGGCACCTGGGTGGCTCAGTCAATTAAGTGTCTGCCTTTGGCTCAGGTCATGATCCCAGGGTGCTAGGATTGATCCCCATGTTGGGCTCCCTGCTCAGTGAGGAGCCTGCTTCTGCCTCTCCCTCTGCTGCTCCCCCTGCTTGTGCTTTGCTCTCTCTCTCAAATAAATAAAATCTTAAAACAAAACTTTGGTTTAACAGTGAGAAGCCAATTACATCTTTTAAAAAATAATAATAATAAAATGTATTTGCAGCGTGCCTACCTTTACTTAGCTCCTTTTGAAGGAATGGTCCTTTTGACATGGTAATAAATTAATAATCAGAAAATCTGACTTCTTTCCCTAATTGGATACATGAACTTGACAATTCACATTCTATGTATAAACCTGTAATTCACAATCATAATTTAAATTCAGTAAGGCCAGGGGTACTTGGGTGGCTAACTCCGTTAAGTGTCTGACTCTTGATGGTGGCTCAGGACATGATCCCAGAGTCATAGAATCAAGCCCCGTGTTTGGCTCTGTGCTCAGTGCAAAGTATGCTTGTCCCTCTCCCTCTGCTCCTCCTCCTGCTTGCTCACTTTCTATCTCTAAAATAAATAAAATCTTTAAATAAAAAATAATTTCAATAAGACTTTCATATGGTGTGTGCTAGACAAAGCGGGTTCAGTAGCCTGTTCTATAAAAGGGAACAGTACAATCTTAGATTTATTTTTTAGGAAATTTCATAAGGATTGCAAATACTAATCAATTACATTTTCCTTATTACAGGATCACCAAGCACATTGTGAGTTTACTCTCATGAATTGTCCCCAGTGTCAACGTCCCTTCCAAAAATGCCAGCTTAATATTCACATTCTTAAAGAGTGCCCGAGGAGACAGGTTTCTTGCATGAACTGTGCTGTGTTGATGGCTTTTGAAGATAAAGAGGCATGTACTCACTTGGATTCATTCATTTCACTACTCCTCTCAAAAAAGTTTTAATGCACATTTGAGGATATAGAAGAGGATGTTACTCCCAATCTAAATCTGTATTATCAGTGGTGAGAAGATTGACTTTTAAGAAAGAGGGGCCAGTAAACCATTTTAGTACCTTAGAAAACATTGTTTATACTACTTAACCACTGGAGTAGATCTGCAAGTAACACAAGCTTCTAGGGAAGACCAATGCTGATCTCCTTTTCTATGTGATATTTTAAATGCACTAATTTTGGATTAGGGACAAACAAGTAGAATAAGTACTTTGTCAGACTTACACTTTTCTTTTTTGAAAAAGAGAATGGGTGGTTAAAACTTCTATGGAGAATAAATTAAAAACCACAAAATGTGTTCCTTTGGTGATAATTTATTGAGCTACACCTGTGTAGTGAAGCCACTTTTCTGTACATATGTTATACTTCAATTAAATGTTTATCTTTAAAAAGAAATGTCATGATGCTTGACAGCATCATACTGTTAGAGCAGTTTTCCATTCAGAAACTGAGATGTAAAGAGGTTAAGCAATTTTATGTTAATATAGTCAGTGGCAAAGCTAGCACTGAGATCTAGTCCAGGATCCCCATCCTGTGTCCTCTTTACTAAAATAACCTACCTATAATTTATGTTTTTTTAGAGCTATGAAGATTCTGCTTTAAACTTTACTTATTATAAATTTATCTTGATAATTTTTTTCCTACTTTCTTAGAAGGTCAAGCATAGTCATTAAGTGGATGAAATATTAAAGAAGTCCGCTAAATTGCTAAACACATAGAGAAATCTGAGGCAAAATTTGAGCAAGTTGATGTCTTCCTAAACTTAAGTAGGTTAAGTGGACTTAACCGGGAAGCTTCGTTACTTCTCAGTATATCAACTAAACCAAGTTCACTGTATTCTGGAAGGACGGAGCTCACCTGGGGCATATGAGAACTTGGGCACCAAAGCTTCTTGCTCTAATAATACTTCTAGTATTTTAACCTTCCTGGTAAGAGTTTTAGTTAAGTAGTCATCCTGCTGCTGTTGGACAATTAATTATACTATTGGTAAATTTTATCCAAACTAGTCACAGAAGAAGTTCAAAAGAAATGATTTAAAAGATTCTTGTGTGTACTACTCATATTCTTCTAAAGAGCTGGAAGGTGAGATGAATCTGCCATTACTACACATGGCTCCCTTTGGAGAGAAAATAACCTTCGTACATTAATCTTACAATTGTTTTGGGCACCAATTGAGGTCCTTAATTTTTTTTATAGTGAATTACTTTTTATAAAAATAGATTACTTTTTCAGATTTTCTCATGATTTTTTTTTTTTTATATTTCTCTAATAAAATTTAGATCCATGACCAGAATTGTCCTTTGGCAAATGTCATCTGTGAATATTGCAATACCATGCTCATCAGAGAACAGGTATAGTGATTCCCTTTTGTAAGTGAATATTTCCATTAGTAGATTAAAGAAATGAGTTGGGTTTTTAATGGGAAGTTTGAATCAATAAGGCAAAATGAATACAGGTTGAAGAAGTATTAAAACTGAAAAGTTTTCATGTAAATTAATATAGTACTTTTAAAAGAACAAAATATTCAGACCTAAGTACTTAAAATTCCTAAGTCATTAACCTAATACCCATGTTTTATATATTCATAAAAATTCCTACCAAACCTGGGTCATTTTAAGATAAAAATAATGGGTATTTTTAAATGGGTATTTACCCATTTAAAGAAAGAAAAAACTTAGAGAAATACGTATTTGCACACTGTGTAACAGGGATCTTAGGTGACAGTGAGAGAACAGTGAAACCGATGAAAGCAAGTCTGTTCAGTAGCCAAGCATTATTTGTAGCTGTAGCCCTGAGACATAGTGGGACATTTTGCGATTTCCAAGCTCGGTAGCGCCTCTATTCATTCTTGCCATAGACTGCTAATGGGCATCATCAAAAGTAGTAGTTAGAATAGAAAACTGCACATTTGTATTAATGGAGAAAGGAAAATTCCATCTGATTGTTATCCTTTGACATTTGGGGAGTTTACCCACAAAATATGAATATTAGTCACTAAATATTTATACACCCATGAAACCTGCAAACCCGAGATCATAATTGATTACCTGACTAAGTAGCAGCAAGCAAAACCCATCACTTGACTAAACTTTTCCATTTGTCTTTTAACAGAGTCTTTTAGGGTTCTTTTCCCAATAAAGCCTTAATTTGAAGGTGTTAAACTTCTTTTTGCTTATGAAGTCTCACCTCGTTGGTTTTCTTTTTTGCTCTTCCTTTGAGGGAAACTGTGTATCACATATTAAACCCAACAAAAATAAAATAATGTAGGAAAAAAACTCGAAGTTAAGAGAAAACCTAGATTTTGATCTTGGCTGTACCCCTAACTTGCCCACTGATCTGTGACAAGAAAAGTGACATTCTACATCAGGAATCAGCAGACCAGCCCATCAGCCAGTCTGGCCCACTGCTTGTTTTGTAAATACATTTACTGGAACACAGCCATGCCCACATGTGGGTGTGTTGTACATGGCTACTGTACCACAACAGTAAGAGTTGAATACTTGTGACAGAAACCGTAAGCCCATAAAGCTGAAAATACCTACTATATATCCCTTTACCAAAAATTCTGCAGACCACTGTTCTAAATTATGCAAAATGAAGAGTTGGACTAAGTAGTTTCTACAGTCATTTCTGCTTGAAGTAGTTATGATGAATATAGTCTAACTAAATTTCTAAAGGGAATTCGACACCACTTTCAAAGTACATGATTCTGCATAATGGATCTCACCTTGAAGAATGTGTTGTAGAATCCCCAAATCAAAGGCTGAGACTTTCTTTAGAACTTCTCTTAATGTGCTTAAAATACCTTCTGACATCTGCATCTGACCATGGTAACCAAAACCTGCTCTGGTTAAAAGAAAGAAGATTTATGAGAGCCAGTCACGAGGGAAATAATGGCCGCAGCCAGTGGTTTCAGGGTATGCAGTTAACTGGTCCCTATTTGCAGTCAGAAGGTGCTTTTTCTCTGAAGTGCCACTAGAGGGGGTTAGTTCCTAGCAATAAAAACAAAGGCATTTTCTGGAAATTTGAGAGGTTTGGGGCGATGGTATGAAATGTTGCTCTTTCCCTTCTCTGTGACTTTTGGAAGTAAATATTATTTTGATCTTTGAGGGCCACATGATTCCTATTGCTACTACTCAACTCTGCATTGTGCAAAAGCACTCATAGACAATACATGATTTTGTTCAGATAAAATGTAAATCTTTATTTCAAATTTGATCATTAAACTAGAACATGATATGCAGGGAGAACCATTTTTCAACCTTCGTTTTGGTTTTCAGATGCCTAATCACTATGATCTAGACTGTCCGACAGCCCCAGTTCCATGCACTTTCAGTACTTTCGGTTGCCATGTAAAGGTAGGAGTTTTTTCTTTCTTTTTTATACTTGAATGTTGAAGAATTCTGTTCTGTAGTGGAGTTGAGAATACCAGTGGAAGGGGATATGGTTGACATGCAGTGTGTAAGTTTTGAACTCCAAAGAGAAATTGGAACTCAGAATATTGATTTGGGGAAGTGGTTCATGATGATAATGGAAGGTCAATCGAGATCATATAGAGTGAATGTACAGGAAGGAGAAGCAGACCATCAAAGGAGTTGTGAACAGACTGTATTAGAAATTGGTGACTCAGGCAAGGAAAAGGTGGTATTGTTACGTTCTCCAGAATTAGTTTCGATACTAGTGATCGGTTGTGTCAAATATTTGAGATTGATGGTTATTAAAGATTTTATTTACCTGACAGAGAGGGACACAGTGAGAGAGGGAGCACAAGCATGGTGAGTGAGAGGGAGAAGCAGGTTTCCCGCCGAACAGGGAGCCCAGTGCGGGACTCAGTCCCAGGACCTGGGGATCATGACCTGAACCGAAGGCAGATGCTTAACAAATGAGTCACCCAGATGCCCCACTGATGGCTATTTTTTTTAAAGATTGATTTATTTAGAGAGCGAAAGAGCGTGTGTGCCCCAGGGGAAGGGGCAAAGAGAGAAAGTATCTTTTTTTTTTTTTTAAAGATTTTATTTATTCATTTGATAGACAGAGATCACAAGCAGGCAGAGAGGCAGGCAGAGAGAGAGGAAGGGAAGCAGGCTCCCCGCCAAGCAGAGAGCCCGACGTGGGGCTCGATCCCAGGACCCTGGGATCACGACCTGAGCCGAAGGGCCACATGAGCCACCCACTGAGCCACCCAGGCGCCCAAAGAGAGAAAGTATCTTAAGCTGACTCCCCACACAGAGCCCGCCCCAACTGAGGGTCTTGATCTCACAACCCTGAGAACATGACCTGAACTGAAACCAAGAGTCGGCCATTTCACTCACTGTGCTGTCCAGGCGCTCCAGAGAGCAGTGGGTTATTAATGATAAGTCATTCTTTCTGGAGAGTCCAGCTATACTTTTACTTTTTAACCTTTTTTTTTTTTTTTTTTTTTAATAATAAGCATGCATTTAGTAATTTTAAGAATAAAGTGAAGAAATGGTATACACTATGATTACATTTTTTGGGAAGATTCTGTATTGTATGCAGAGAGAAAAAGACTTGGAGGAGCTATATCAAAATGTTAATGGGGGAGGCGCCTGGGTGGCTCAGTTGGTTAAGAGTCTGTCTTCAGCTCAGGTCATGATCCTGGTGTCCTGGGATTGAGCCCTGAGTCAGGCTCCCTATTCAGTAGGGAGTCTGCTTTTCCCTCTCCTCCCCACTCATGTTCTTTCTCACTGTCTTTGTCTCTCTCTCAGATAAATAAAATCTTTAAAAAAATGTTAGTGGTAGTTAGGTGAGATCATAGATAATTCATTTTTTTGGGGGGGGTCATCTGTATTTTCTGTTTTTTGATAACATATGTGATTTACTTTTATAATAAAAGTTATATCAAATATTTTTTCATATAATAAGATGTTCTTGATATGAGAAGAATGTGGAGACAAGAAAGATTATACTTTGTAGCATTTGGGAAACAAATTGGGTATAGCACAGATGGACTCCTTTCAGCTGTAAAAGGAAGAGGGAGAAAATGGTATTAGCTGAAGAGAGACACGAGCTCAACAGAGAGATGGACTCTTTTTTTTCAGTAGAAAAGCTGTACTATATTCTGAGGGAAAGGGTAAAGGAGAGAGAATGAAGATAAAGGAGAAAGGGTATAACTGAGCCAAACCTCCTAGGTCTTAAAAAGGTGGGTGCCAGTGAGAGCCCAGGTGAAGCATTAATGTTGGACAGGCAGAGAGAGAGGGGAAGGATAGGTATAGATCCTGCTACTGTAGTAGGTGGGAGGGAGATTTCTCTGAGTGAAAGGTGAAAGTATTCAGCGCATAGCTTCACTTTTTCAGTGAATAAAGACACAAGATCTTCTCACTGGATCAAGAATCTGACGAAGACGGAAGGTTGTGGGGGATTGAGGGAAGCGGTGACATTACTTCAGAACCTTTAATGTGGCTTGGCTAGGTCCCTTTCCTAGTCCTCACAGTATCTAGTCCCAGCCTAAAGCTTGTGCTTGGTTTTTAGATGCAGAGGAATCACTTGGCTCGCCACCTGCAAGAGAACACGCAGTCGCACATGAGAATGCTGGCTCAGGCTGTCCAGAGTTTGAGCCTTGCTCTAGCTCCTGTACCTCCGCGTGACATGCCGCCGTACGATTCCTCCTCCGTGTCCCGGGTCTCCGCTTCATGCCACCCAGAGGTCCATAATTTCCAAGAAACCATTCAGCAGTTAGAGGGTCGCCTCGTGAGACAAGACCATCAAATCCGAGAGCTAACTGCTAAGATGGAAACTCAGAGCATGCACGTAAGTGAGCTCAAACGAACGATTCGAACGCTCGAAGACAAAGTTGCTGAAATAGAAGCGCAGCAGTGCAACGGGATCTACATCTGGAAGATCGGCAACTTCGGGATGCACCTGAAGTCTCAGGAAGAGGAGAAACCCGTGGTCATTCACAGCCCTGGCTTCTACACAGGCAAACCCGGGTACAAACTATGCATGCGCCTGCACCTCCAGCTCCCCACTGCTCAGCGCTGCGCTAACTACATATCCCTCTTCGTGCACACAATGCAGGGGGAGTATGACAGCCACCTCCCTTGGCCCTTCCAGGGTACAATACGCCTTGCGATCCTTGATCAGTCTGAAGCGCCGGTAAGGCAAAACCATGAAGAGATCATGGACGCCAAACCTGAGCTTCTCGCCTTCCAGAGACCCACGATCCCACGAAACCCAAAAGGCTTTGGCTACGTGACTTTTATGCATCTGGAAGCCCTAAGACAGAGAACCTTCATCAAGGATGATACTTTATTAGTACGCTGTGAGGTCTCCACCCGTTTCGACATGGGCAGTCTCCGGAGGGAGGGTTTTCAGCCACGAAGTACTGATTCAGGGATATAGCTTCCCTGCATTTGTTCCAAAACCAAAAGCCATCTGGAGAAAGCAGTGTCTTTCCTTGCCTGGTTCACAGTAAGACGCAAAGCGAAAAAGAAGTGGGAGGGATGTAATACTCACCAGGGAATGTTGTTCGATGGGTCACTTACCACTTCTTCCTGTTACAAATCTCTGAAGCGGTTTTTCCCCCCTTGGGAATCTGCACGTTCTGTGCTTTCTCAAAAACTGAAGTGCCTGTGGCATATCGCAGCGGCTCTTTTGTCATTTAGTATACCTCTCTGTTGTACCTCCGTGGGCTTTTGCTCAGTGTGTTTGATTGTCGGAAAGCCCAGGGTTGGACTAGAAAAGCTCAGACCTTTTAATAATAATGGACATGCCTTAAAACTTCAGCTTATTTTTATATTATATGTAATATATTAAACTTGAGAATCACTACTGCCTCGTGCTGGTGCCAGCGAGAATTATTACTCTGGAGCTGAGTTCTCATTTTATTTGACCTTGTATGGATTTCAGAGGATTTGAACATTAATCCTTGGAAAGCTTAAGTTCTCATTCACTCTAGCCCCCCTACTCCCAGGGTGTTACTAAGGATATACAGAAACTAGTTGAAACCCTAAGTATGACCTTACTTATTTGGTGTAAACACCTTGTCTTATTTAAATATTCCATTCTGTCTGGCTTACATATTTCCTTAGGGCTACTGGTAGCATCTTCTCCAGAGTTAAGAATACTGACAACCACGTGGGTACCGACTGCCAGTGTTATGCTGTAAATCCCCTCTCTGTCCGTTGAGTGCAGAGTGAATTCCACAGAAGGTACTGAACACCTTTTGGTAGTTGTTAATTGGAACAAAATTGATTTCCTAAAAACAGAAGTTCTTAATACTTGGAAGATCACTGGAGATAACCTGAGAGGTCATCAGATCAAGGTGGGAAGTCACAGTGATTCTATCAGGACTTAGCCTGAGTAGGTTGCTTTGGTCCAACAATACTTAGTTGAGGAGGGTTGTATGGAATGTATTGAAGTGGCTGAAAGTTCCTAATAGGGATAGGGAGAGATGATTTTTTGTGCCGTTGATTTGTTAAGGCCTGTAGATACTAAATATTAACTGAAATTTTGTTCTCAGAGAGTCCCACAGCTAGTATAGGCTCTTGGAAGAATCTGAGAGGACTCATAACTCTATGCTGTTTACACAAGATTGTTTAATGCTGTCTGGTCATGAGAGATGGAATTATATCTTTCAAGGGGCCAAATCAGAGCTCCCTGACCAGCATTGAAGATGAGCCTTAATTTCAAGAGGAAGCCAAGAGGACCTTGTCTGTGGAGAAGAAGGTTTCAGTTCCAGGTAAACCTAGCAAGTGTCACTTTGACCTTTCCCTGTACTTGTGTTTCTGCCCTTCCTCTCTACCCCGCATTTAGGCTTCTGCTCTGATGCATTCCTGTTACACAGTAAAAATAAAGGTCATGCAGAAATCCTGTTCCCCAGAGTTACCAACCTTACCACCTGCTCATCACTGGTTCCCAGTTTACTTGCTGGCAGTTGGTGTCCCTTAGCTGTTGTGCCTTCCAACTAGCTCCTTAGAATCATTGCAGCACCCCTCTCTGGGTTAGGAGCCCTGCACTGCTACTGTTCTTGTGCTTGTTTGTCAGTGAATAATTGTTGAGTTCCATTTAAGAACTAAACGATAAGCTTTTTTTGTTGCATAGAAAAAGTCTGAAGGAGATACGCTGAACTATTTTTGATAACTTCTAGTCTTTGTGCTTTCTTAGTATGTTTTATATTTCCTACAATAAACCTATATTTTTATCAGAGGGAAAAAAAATGTTGCCACAAATCATTCAACCCCACCAAAAAAGGAAATACTATTTAAAAACTTCCTGGTCAAATTTCTATTAAAAGCAGGGCTGTGCATTAGGTACTGAAGCCAGTCATTTCCTGCTTTGGTTAGTTTATTTTTTTTTTCCTACTAACTCAGTTTAATCCAAACAAAAGCAGTGTTTTGCCTAATTTCAACTTCTAGCTTCAAGTTTCTCATCTTATAGAATGAATTGCTGTAGATGTGTTTCTAAGGTCCGCTTCAGCCATAAAATTCTGTTTTAAGAAATTAAGTCCTAACCAGCAGAGCGTTGACAATACTTATTAAAGGATTTTGCCAGTAGGAAATTGCTCTACCTTATTTTTTGCTGACATCATACTTTACTTCAAATGTAGTATCCCATCAGCTGGGTCTCAATTAAAATCAGCAGTTTTTTTTTCACCCCCAAACATGTGGCATTTTGTAAGAAACTAGGCACTTTATATACTGGTCATTCACTGGGAATATAAAATGAAAGTAATGTTCAAACTGTCATTCCAAATAGAAATTTTTGTTAAGACTTGACCTCAGAATCAAGCCTGAGATGGAAAAGCCAGTCTCTTACATTTTTTCAGTCTACCCAACTCAAACATGCCGGCTTCACTCAACCAGCTTTCAAGTGTTTGCACCGTGTATTTTTATTTTATTAACCTTTGAACATGTTGATCTTCTGACATCATTCCCGAACATAGCGAAATTGTTTCCTCTTTTCCCAGAGAGGTCTAACCCAGTGTTGGAGGGAACTGACCACAAGTCATGTATTTGGCTGTGGGAAAACAAGTCAGGATGTTGATTAGTAGTTCGGGAGTTTTTACTGTCCTTTGGCCAGGACAGCGGTGAAGCTTCCAGCTTTCGTACAGGATGATTCAGCTTTTACTGTGGGGGCCAGTCAAGGGAAATGGAATAAAAGGCAAGTTTTTTCCTCTAATAGTGGGCTAATACCGAGATGTTGGATGATACCTGACAGTTTTGTGACAGGTGTAAAATTAAAGTGTCTATTACTGTTTCTGTACCAGTAAAGTCTTAGATAAACTAAGCATGAATTACGAATTAGGAATTATGCATGCAATTAGAATATATTCTCCTGTAAGAGAAGCAGTTGCTTGTCATTCCTTTATCCTTTCCGATCTCTGGTGACCAGAAAACATTTTCAATTAGGAGAGAGGTTTTTCTAACTTAAGCCTTGAAAGCACCGTACTTCAGTTACTCCAGCTCTCTTCTTGGCTTGCCTCAATTTAATTATGAATTTCGTTCATCGTTTATATAAAATACCATTAGGTCTCTTTTGTGGTGCCTAGTTCCAACAGAACCTAAGGACTGCAATGCCTTAAAGAAATGAAAAATAAACAATAGTCACTTGTACTTTTCTTTTGAAATAGATTTTTTCCCTAAATTTTCCAGATTCACATGATAAGTCACAGTTAAGTTTCATAGTTGATGCCGTTGCGTTCTATAGAACGGAGATGACACTTCTGAATTCCCAGTCTCCAGAAGTTGATTTGATGAAATCATTAATTAGATGGCTCTCTACAGATTGTGATGTTCAGTTACAGCCTTCACTTTCAGTCACACGCTTGGCAAAGAGAGGCCTATTTGTTTCTCTAAATGTCACCTAAGCCTTTAATGTTTTAAAGCTTTTTCCTCCCCCAAAATTGTTATTATAAAGTTATGAAATACTGAAATACTGAAAAATCATTCTAGATGGGGCAGGCATGTTGTAGAGCGAGGAGATTTGCTCTTTTCTTTCCTCCTCCTGGTGCTCTCAGCTGGACGCTAGCCCCGCGTTTAGGACAAGAGGGAAGGAGAGGCTCTGAATGCCCCCGCTGGAAAGGCACCAGAGAACCGTGGCAATTCCCCCTCCCAGCTGTGGTTTCTGAAAGGAAGAGCCTTCTCCTGTTAGAGCTGCCTTGCCTCTTCCAGCTGATGGCGTTTATCCGAGTCCTTGCAGGTAGATTTCAGGGTAAGAGCTAAGGGGCCAATGGGAAGAAGAGCACATGCATTCCTGTATTTCGAGAAAGAAGTGCTGCCAGTCTTAGAAGCCCAGAATTACAGTTTCACTCCCGTCCGAAGGAGAATGAAAATTGGGGGGCAGGGCCAGTGTTCTGTTCACGGTTTCAGCACAGTGTCGGGTTCAAGATACACACTCGCATGTTTAGTAATGAACTGTTAATGAAAAAACTGGTTAAATTGGTTTTAATTTAATTGGTAGTTTATTTGTCATGTAAGTTTCAGATGGCTTGGTGTAGATGGGTTTGGTTGTTTTGTTCTGTTTTGTTGCTTTTCTCCCCAGTGCTTTCTTTATGAAATTTTTCAAACATGCAAAGACGTTGGCTGAATTTTGTAGCGAACAGCCACCACCTAGAACCTACAGGTAACATTTTGTAACATTAGCTTTATCGCTTGGTACATGTTAATTTTAATGAAACTTCTTTAAGTTTGGTTTCTCTTTAAAAACTTCAGATAATTAATTAGCTTCAGTCAAGTTGTCTTAAACTCTTTGGGGAAACTTGTGGTATTTGAGTTGTAGCTAAAATTGTGGTCTTCACTTTCAGCTAGTTTTCAGTTTGTAAATCTGAATTTTAATCTTAAATTTTAATCTTTAATTTTAATCTTAAAATTAATCTTCAGATTAAATCTGAAATTTAATCTGTACGCTGAATTTTAATCTTATTCATTTTGCCTGAAGGGATGCTTTTTATAATGGATTTATTTGAAAGTTCTTGATCAGTTGTGCAGAATATTCTGATGTTATTTTCACACTTGATAAATTATCCAATTAATTTCTCTGGTGAGAATGTAATTTTTGGCCCATTTTGCTTACACAGGGTTCCAGGATTATGTTCCCAGAGGGCTGGAGAAGCAATGTAATTTAGTATATATACCATTAGACTAGAAGCTAAGAGACTTAGGTTTTACTCCTGACTGACCATGGGCAAATCATTTCTCTTTGTCTTTGTGTCTGTCTATTTACCTGTAAAGAGTGGGATAGAATCTGAAATTTAGATACAATTAAGTAACAGGCAACATTTATTAATGCTTGGATCTATTAAAAAAGAAGCTTTACGAATCCAGGGAGGCTACTATAATTCTGTAACTATGCCAAGCTATGGGGTGAAAACTGACGTGAAAAATGGAAGCATGTGCAGGGGTCAAAGTGTCATCAAAAAGCCTGCTGTGGCTCAGAATTTACTTTGGCTACAGGAGTTGTGAGCAGTTTTCCTAATCCATCTGGACTCAAAATAATGCTTTGTGAGAGGGAGTGAATGAAAAGATGAGAGCCAGTGGCTCACCATAGACCGAAAACCAGTGTGCAACGGAAGAGTAGGATATGTGGAAGGGAGGGCTTAAAGGCATTCTCCAGATTCACTGCCGCACACCGTTCACTGCCCCCTCCAACCATCCCTCTGTCCCCATGCCCCACACAGAGAACAAGCCTCGCGCCCCACCCCCACCCCGGTCTCCTGTCAGGTCAGTACAACGGAGTTGCAGGGTTGGCGGCGGGACCAGCAGGGTCTCCCCTCCATTTAGTAGATACGTGTCACCTGTTCTTTCCAACCCTAGGTTATGCATATAGATTCACATTTCTGTCACAAAGGCACTTAGAGATTTTACATTACATCATGTCTTACTGGTGGTTACAAGAATACAACCAAATCCGTGTTTCTTGAATGGCACCTTCCTGAATGTTAGTGTCGATGAAGACAAAGGCCAGACTGACAGTTCTACCCACTCCCATCTGTTGTGGATCTTCTCTTCTCAGCCTGCATTTAGCACCGATAGCTTTACCAAAGAAGTAGTCCTACTTAAAATGAACTATATATATTAGAATATAACTGGTATTCCAAGTGTTTGTTTTAATAAAATAACCACACTGCTTTGATTTTTGCTTTACCTTTGTTTTATTTTGGAGACCAACTCACTACATTGGGAGGGAAGAATGATCCCAGGTACTCGTTCACATATGAAATACAATTAATATTTTGCTTCTCCAGGAAATGATAAATGAGGATTCATTCTAGCCCTTGGTTTAATCTGTAGTTTCTTCCTTGGTCTTTTTTTTTTTTTTTTAAGATTTTATTTATTTATTTGACAGACAGAGATCACAAGTAGGCAGAGAGAGAGGAGGAAGCAGGCTCCCTGCTGAGCAGAGAGCCCGATGCGGGGCTCGATCCCAGGACCCTGAGATCATGACCCTGAGATCATGACCGGAGCCGAAGGCAGAGGCTTAACCTACTGAGCCACCCAGGCGCCCCTCTTCCTTGGTCTTTTCAAACAGCATTTTGCAAAATAAAGTTGGGCTCAAAGAGAAAGAAACATTTCCACAACCATTTTAGGCCCAGTAGAAGCCAGAAATGGCATGGACTTAGTCCTAACTGATAAATGAAAAACAGCAACTCCAAGGGCCAAGGCCATCCCACTGCTCCTTCCTTGGCAAAATCCCCCAGACAGGTTTTTAAGTGATGGCTGCCTCTATTGTGCAGCAAAAAAAGCATTTTTAAGAAGCTTTCTATGAGTCAATCCCGTCTCTTCTAAAGTAGACTCAGTTTCCCTAAGTGGAACATACAGGTTGGTTAAGCATGCAAGTGTTCTACAAAATGCCATCTTAATTCTTGGAAAGTTCCAAAAGTAAAATACTGTTATTAATCCCAGAATAAGCCATAATTTTTTTTTAAACTCCACCTCTAATTTGGGTTTCTTGACACTTACCTTACTTCTAGTCTATTCTTGTCGATGCCTTGTTACACTTGTCACATTTTTAAAATTACCTTTTTTATGGGGACCAGCAGGGGCAGGGTTAGTTCATGAAGTGACGGTCTTAATCTTGTCAGGAAATGATGCATAATCACAATAATTTTTGCTTGGTCTGCGTAGGGATTTGCACATTTTAATATAAAAGTGAATCAGCAAGTCTGAACTTCACAGAATTTACACTTGTGAAAACTAATAAAAGCACACTGAGATTCAGATTCCGAAATCCTGAAAAATAATCCTCATCATTACCCCAGACCTTCTCACTTGCTGCTCTGCCCTGATTGTCAGAGGTTGATTTAAAAACAACAACAACAACAACAACAAAAAACCCTGTTCGAGAAGTTCTAGTTTCTTAATCCCAGCTGCTTCCCTCTGGCTAGCCTTTTTTTTTTAAATATAAGTATATTATTTTTTTTTATTATGTTCAGTTAACCAACATACAGTACATCATTAGTTTCTGATGTAGTGTGCAATGATTCATTAGTTGTGTGTAACACCCGGTGCTCATCACATCATGTGCCCTCCTTAATACCCATCGTCTGGTTACGCCAACCCCCAAACCTTCCCTTCTGTAACCTTCAATTAGGTTCCCAGAGTCCAGAGTCTCTCATGATTTGTCTCCCTCTCTGATTTCTTCTGCTCAGTTTTCCCTCCCTTCCCCATGGTCTTCCCGCTTTTCCTTCTGTTCTACATAAAAGGGAAACCAACTGATAATTGTCTTTCTCTGCTTGACTTATTTCACTTAGCATAATCCCCTCCAATTCCATCCATGTCAAAGCAAATGGTGGGTGATTCATTCTTTCTGATTGGCCAGTCCTTTAAGTGTCTACATAAAGCAGACAAAGCCCCACAAGAAGTGCTTGAGAAAGCTAAAGCTAACTTGTCATTTCCTTTAGAGTGGTTAG
Source organism: Mustela nigripes (assembly GCF_022355385.1). Classification (NCBI taxonomy): domain Eukaryota; kingdom Metazoa; phylum Chordata; class Mammalia; order Carnivora; family Mustelidae; genus Mustela; species Mustela nigripes. The sequence goes on from NC_081557.1 coordinate 18,027,269, forward strand.
GAGCCTGAAAGTGAAATTTTTTTCAAACCTAATCTGTTATTCTCCTGGAGCCATTGTGAAAGAAGAAAGCAATCAGGTTTCCTGAAAACAACTAGGCTAATAAACCTGAATTTGACTTGATTGATACCTGTAGGGTTGGTGTTTTGCAATATTTTTTTTTTCTGTTTTGTTTTGTTTATTGTGGTGATCTTTTTTGTTATTTTTGTTTGTGACCCACAGTAAATTATATACACAGGTAAATATAGAAAGATGATAGGGATAAATGAATAAATAGTATGTACACTGACTCAGCTGAAGAAAAAGGTGTTTGAAGCACTGGATTTTACTTCATCTTGATGCATTCTGGTATTTTCTGTTCTTTTTAATTTTTTAAATTTTTTTATTGTTTTACTTTTTAAAAAAGATTTTATTTATTTGACAGAGAGAGATCACAAGTAAGCCAAGAGGTGGGGAGTGGAGGGGAAGCAGGCTCCCCGCTGAGCAGAGAACCCAGATGGGGGCTCAGTCCCAGGACCCTGAGATCTTGACCTGAGCCTAAGGCAGAGGCTTAATCCACTGAGCCACCCAGGCACCCATTCTGTTCTTTTTTAAATGAAGCCCCAGAACCCATATGAGTTTATCAGAATACAGCTTGTCTCTTGAGTCAAGATCTGAGGATTTAAAATAGCCCAGAAGGCTGATGCCTCTCTCTCTCTCTCTCTCTCTCTCTCTCAGGGTATTATTTGAATGAAGGGGGACAGGAGGGAGGAAGGGTGGAGAGTGGAGAGGCAGATTTCTTCCTGATATCTCCGAGTTACTGGCAACATTGTCTCCTTCATCAGACCATGAGCTTTCAAGGAAAGGACCAAACTTTCTCTATCTCGGTTGGGAATCTGAGATATCTAATATGATCTTGGCCTTCTCAAAAGAGAGTCAAACTATGACTCTCATATAAATATCAAATGAATACAAGTTAAAGATTTTACTTAATTCTTAATGAGGGAACCAGGTAGATGTTGTAACCCGTTCAAAGGCAAATCCGAAGAACAGACACTTATGGGCAGGGAATACTTAAATGAATGTCCAAATAGAGGCAAAATTACCTTCTCTCTTCCTAGCGAAGGGATGTCAGGTGAATCTCTCCCCCACAGGATATAATTTGCATTTCTAAAAACAATTATTTTGCATTTCTCAACTCAACGTTATCTACAGGACAGAGCTGAAAAATAGCTTTCTTGGGTCAGAATCTGATAACTCCGAAGGCTGTGCTCCAGACAAGATAATGTAATGTTCCATCAAAGCACAAAATATCCATTCCCCCCTAGAAGTGGACTATTCTGACAGCTGGTGTGAGGTGACCGCTTGTTCCAGCTCCTACAAAGCTCCAAACTGGAACCAAGTCCAGAGTAGTGCAAACCCCGCTCAAGAACCATGTGGCAGTAGGGGGCAGCAAAGCTCCACTCCTAAAGAAAGCAGCCTTCACAAAAAATAAATTTGTAAAATTGGATTGACCTGGGGTCCATGGACTGAGTCCCTGGGATTGTATGCAAAAAAAAAAGTTTTACTTTTTACATTTTTCTGGGAGGAGAGTCTTTTTTTTTTTTTTTTTTTTTTTGGCTTATGTCTAATGAAGCTACAGAGCACTTTCCCCAAGTATTGGAAATTCCATGTCCTCATTGTCGTATTCACAACTTGGTTGCCAAATTAGCTTTAAGTTAGAAACACCTGAGGAGTTATTAGGTTGAACCATACAAAACTGTCATTTTTGTAAGGTCACTAAAAAGACGAATATTGGCAATTTGCTGAGGTTCAACTTACATATACAGATTCCTGGTCGCCCCCACTCTGATACAGCCAGTGGGTAGATGAATATGTGAGATCAACTGCCACCTTCAGGTTGAAATTTAGGAAAATGGGCTGTTGGATTCCAATCCACCCCAAGGCCTAGATGTGTAACCCCAACCTATTCTGACCACTCTGAACAGTGAAAACCGAGATGGCATTAAGACCATCACCCAACCCAGTTCACTAGAGACTATCCAGGGAGTCTGCTCTGAGGACCACTGGCTTCAGAGTCTCCTGGGGTGCTTGTGAAAATGCATCTCATTAAGCCCCTTGCTAAACCCCCAGAATTAGATGGCTGGGCCCTGGGCTGGGGAATCTGCATTCTAAGTAGGCTCCCAGGTAACTCTGAAGCAAACAAAATATGAGAGTAGGTAACCCCAGGAGATAGGAGAGACTATGAGCTGAGGTCTATTAGGTATATCAAAGTATAACTGTTAAAATGGTAAAATCGTGGCTCTCATTCAAATATAGAATGGACATGTGTCAAAGGTTTTGTTCAGCTCATGAATTTATGGCAGAACCATTAGACGGTAAAGCTGATTCCAAGAGCATTTGGGGAAAAATAATTTATTAAGCCAACAGAAAAAGCATTGCAAAACAAAACAAAACAAAAGATCTTAGAATAAGATTGCTGGGTTAAATAAGCTAGTTAATATCCTCCAGGCTAATACAACCATAACCTGTGGGGTTATCTTTCCTACCAGATTTAAAAAAATACCAATTAACATGTAACTTTGCAGCATCTGGCTATCATGAAACAATAAATAGCAAAGCCAAACACAGATACATTCTGCTAGAAAATTAAACAGTCCCTGGGTGACTTTGTTAAATAATTCCCCAGTATGACTTTGAAAGGACACTCAGCCCAACTTTTTGCCTTATTTCCAAGTTTTAAACAATTCTGTTCTACAGGGAGCAAAGACAGCAGAACATCAAGTGTGTGGACTCTGTTTCTCTGAGTGAGAAAATTCAGGCTAGAGCAGATATATTCAAACCCGAGAGCCACCTGATCCAGAGAGAGGTGAAAACTGTCAGAAGTCACGTATAACCTCCTCGGATTTATTTCAGACACTAGCCATAATCACTTCCTCTTGCTTTGTAAGTAAGTGTTTTGTCCTCTTTCTAGTTACCTGACTTACAAACTCGTCATTCCCTGATAATTTCTCTTAGAAGTTTAACTCAATAGCCTACTAAGGTTTTTTAGCTTTGTTCTTTTGTGTTTAAAAATTCAGGCACTTTATTTGTTTAAACATCAGAAATATCCTCTAATTTTTATGAAACAATTGTCCAACTCCAGGAGTAAACTTTGAGCTTCATGAAACGTGAACTGGAATAGAAATACTGCGTGTCCCAACTCAACCTCCATATTTTTTCCTAACTGCTTTTGCCGTTAGAGGGATAGCTTAGGAGTGAGTGTATCAGTATTGGAAAGTTCAGCAGGTGTCTTCATTTCAGTTCCTTCTACTGCTTTCAGGTAAAATTAAAATTCAGTCATTTTTAAAAAGTAATCCTTCAGTGGTTTTCTGGAAGTGAGATTACAGAGCTCTCTTTTCTTCTTTGTACTTTTTTTGTATTTTTCCTTTTTAATTTTCTTAAAACTCCCTTTACTGATCAAATTTATCATTCTTTGAGTTATTGATAATAAGAGCATCTACGATGTATTGGCTCTCTAAGTTTTGAAAACATAATTGAAGTTTTATTTTAAAATACCTTTTCCAAGGGGCGCCTGGGTGGCTCAGTGGGGTAAGCCTCTGCCTTCAGCTCAGGTCATGATCTCAGGGTCCTGGGATCCAGCCCAGCATCAGGCTCTCTGCTCCACGGGGATCCTGCTTCCCGCCAGCCCCCCACCCCCGCCTGCCTCTCTGCCTACTTGTGATCTCTCTCTCTGTCAAATAAATAAATAAAATCTTCCAAAAAATAAAATAAAATAAATACCTTTCCTGAGATATGTTCTACATATCATAACATCCACCCATTTCAAGGTATTTATACACTGATATAATGGTATTATTCGCATGAGGCAAAAGGAGGAAACAACACAAAAGTTCTTCGCTGGATGACTGATCCAAACAAATTGTGGTCTATATTTACAGAGGAATATGATTCAGCCTTAAAAAGGAAGGAAATTTTGACACATGCTACAACATAGATGAACCCTGAAGACATCATTCCAGGCAAAATGATTCAGTCACAAAAGGACGAATATTGTATGATTCCACTTACCTGAGGGACTATTCAAAGAGGGGGAATGTAAAATGGCCGCTGCAGGGGCTGGTGGGGTCGGAGGGTAGGGGGTGGGGAGTCTCTGCTTGCGGGGGACAGAGTTCACTGTGGAAAGATGAAAACGGTCCGGGGATGGATGGTGGTGACGGTTGCACAACAGTGGGAATGTACTTAAAACCACTGAACTCTACACCTAAAAATGATTAGAATGGCAAATTTTATGTTCTGTATATTTTGCCACAATTAAAAAAAAAAAAAAACCTGCAATTTCAGTTGTACAGCTCAAGTTCCTTTTAGTAACTTTACTAAGGGATGGAACGTCACCATCAATCAGTTTTCCGTAATTCTCAGGCAAAATCAGCCACATTTCACAGAAGAAAAAGAGAGGTTAAGCAACCTGGCAAAGTTCACCCAGCTACTTTTGCTGGGCATGGGCAAAGGTCTGACTGCCCGCAGTGAGAGGGGTGACAGAGGAGAAGTTTAAACTATCACGACTCAGACACTTACCATGCACTCACTGGCTCTCAAGTGGCAGGTTTTGGGGACCTAGCCTCACAGAGGCCCAGGCACACTGGCGGGGGAGCCTCACAGAGGGCATTTCCCTCAAGTGGAACTACTTCGTTTCGGGAAACCAGGAGCTCCAAGGGGTCCCCCAGCTAGCTCCTGCTTTCCCCAGTGGCTGTAATTCTGCTTGGTAATTTAGATGACATTTTCCAAGAGCAGAGGAGGAGTTTACCACTGTGGTTAAAAGCAAGGCCTCTGGAGTTGGACTACTTAAGTTCACATTTTGGCATCTGCTTAGCTCTGCGGCCTGGGGCAAGTTATTCATCCTCTCTGTGCTCCAGATTCTTTATGTGTAAAATGTGAATAATAAGGGTGTCTACCTTACTGGGTTGTTATAAGGTTTAAATGCGATGATAGAGAAGGAGCAAAGACTATGTTGGCACCTGGCCATAGCAGGCCCTGAATAAGTATTAAAAGTGGTTAGTGTAGTTACTTGCTACAGAAGGTTCCAGAAGCTTAGAAGATGCATGGGGCCCCTGCGTCTTTCTGGTTGTCCATCAGCACAGCACATTATGCCCCAAACTTCAGTCTGTTTTCTCTGTAGGCTTTTCCAGTGGTGCCTGCCGAGGTAGTAAGAGGAGTGGCAGTTGATGACAATTGTCCCTGAGAAAAAGTTTCCCCCTGGTAGCTCACAGGCAGAGAGGGCTCCCGCCCAAACTGTCCATTTTGGAGAACACTTCATTTCGTGGTTTCCTCCAGCTTCCCCTCCTACCCTGATGAGAAGCACATCTGTCCCCCACTCTCTCCTGGGGCTTCTTCTGAAGGAGTCTGCTGCCTGTCCTCCGCCTCAGACATCTTGTGTTTGACGTAAAGACCAGAGCTGGTGGTGGCTTGAGAAGGATTCTCTGGGGGTTTTCTGCTCTGGTTCCCACCCACCCACATAGGCATGGATTCAGTCTGGAGTTGGTGAGTCTCTCCTCCTGATAACTGCTGAGCCCTCCCCTTCAATTCCAAAGGAAGGACTTAGCAGAGCTAAATCTGAAACCAGGTTAAGATGGCGCGCTTCAGCAGCAGCTGGCTGACTGAACCAGGAGTGGTGTCGTGATTCCTGAACGTGACCATATTCTTGAGAATTCAGAGAAATTCAAAGAATCGTGCTACAGTAGTCCATTAATGGGAAGGTCTCTGTCCCTCTTGGGGATCAGGTGTAGGGAAGAGCAAGCATTTACACAGAGGTGTGAGTGTGTGAGAGACAATCTTAGAGAGTTTAGTCTTGACGGGTTTCCAGTCCAGAGTCCCAGCAGCACCCATAGAATGTCTTCCGTTTGAGCTAAAACATACTCTTGTGCCCTCAGGGGCCCTCTCCAACTGGTTCAGGCAAACACACCACAGGAAGCAAAGCTGTGATTAAAGCTCATTGGCAAGAGGTCAGACGGAACTAGGTTTGAATCTTCTCTATCATTTTCTTAGTTGTGTGACGTTAGGCAAATTGTTCAGCCTCTCTGTGCTTCAATTTCCTCCTCTAAGGGGGATGATACAAGGGACTTCAAAAAAGCCCTCAGATGATTACAAAACACAGTGAAATACTCAGATTGGTGCTTGACATATAGTTGATGACCAATAAGCGACCATTTAAGTATTACAATTTCTATCTTCCTTTTGAATCGACCCTTTATCATTGTGAGATACGCATGATTCTAAATACGCTACACCAAATTTATTTTGCTCGTGTTTACATGGTAAATGTTTTCCCACCTTTTTAATTTTCAATCTGTGTCCCAATATTTAAAGTTGCATCCTAATAAATAGCATATTGTTATTTCTCCGTCTTTGACTTAGACCGTCTTGGTCTTTTCATTGGAGTGTTTAGCCCATTTACATTTAACATAATGACTGCTATTGTTTGTGCTTGTCTACCATGTTGCTACTGGATTGGCTTTTCTGGGATCTCAACCAAAAGCCCAGGAGGTTGGCCGGATCTTCTCCCCGACTCTGCGGGACTCAAACCTCTGGCTCCTCAGCCCTATGCAGCCGCTGAAATCTGTTCAGCTCTTATGCTCCCCAGCCCCCCAGCCGCTGTTCTCTGCTGTGCTCAGTTTAGGAGTCAGCCAACACCTTGAGGGAAACATGTATGCAGATTTCTCACTCGCTCCTCTCCAGCATCCTCCCTTTGAGTTCCAGCTACTCTGGCAGCCTTCACCTCTGATCTCAGCCCAGTGAGATGGCAGCTTTCTGCTCTCACCCACCCACTCCTCCCACCCCCACCCCACCCGTGATTTGGGAAAATTCCTTTGGGAAAAAGTGGGATGACTGTCCATTTCACCCTTCTCGGGGATCACAGCCATTCAGACTTGTGCTGGGTGCTCTCCAGCTCCTTCAAACAGTTGCTCTATATATTGTGTCCAGTTTTTATCCTTATCTTGGCAGGAAGATTAATCTGATACAAGCCAGTCCTCTCTGGCCAGAAGCAGAAGTGTTGCACTGCTTCCATTTATTGAGCCCTTCTCAAAACTGCCTTGGAGTGGGCAACCGAAGTTTCTGTTGGCAGGCGACTGACTTGATCCTAGTTCAGTCAACAAGGAGAGGAAGGACCTTATAAGTTGGACCTCAGGGGTGCCTGGGTGGCTCAGTCAGTCAGTGCAACTCTTGGTTTCAGCTCACGGTCGTGGGACCGAGCCCCGTGTCAGGATTTGCACTTGGTGTGGAGTCTCGTTTGTCCCTCTCCCTCTGCTCTTCCCCCACCTCCGCTCGTGCTCTTTTTCTCTCTAAAAAATAAATCTTAAAAAAAAAAAAAAAAAAGAATGAAAAGAAAAGTTGGCTCCCAGACAAAGCTGAGATATTTCATTGAAATCGGACTGAAGTTTAGGCATTTGTTGAAAGTTATGTAGCCCTGAGAACCTGCAAGAATTTAGAAGTCTCTATTTACAGCTTTGGATTCTTCTCAGAGGCCCAGACGTAGGCTGAAAGACCGTGGAGAGTAAGAACCAAATTAATGTGTGACTTGGTGAGAGGAGCGTACTTCTGAGGGGACACTGAAGAACTGGGCGATTGGATTAGACCATTGCCTACATAAGGTCACTTCTCTTAGGTTATGAAGTTACTGAATAAGGAATCATAAACAGCATCCAGTGTCTCTGGGGATTCTGACAAGAGTCAAATTATGCTTCACCAGTAAACTCAAAGATGTGAGGAAGTCACCAAAATTACTTAAAAAGATGTTTTGGGGTGCGTAGGTCAGGGTGAGAGGAATCGCTATGCACGTCTGAGGCTGTGGGTCGCATTCCCAAAGGAAATTTCTGGTCTGGAGTAACCTGGGTGAACAGAGAAGATCTGAGTCTTCTCGAGTGGGTGGTGTATCAGCCAGGGTGTAATCAGGGGACAAAAGCCGCATCTACCAATGCAACAGAGAATTTAACATACAGAACTGCGAGTCAGGTATTGGGCAAGTCAGCTGGCAAAGAGGAGACACGGAGGAAGTGGAAAATGCAGGAAGCAGGTTCCACCCTTCAGAGGAGGGAAACGAAAGCCTGAGTTGAGGGTGGTTGAAAGGGCTAGAGGAGGGCCCAGGCGGGCTGGGGCTGCTGGCTCTGAGGGGTTGATGTCCTGAGGCCGCCTGTGGACTGCGGGAAAGCTGCGAACTGATCCCAGCTGCCACCGCTGAGCGCACCTGTCCTGCCCCGGATGTTGACAAGGGCAGGAAACAGGCATGAACAGGTCTCTGGTCTCTCCTCACTCCCCACCGCCCCCTAGACATCCCAGCCGCCCTCCAGCGCCTCCTACAGGCGGAGCCCCACAAAGCGGGACCGGGGTTTTAGACTTCCAGCCCCAGCCTCCCCAAATACGGACGGAAAAGGCCAGACGCTTAAGGACTACAGCTTCACAACCAACAGGCCAGAAAGATTTAGACTCAAGTGTGGGAAGATTTAAAAGAAACAAACGAGAGCGCTGAGACTTTTATGTGAGGAAGGAATCTACGCATAGTCGGTATTTTAGACACATGTGGTCTTTAAGAGAATAAGGCCCTGTTCGGTGACAGCTTTATAATTCCATTTAAAAATGGGTAATAGAGTAATTAATTAAGACTTGTGATTTTTTTTATGTTGTCGTCTAAGCTTAAGTAGAGCGTAAAAACATTTAAAGTTTCCCTTATTTATAAGCTTAATTGATTAGTTTCTAGAATTAGTTAGGATTGGGGAAGATTTTATATGTTGTTAGAAAAACTGAAGTACTTAAAAAGAAATATTAAATTTATAAATGTATTTAGAAGTGTCTGAAGTGCTGAGCTAAGCTTGTAAATAGGACCAAGCATTATTTAAAGGCTCCTCCAAAATTAATGCTAAAATATGCTAGACATATAGAATAATAAAATTTCTAAGTTGAACTTAAAAGCCTAAGAAAGGCTTTTAAGTTTTTTAAATTTTTTTATTTTTTTAAATAAACTGAATATTGATTCCAAAAACATTAACTGAATTATTAAATGAATACTAATTATTAAACTTATTAAAATATTATTTTTAAATCCAAATTTAAACTTATTAGTTTATTAAGGAAAAGGCCCACTGAAATATTTTCTGAGTAGGAAAGTGACTATTCAGGACAAGTGGGATTTCCCCACCCCCATGCCCTCCCCTCAGGAGGTGTTTTTAGAAGTAGCTGGAGAAGAGCAAGAGAGGCAGCTTTGCTTCTCCACTCTCTGGAGACCCTGAAACCATCTCGCCGTGTAGCGAGCTGAGGGGGCTATGCCCCTGACTTAGTTGTTCTGCTTCCTCAACCTCTACCAAGCCAGGACACTTCATGGGATAGAGGAAGGATGATCACTGGACATGAGGTAAAAGAACCCAAGCCTCAGTTTCCCCATCTGCAAAATGGGGGCACTATCTGCCTTGCATAGTTGTTGTGGGGGTCCGGATTGTGCTAGCACACCAGGGCAGACTCTAAAGCTCCCTGTTGCTGGAGCTATCCTGGGTTAGGGCCAGGAGGTTCGTGCCTAAGCACACCGGCCAGGAAGACTCCCACTTACTTCTAGGCAGGAGAATTTCTTCAAAGAGAAGGCTGTGTGCCAACAACGGGCACATGCTCCGGGCCCTGAAGGACTCTCTCACCGCAGACAGAGAGGGGACACGCCCAGAAGGAAGCAGCTGGCTCAGGAGCAAAGCCGCAGTCCTGTGCACAGGGTTAGCCCTGTACAGGGACTGGCGGCCTCGGGCTGGAGCAGGAAGGGGAGGGGCTGCAAAAAGAGCCGAGGCCTGGCCCCCCTCCGTGTTCCCAGGTTGCTGGGCCACATAGCCTCAGAGGGAACATGACTAGGCAGCAGCATGGGGAAGGTCTCTGCCTGTGGAGAAAGGAAAGTGGGTGAAGGTCTATTGTACAAATAGACGGGAGGGAAAGAGTGGCCATCAGAATTACCACCGTCCCATTAATCCGTCCAATGCACTTGACTTAGAGAACTTTCTCTGTATTGCTAAGCCCTAGGCAGGCAAACACAAATCCCACATATCGTTGTCTTCCTGGGATAGCACCTGACACGTGCAGAGACATAAGTGTCTCCTACCTGGAGAAGCGGTGGGCAGGGCCCGCGGGGGTGGGGGGGGCGGCAGGAACGAGGTGGGAAGGTGTGGGGGTAGAAGGCAGAACCATCCAGTGAGACGGACACCTGTTCACAGGGAGTCACAGAGCAGCAAAAGCAGCTGGGGGCCAGCTTGGAAAGCACCTTGAAGTCATGTTCAAGTGTGTGGATGTTATTGGAAGCCTGGGAGAAGTTTATGTTTTAGAAAGATCCGCTCGGCCATCCATGGGGGAGAGATGGCATCTAGAGCCAAAGACAGGGAGTACCCACAAGTCCAGACGGGAGGATGAGGGCCTGACCAGCACGGGAGATTAGAAATCAGAGAAAAGTCTGAGCAAGAGACTCCAGAATCTTAGTGCGTGCGGGAGTCCGGGCCTGGGTGGGTGGAGGACAGGCTTGAAGGCCCCTGGACACTGAGACCAGCACCGGCCTGCCCTGTGGAGCCTCAACTCTGTGGGGCCCCCAGCACTCCCTATGGTGGCTTTTCTCCTCTCGGGAGAGACGCTGGCAGTGAGGTCAGCAGCGGCAGTGCCCACGAAACCTCAAGATGGAGATCATGCTGTGTTGTTGAGCTGGGACAGACAGAATCACGGGGCCTTGAACGTGAGAGAAAGAGATAGAATGAATATAGGCTGCTGCGATGCACATGTGAGAGGGGTTCCCCCCACCATAACTGGCTTTGACGCTGGAGGAGGTGGCCCAGGAGCCCAGCATACAGGTGGCCTCCAGAAGCTGGCAAGGGGGAGGGAATGCATTCTCCCCGAGCCTCCAGCAGGGGCCCAGCCCTGCTGACACCTTGATCATAGGCCCGTGAGACCCGCGTCAGACTTCAGCCTAAGGAGCTGTGATAATGAATGTGTGTTGTTTTAAGCCACTCAATGCCATTACCATCTGTGGTCACTTGTGATGGCAGGTCAGGCAACAGAAGCTGACTGTAAGGCCAGCTCGAGTCAACTGCAGAGAGAACTTCTCTAGCCACCCGACCCAGGGTTGCCCTCTCCTCTCCCGGGGCCACCGCATTGTCATTTGACTCCCCTGGGTTGTTGGTCGTTATGTGAAATGCCTGTGTTGACCTGATCGCCAGCCTGTCCCCATTGGATTGTCCCCAGGAAGAGTGGGCAGGCCCCTTGCAGACTGCCCATTGCTGTAACCCCCGCTCCAAGAGAAGGGCGTTCAACATAGTGGGAGCTGCCCCCCAGCCCCCCACATTCGGTGGGTAGTTGAGCAGATGCAGAAGCCAATGTGACAGTGCCCCGGTGACGAGGAATCTCCCGCGGCACAGCTCTTTCCCACTTTACAGCCTCAATATTCAACACAAACGGCCAAGTCCTGCTTTGCATTTCCCAGGACTCCTCGGTCAGCTTGGGTCACACCCCGTTAAATGCTCTTACTAATAACCCTTCCATCTCAGGTCAACTCGGCTCCGGCCATCCTGGGAAAATCTATGCAGAGAGTAACAGAGTGTAGACTGAAGTCTCCTTCTGCCAAACAAAATCGGAGGGGAGTGTATAGAGAGAGTCCATGCATTGCGGTAAGCATCCCCTCCGGGTCAAACGCTCAGGGAGAGCCCGAGCTGGCTTTAGAAGATGACTGCCCTTCCCAGACTTTGTTCGGTGTTTTCCACACTCAGACAGCCTGCTGGTCCAGGAAATGACTTGCCAATCCAGCTGCGCATGGCAAACAAAACCAGGGGACGCTGGCTGAGGTAAGGCTGCTGCCGAATCCTGGAGTGGAGGCGACAGGAAGAGGGACATGGAGGCAGGAAAAGCTGGCCGAGGGCATGAGGACAGGACGCACCAGGAGCCAGGGGAGCGCGGCGCTTGCCGATCCTGTCAAGCCACACAGCACAGGGACAGAGTGACGTGTACAAAACAATGTTTATTGAATCTATTTTGGAAACGGACAACATGAAACGTTTTTGGGTTGTGAGCTCGCCCCGAGCTCAGAGCCGTGATAGCTTCCTGTCATTAAAACGCAGCCCCCAGGAGATCCTAGCTTATCTCACAGAGGGAGAAAAAGAGCTTACAAACACTACAGCTGTCACCCTCACCACAGCTCTGATGGCTAAAATGCCCATAAACATCAACAACATTTTTTTCTGTAGAGTCTAAAATAGGCGCTGCACAGTATCGGGCAGGACATCAAGGGTGAAATCGTCAACTGGCTGACCGTCAACAGCCGTTGAGTGTACTGGGGCTATCCCGACCCTCCGATTCTCCACCCAACAGCTCACGTTTAACCCACGACTGCTGTTCTCCTAAAGGAGACACAGAAGGCATTTAAAAGCGTATATATCATTAATGTTGTAAACTAAAAAAGCAAACCCAGACATGATTAATGACTTTGCCTGGATCAATAAATACTAGTCCCAAGTGCTAAGTGTACCAGTAAGGACAGACCACCAGTCAAAGAAACCATCACGCTGTTACTCACGGATGTTCTAGATCGCTAATGTACGTTAGTCAATTTGTGGACCTCACCCAACGCAGACACAGAGATGATTTTTTTTTGTTTGAAATTCTCCAAAGTTCTCCCTGGGGCATTTCTCTTCCACATTCTCTTAGAAGAATAAAAATGAGACAACCTTTTATACAAACTTTCCAAAGTACAAGCCATCCAAAGCATGACTCTGGTCCTAGTCCAGATCTTCGCCCAGAAGGGATGTGCCGTCAAGGCTCAGATAGGCTGAGAAGGCCTCGTTCCCTGCCGGCGGCTCACACTGGGCTCGTCCCTCCCAGCCACCTCCTGCCATATTGGAAGCCAAGCTAGCTCATGCCTCATTAACGGTTTCTAAAGACTAACTGGACACCTAGAAGGTACCAGAAGGATTCAGGAGAGCCTTCTCTTTTTTTCTGGAGCTGTTACCAGGGGGGCCAACAAATACAGGCAAATACAGAGAACAGTGGTTCCAGGTGGACAAAGAGCCCAGACCTGGAGGGAGCAGTGTCAAGGACTCAGCACAGTACCAAAGCCTGCTGCCCCACACAGCACGTTGAGAGCTCAGATGTTAGAAATTCCAGGCACTTCTTCAATCACAGGGAATGAACATCTTTCTAAAAGGTCCTGCCCACATCTCCCTCATCTTCCCCTGCTATACAGCACTGAGACATTCCATTCACCACGACCCTCTGCTCCAGGCAAACTGAGGCTCCCCACCTCGGTGCTGTAGACCGTGACGCTCACAAACACAGGCCACTCTGGATTCAAGTCCAGCTGCTTCCAGCGCTCTACAGCTGATCAGCCCCAACCACTACCCAGCCTGCACCCTGAGCCACTTCCAGGCTCCTTTCCTAAGGGGGGAGTTGTTTATCTTCTAGTTTGAAGACAAACCCCCTTGGAAATGAGCAGGGCAAGATCCTACGTGCAAATATTTGCAAACTTTTTTTTTTTTTTTTTAAACGATGCACATTTAAAAAATTCAAGTCAAATCCAGGAACAGACTACTTGGTTGGCATCCACTGGCCCCACACCCCACAGCAGGAAAATGGTCAGTTTCTGAAATGAGAGAGGAACAAAGGCACCAGCTACTCCACCAGGGAGGTTAGTTCTTTGTGCTTGGGAGGAGGCTGGAGAGGAGAGCTCTGAAGCTTCATCAAAGAGGGGGTTTCTCTAGCCATGTGGCCCCCTGGGAGCAAAAGCCAAAGGCGGCATGTAGGATCTGGATACAGGTGAGAAGGACCCGCACCCGCCGGGGTCAACTCTTCCCAGGAATTCCGAAAGTGTAATAAAGAAGGCGCGTTCCCAGCGTCCTGTTTGGCAGGAGCTGCTGTCTTCTCTTACCCCGCGCAGAACAGGGGAGGAGAGGTACCGCTCTAGGAGCCCCGCGTCACCAGCCCCTACAGGGGAGCTCCGCAGGCCAGCGCACCCTTGCCAGCTTCGTGGGCGGCTCATCCGACCTCCCGCTGTCATCATGCCCAGGGGCCCCGGGCGATATGGTCGGGAGCAGCCGACAGCACTAATCTGGCGGAAGAGCCCAGAGAGGAGTATCCGGAGTCAAGCAAGCAGAAAGAAAGCCTCAGGCAGTTGGGTCTGTGTGGCTGCAGAGAGGGGGTCACAGTCATGAACATGGAGAGGTTCACAACCGGGGCACTTGGACTTGGCCTCCAAGAGGAGCCCCTTGGTGAGCCCCCCTCCCCACTGACCCCGGGGATGGAGCCGTTCTCATGCCAGTGGCAGGCCGGAGCTGGGAAGTCCTGGGCCTGGGCGTTCAACCGAGGGAAGCACAGTTCAGCTCGGAATCCTCCTCGCTGCCCGCGGTCCCCTGCTCCAGGCCGTCGGGGCTGTCGGTGATGTTGGGCTCGCTGGAGCACTGTCGGTGCGGGGGCGAGAAGCTGGCCGGCAGGAGCAGGCACTGGTCCTCCCCGCCAGGCTCTTCACCCAGGCCCGAGTGCATCATGGTGGCCATCGCCAGCAGCTGGATGTCCGAGTGGGCGTTGGCCACCGTGTGCCGCCGCACGCTGCCGCACTTCTCCAGGTAGGCCTCCCCCTCCTGCTCTGTCAGCGGGGTCAGAGCTGTCTCGTTCAGGGGCCGGCTGAGGGCGGTCGTCGGGCAGGCGTAGCTCAGGACCGCGACCTTGGGCCGGACCCTGGAGTGGCGTCTGGCTGCAAGAGACAAACCGGCAAAGGCTGTCACTGGGGAGGGGTGACAAGTGCAAAACCGGCGCCTCCGTTTGGGGGGAGAGGGAGGTGGTGGCTCCACGTCCAGGAACAGCTTGAGGTACAGACCTTCTGGAAGGCCGGGGAGGAACCCGACAGGCTGTTCTTGCAGCAATGCCTGCGCCTGCTGGACGCACCCCCAACCCCCACTCCCGCCAGAAGCAGGGGGCCCAGAGGGCTTTCCAGGGTGCCTCCCATTCTAGGGCGTCTCCCCTCTTTCTCAGCTGCCTCCCGAGCTTCCCTGCATTCGCCCTATGTTTCCTTTCGGCCAGTCTCCTCTAAAGGCCTGGGCACTGGCTGGACCAGCTTCTAGAAGACACCCTTGGGCTCTGTTCAGCAGGAAGTAGGGGACTCTTGGGTGACAGCGATGACTTAGCCTCTGAATCCCAAGTCCAGCTAAGAGGACCTCGGCTATCAAAGCGAGGGCCAAGGGACATCCTGACTGGGGACCACACGCTCCTCCCACCAGGTCAAGGGGCCGACACCAGTGTTCTGTTCCAGCGATCCGCAATTCCAGCAGCGTTTGGCAGCACCAAGCAACGGGCGAGGCTTCACAGATGGCCCTGTGGAGGCAGACCCCAAAGGGGATGCCTGGCCACGAATTAATGCAAAACCGCCGCTGCCTGCATGCCCCCAACAATCCAGAAGCTGCCTTGCTATGCACTCATCTTTTGACTGAGCCTTTTGACTCCTCTTAAAAATGGAGCTCAAGTCATGATATGCTATTAGCCCCACTTTACAGATGAGAACACGGAGTATCAGAGGGGTGATCATTGACCTACGTGCACACAGCGAGGCTGCAGAATGGCTGGGAGTGAGGTGAGGTCTCACTGCAGACCCTGCTCTTCCCAGAGACCCCCAGGAAGCAGGTGTAACTAGAAAGGGCTGAGGATCTCCAGGGAAGGGCAAGCCAAGTGGATGGGGTTCCAAGGCAGGACAAAGCGGATCCACGTGTCGGGGAGGACGTACCCTGGAGCTGAGCCTTCCATACGCGAAACCCCCAGAAGGGGGAGGGACAGCCACTTTGAGCCCCGGGAGCAGCCTGAGCCAGGTCTGAGCCAGGGGCGCCATCCGGCCACAGGCTGGCTGGAACATGGAAGACCCGCACCATCAGGAGGGCCCTTGAAAGCCAGATGGAAGCTTCTGTGATCAGAGAAGCCGTGGGGGCCGGGGAAGCCTGGAGGCTACGCTCCAGAAAGATGCACTTCGCAGGAGCGACACCGGGTTGGAGCCCGCGAGGCCGGAAGTGAGGAAAGCCGGGGCAACATCAAGCCTACATCCCCTCAGTCTTGGGGCAGTTACCTCCTATGCTCCTTAAGAGGCACCGCCCCTCTTCCCCCACATCGGCACTGCCTCTGTCAGGGGCCGGCTGGAGGACCCCAGGGAGACAGGGGACTGAGAATGGAGGCCTGAGGACCAAGTGGGTTCCGTTCAACCTTCCTCCTACCAGTGCACACTCCCCCCCAGCCATCCAGCTGCCTACCCCATCTCATCTGCCCTGGCTTTCCACGGCTTCCATGTCCCTGAGACGCCCCAAAGAAACCCATCCCTTTCTCAGCAGGCAGCAGGGCAGAAGCGTGATGGGGTGGTGTTCCTGCACATAGATAGGATCCCAGGGGAAGACCTGGATTCTAGAGGGAGAGGAAACCGTGCAGCTCAGAGACTGTCCTTGGGGACACGCAGTCCACTCTGCTTTAGTTTACTCTTGGCTCTTGCCATGGATCTGCAGGACCCAGACATAGTGTCGTCCCCCTTCCAGAGCTCACACTCCTCGATGGGCGTGTCCGTCTGCAAGGCTCTCGGTGGCTCCTGTTTTATATGTCCACATTCAGTGAAGACAGGTTGACAGGTTGAAATCCTAAGCCTTAGGACTGAGTCACCAAGTCTGCTGGCTCTGAGCCCCAAGGGAGCCGACAGGTAATAATAATTACTTCTCAAAACCAAAGAATGGTATGTAGAGTGTTCCCATCCATTTTCTCACTGCTGAGTCCCAGTCTCCCTTTGAAACACCGGGCTACTCTCACTCTTCCCACTGTTCAGATGAGGAAGACTGAGGCTCTGCCCAACTCTCGTAGGCTCTGAACAGCAGTGCCCAGATCTTCCCCACAGCATGCTACCGCGTCTCAGGGCTCAGCTGCTGCCCTCAGAAGAGGCACTCCTCTCTGACGCCATGAACAGCAGACACTGTCCTCTAGGAGGTGCCAAACAAGAGGCTGGTATTGGCCGGGAGAGGCTGGGTCAGTGGCTCTTCTCTTTGGGGAAGAACTAATAGGAGATGAAATGACAAGGAGCAACCGAGAAGGAAGAATCTATGTCAAGCACTGGCCGAGGTTCTCTTGGGAGCACGGGTGCTCATACCCTCAATGTTTCTATAATTTTCCCACAGTGTTACAATAACCATGTATTACATTTATAATCACAAAAATCAGTAACTATAAGACAGAGGCACCAGAAGAGTAGAAAGAAGCCAGGATCCCATTAACAAACCATCCTTAAAAAAAAAAAATGCTCTTGAAAACAATTCGTTTGTCTCCTGCCAGCTGTTAGAAGCAAGCACCTAGGACTGGCAGTTGCAAAATCTACTGTGGCCCAAACCCTCAACCAGCTGGGCTGGAGACTGGGCTAGACCATTCTGTGAGCTCACACGCAGATGCAGGAAGACGAAAGAGCAGGAGCTAATAAGGCTGGGCCGGGGACACAGGGTAAGCTGAGGGCCTGGGGGACAGACAGTGGACACACTCAGCATCTCTGGAGGAAATGACCATTTGTTTGATGATTTCTGGGCGCCCCAGTCCAGCAGAATGAGCCAGGAAAGGTGTTTCAGACGGTTGCCTGGTCATTACCCGTCTCTCTCTCTCCTGCTGTTATCCCAGAAGCCCAAAGTCCTCACAGGTTTAACAGGGAGCAAAAACAAGAGGCCACTTCAGCTGCTGCTGAGAGAACTAGAGCCACAGTGAGGGGCAGCTCCCCCGGGACACCTGCCCCCTTCTTCAACAGAAACTCTGAACTGTGATGTGCAAAACCCTGCAGTCACTGCTGAGAGGGAGAAATGCGAACCTGCCCTGGGGCCTGCCACAGGGGCCTGAGCCCAGTGTGCGTGCGTGAATGTGTGTGCCCATGTGCGGTGAGGGATCGGGTCCTGGCAGCCGTCACTAGCTGAGCATCTACTGTGGGCGGGGTACTATATCACAAAAGGAGATGCTTCATTGACATGCTTGTCTTCTGACCGTTTTGCAGAAAAGGAACCTGAAGTCAAGATGCTGAATGACTTTGCAGCCTGTTAGTGATGGAAGCAAGGTTCAAGCTGAGGGCTCACGGCGGAGCCCCTGCTTGTGCCTGCTGGGAAGCCTGCACACGAGTAACTGTTTGGACAAGGTCAATGAGTACGGAACTACCGAAACACTCTACTGTACACCTGGAATTAATGCAATACTATACGGGACCCGTAAGGGAATTAAAAACAGACACAGTCAACCAACGGCAGGGCAGAGGTAAAGGCAGGAGCTCGCTGGGACGTCAGGAGAAGTCCTGAAGAGGAGTCGTTTCTGAGGGGCGGGTTCCAGGCTGGCAGACGGACAGAACCCAGACATTCACTCACTCGCTCCCTCAGAGCCAAGAGCCGTGCTAGGGCCTGGGGTCCGAAGGGTTACACATGCTCCCCGCTCCCAGCAAGCTGACAGTCTGTGGGGGAGACTGACAGGTCATCAGGCAGGACCACACAGCATGGCAAGGCCCAGGATCGGTCTGGGCTCCCAGGGAGAGGCACAATCTCTCCTCTGGAGTGATTCCAAGGAGGCCAGGCCACCCTCTAGCCAGTGCCCGTAAGCCAGCCAGTATCAGTTCCGAAGGCCCTAGAGATAGGGCACCTTCTTCCTTCTCTGTGCTCAGCCCTCTGCTGCTCAGAGACTCAAGTAATCATACCAGGCCACACAGCAGAAACCTTGTGGTTTCAAGGCCAAGTTCCTTCTGTGGCCGGCCCCGCCTCTCTCCGTGAGGCTCTTCCCTGTTCATGACTCACAGGAGCGGCCTAGGACTCTTCTGCCTTCTGAGGGGAATGTTTTGGTTCCCAGGACTGGGTGTGGGCAGAACAGAGACCGCAGGGGCCGCTGGGCTGTGCGGATTCCCCTGGGCAGACAGTGTTTCCTCGATAAGCTCCCACCAGACTCCAGAGTCAACCTCAGACAAGCAAGTCAGCTGCGTCCCCAGTGGGGTCAGGCCACACACTGGGCTGGGAGCGGAGACGCTACCCACACCAGGGCTGCCCCCCAGCTCCCCAGCCTTCTTATCTGTACTGGGGAGAGCCAGCCAGGCCCTGCCACTCAGAGAAGGAAATCTCCCTTAAAGAGACCGATTAAGCTGTGGACAGCCCCTGGGGGCTGAAACGTGTCCTTTCCTTGCAGGGGTGCCCTTCGAGCTGGGCGAGGAGCTGGGCCCTGCCCACTCAGCCAGCACCCACCTCCAGCCCTTCTCCTCCTGCCTTTCACACGGGTTGGGGCCTGGGAGAGCCTTTATTCCTTCCTCACTCCCCAGGCGCCCCGCGGAGCTCCGGGCATTCATCCCCCTGAACCGGAGCGGGCAACGGCAGCTCCTTTCAAAGCCCGGGAGAAGCAGAGCCTGGATGAGGCGGTCCTCAGTGCCTCTGAGGGGCCCCCGGTTCCCAGGCCTTTGATCTCCAGGGCGCGCAGGAGCGGCCGCCACAATGTGGGTGTTGTGACTTCCGCACGCCAAAGCCCACCGTGGGCGTCTCTCTCCGGGCCCCGGGCACCTGGAAGCCCACGAAAGCCTACTTGTCCCGAGGAGAAGTTACAGTATCTTGAGGACGAGGGCCCTCCCCCTGGAGACATAACGGAGGAGAAGATCAGTGGGAGGCCAGGGCTTCTGCGGGGGAGAAACACAGCACGCTGAGTGCTCCTGAGTGTTTGCTCCGAGGGCCCTGGAAGCAGCCAGGCCAGCCGCCTGGAAACTCTGGGAACTGGAAAAGTAGGATGTGGGCCTGGCCTCTGACAAATTTTTATTTACTTATTTTTTAAAGTGTGCACCCTTCCTCCTCACCACCTTCCCACTGCCCTGGGAAGGTGACTGCTTTGGAGGAGAACCGTACATCATACTGTTGCTCCAACATGACTTCAACATGACTCCAACGTGACTTCCCCCACCCCCCCAAGCCTTGCACGTTCAGGGAGTGAGGCTCCCTTCACAAACCCATCGGCCTCGCTCACAACAAGAGAGCCTTTCCAAGCATCCCCATGGAGTCAAACAGGCCTGGGCAGGTGCCCCTCCAAGTCCCCCGGGAACCACTCCTCAGGAGCTTTCTTTCCAAGTCGGAGCCTGAGGTCAGCACAGCAGCCACCCCTCAGCAGGCTGTACAAGGAAGACAAGCACCTAGGCGGCACCTGCAGCATGACAGGCATCTGGTAAGTGGTGGCTTCTGAGATGAGCCCTCCAGCTGTCTCAGACCATGCCCAGCCCCAATGGACCCTGAGTGGACCACAGCAAACCCTTCCTGGGGCTTTACACTCCGGCTGGACAGAGGTCCTGGTCTCCATTCTACTGAGGGGAAGACTGAGGCTCAGGGAGTCTTCACTTTATCTGGCAAAAGGGTGTCCTCAACAGGGAAGGGCTCCACCGTCACCATTTTAGCTGTTTGGTATGCAGAGGTTCAGGGTGAAAGGTCTGGCCCCAGAACCCTTCTGGGCTGGGGAACCCCCTCAGCTGTCCCTCAGTAAAAATCACCATCAGCTTCTAGAAACTGACAGGAGTAGGCAGGGGTGAGGTTGGAGCACGTAGGAGAGCTGCTCAAGTGCCACCAACGTGGGGCTTTGAAATCCCAGCTCCAACAGCCATGCGACCTTAATCCTCATTTGTCTCACCTGCAAAATGGGTACACTGGGGCCCACTCTGTGGTAGGGTAGCCAGCCCACCCGGCAGAGGGCCTGCGCAAGAGGTAGTCTGTGGCCGAGCCTTCCCCAAACACAGGTCACTTTGTAACTCTGAAGGTCTTTCAGTTCCTCAAAGGCTCCCACCTCCTGTTCCCTACACCCCCTCCCCCAGAGCCCTCCCAAAGATCCTTCCCTTTGCCTGGGACAACTGAGTACATGGGGAAGGCAGATTAACTCAAACTCATCCTACAGGACGCATCTCAGGTATCACTTCCTTTGGGGGGGCCTCCCCTGATCTCCCAGTCCAGGTGAAGGGCCCCTTGGCTGATGAGCTTCCCCCCACCCCCAAGAGTCCCTGTACACAGATGAATCATTGTTTGTGATCTATTGTTTGTGACTTCCCCCGCGGACTGTGCACGCCACAGGGCAGTGACGGGTCAGTCTGAGTCACGGGTATACCCGCAGCACCACATCTCACACGGCACCTGGGGGAGGGCCTCAGGACACATTTGCTACAATAATAATAAAACAATCAAAAAGAGTCTCTTTCTTCCCCTTCTGCCCTTCCTGAGACAATAGCCCGGACAGGAGGACCGTCCTTGGTATAAGAAAACCTCAGGCCTTTATCATTTGCCAAAAGTATGTATTATTCTGAGTTTAACTGGAAAGCCAAAAGCATCCCTTCTTAGAGTAAGTACTCCTGAACAAACTTCCAAATCTATCCTTAATCCTGGCTCTAGGCCCAGCGGATGGCCAAGTGTCTGCCACGACCTAGTTCACCGGCTTGTATCCTGATACCTGCCCGATTCCTCCGGCCATAGACAGGTTAGGGTTAGGGCTGAGTCGAAGCCAGAAGGTGGGCTCCAGGGAGGGCAGAGAAACGCGGCAGTCTGCTCATGGCTGGGGAGGCGGGGGGACAGCTTTCCTTCAGCTGGCATGGTCACTCTGGCTCGCACCAGCTCCTGGGTGGAATGAGCTGGAGGATCATTCCACCAGCTCAAGAGGAAGGGGTGGGGAGGGAGAAGAACCCGGCAGGAAGGCTGGGGCCAGCACCCCAGATGTGTGGTGTCTCCAGAGACACATGAAGGGGCCAGGAAACCGGACAGCCAGCCCCGCTTTTCCTGCAGTAGTGAGGCCCAGGGAGGGGCAGAACCTCGCTGGACACAGTTCCTCTGCCCTTTCCTTCGAAGCTCAGCCACAGTTCCACAGAATCCAGGAGAGCGGGGCAAAAGATTCCAATTTCAGGGAATCCCTTGGCACCTCTGCACCTCTGTGTAGGTGCTGGTCTCCCCTGCCTGGGGTACAACTGCCTGTCACCCACCTAAATAGGTAAGTTTTAGAGGGCTGCCTACTATATGCGAACCAGCATTAAAGTTGCTGCACATAGGAAAATTCCTGCATTTGGGGGGCTCTTGTTTCAAAAGGTAACTGAAGAATGTGTCTTGTGATAAGGCTAGTATAGGGCTATTTCTGCATCTGGACTGCAGTTTCACAGAAAGAAGGAGCAGATGCCATCCACCTCTAGATTCTCCAGGGTGTCGAGTGCAGAGGCTGACACGAATGCTGGCTTTAGAGCCACCAACAGGACTTGCCCCCCACATCGAGGAGCGCCTTTCCTTGGCATGTAGGCCTTGGCAGTACCTACAGACAAGGAGCGAGGAACAGCAGTTCCATTTCATCAGGCCGAACACAAAACGAGCTGTTTTCCCATCTCAAGCTGCTTTCAAGGGAAAATCCACTACCGGTGGTTTTTCCACTCAAGTGTGTGTGGGGGGATGCACGCAACCAGGCAGTTTCTGGTTATCACGTACAGGAAAATGAACACTGCAGGCACACAAAAAAGATCGAAGCCACCGATCAAAGATGCAGATCAGACAAGCAACACCACAGAGGCACAGCATCCATCCCCCGGGAGGGATCGTGAGGCGGGGAGGTTACCGCGACACAGGCCAGTGGGAAACACAAGTGATCATTAACATGCGCAGATTGGCCTGGACCCACAGCAGCAGCAAAGAGCTTGCAACACCATCCAGGCTCAGGAAGACATCGCTGGCAGCTCTCAATGGGGATCCCCACAACCCAAGAGCCTCACCCCTTACCCGCCATGTACGTGGGACCCGAGACGCCGCGGTCCTCACTGATGCCCAGGAAGGGAGACACCACTTGCTTCACCAGTTCCTCCAGCTGCAAATAACCCTCACTGGGGCCCGTGGGCTCGTGAACACTCTGGAAATAAACAGCCGAGAGAGACAAAGGTCAGTCAAAAGCAGCCAGGGCCAGCGGGCACCCAGCCAGCAAATCCTGATTGCCCTCAGGCTACACTGGAAGCGGGGACACCAGCAGGCAGCATCCTCGTGGCTGGAATGAAGGAATCCGAGGCCCGAAGCCTGAGTCACGTGCCACAGGTCACAGTGATGAGAACTGTGCCCCCATGGCATCTCCTCCCACTGGGCCCCAGCCACGCAGGGCAGACGGGACACGCCAGCTCAGGGCTGAGGTCTGACAGGTCCCGACCACAGGACCCCACCCCACTCTCAACAGCAGCTGCTTCGCACTCGGCAGGCACTTTGCACATGCACTTTACACGGACCAAAGCACAGAGGTCTCTCAACAATGCAAGAAGCCAGATGCCCCCATCATCCCCCTTCTGCAGACAAGAAAGTGAAGACCCAGAAGGCTCGTGTAACCCAGGACTGGAATGCAGGCGGCTTTGGCTCTGAGACCCTCTTACCGCTACTTGTTAAAGAGGCTAGAAAAGAACGGGGAATAGAATCTAGCATCAAGATGAAGAGTCGTTCAAAAGCCCAACAGGACAGGCGTCCTCAGGGCTAAGCCTTGGCAAACGCCAACTAACACCAATGACCATGGTCAAAAACAAAAAAAGGAGACCAAAAGTGACCCAGGTTCTCCAGAAGACCCGCACACTCTTAGGGAATCTAGTTTCTCTCTGGAAAGGACTCTAGAAGCCTTGCTGGGTATCGAGGAGTTGGAGGGGAGCAGAGCTGTGCTCAGCCCAACCGGATGTCCCACCGAAGTCTCACATCGGAAGGGAGGGTACATGACCTTCACTTAAAGAGTAAGAACTCCCCCACCGTGCTGGAGTTTGGGGGGATGGGAGGAAAAGATGGTGGTGGGAGGCTGAAGCCAGAAGAGCCCGTCCCACAGGCTGGGGATGGCTGCGGGAGGCGGAGGCTCCCTTGGATGCCAGCTGACTTGACCCATGTCAGCTCCTTCCCCCAGGGACAGGGAGGGCTGGGGGTGGTGGAAGGGAGGGGGGTTGGCTTCAGGAAACACAAACAGGCTAGGGAAGGGGGTTACGGGGCAGAAGACTCAGGGACAGGAGGGGGGGTCAGAAGAGAGGACATGCAGAAAAAACAGGCCGCAGTGAAGGCTGCCCAGCGCTGCACGGGGGTGGGGGGGGCAGGCAGGAGGGTTTTCATGGCCCCTGGGCTCTGACACCTGGCCCTCGGCCTGGGCTGATGCCCTGGAAAATCCAGCAGTGGAAATGAAGGGGGAAAGCACCTCAGCCAGGAAGGGACTCCTCCAGGCCGCAGAAGGGAGAAGGGAACCTCCCTCGGGCTCCCTGGAAACCACTCAGGACTCAAACCGGGGCAGTTTCAGCCCCAAAACCGCCTGGACTGGTGTTCAGAGCTGAGGAGACTTTTCTTTTTCCTTCAATTTTTTTTTCCTCCTTGATATTTCTCCTCTGCCTTATCGCCCCAAGCCTTCTCTCGACTCAACAAGAGAGGGACAGTGGAGAAAGGGGAAGAGACAAGAGGTGGGGTGAAAATGGGTCACCCGCGCATGGTTTGGAGCCGGACAGTTTTCTCCCAGGGCAGCCGCGGACAACCCGACTTGCACACAGCCCTCAGCCCGGCCGCCAGGCTGGCCCAGCGCAAAATGAAAACGTGGGTGGGGTTCCTTGTGCAAAAATTACTAGGCATTTCAAGATGGCGATGGGAGAGAGTAAACCCAGCATGGGGCCCTGCTTGGCAGGGGACCCCGGGTGACTGCACGGGTGCCCCTCGGGAGGCACTGTCCCAGGATGATCTCAGGACCTGGCGGCACCTGCCAGGAGGAACCAGAGCCCAGGCTCAGCCTCTCCCTGGGGGGCAGCCCCTGGGGACAGAAGTGTGCCACCCAGAGAGCAGGGGACTTGGCAGCCCCTTGCATGTGTTGGGGAGGGAAGGGCTTGTTCCGGGACATCTGGAAGAGCAGTGGAAAAGGGACACTTGAAGGCTTGGGGAATGGCTCTTTTCACTGTATGAGGGTCAGGCGAGGAGAAATCAGCTCCAGATCTCGTGGCACTGGGGCAAGCAGGGGCCTGGGGAGAGAAGGGAGCAATTCTAATGACTGGGGCTCCAATTTCCTGCAGTGGGCATGGTTGCAGGGCATTCAGACCCAGCAGTTGCCATCCCGCTGCTCAGGAAGATAGACCTGGACGGGGCAAGGATCTCTATTCGTCCCTGTCACATTCCCAGCTCTGGGCTTTACAGTTTCCAGAGTGAGGAAGAACAAGAGCCAGGACTCGTCCCACGAGACCCTCCGGGAAACAGCACCAAATGACCAGGACAGCGGACCATCTTAGAAGCTTCTGCGGTCTCTCCCAGGGCTCTTGGGCACTGTAGGAGGGAGGCCGTGGTACCTAAACAAGGCCGGATGGGTCGATAGAAAGAGGGTGACAGATTCACTCTCTTATAAATTACTATGTGACCTTACGATGCTCGACCAACTCTGAACCTTCACCTCATCTGCGAAACTAGGAAAACAAGGACTCTCCCCTTGCTCAACGTCCCAGACACCTGTCCCAACCACAGAGCTTCTCTGTACTTCCTTCCCTCGGCCAGGAGAGAAATCCCTGCAGATGGTCACCATCAGGGGACTGGAGGGAGGCCAGAGGCCTGGGGTCAGTCCCGCTCAGGCTTTTGCTAGCTGTGCCATCCCTCGCCGGACATGTTTCATTAACACCTACCACGTGCCAACCACGTGCCTACCACATGCTTACCACGTGCCTACCATGTGCTGGGTGCTGAAAGCATAAGAGGGAACACGGACGGACCTGCCTTGCCTGGAAGATGGCTGTGGGCCCCGGGAGACAGTGTTCTCAGCAGAGGGAACCCAAGTGCGAAGACTCTCCTGCCGCAGGGGGAGGCAAAGGGACCAGTGTGACCAGAGGCTCCAGGTGAGGCCGGGGACGTGGGAGGACCAGAGGCCGGGACACAGATCAGGCCATTTTCCTAAGATCACTGGGAACCCCATAAACAGCAATGCAGGCTAGAGGTGAGGGTGGGTGATGGAAGCGTCTCCTAGGCAAGCAGGCCCACCCCTGCGGAGCTGCAAGGGGATGATGACTGCCTTCCCATATGGCTGTTGGGTTGTCCCATGTGGGAACGTGGTGGATATTTTTCATGAGCACAGACAGAGGCCTTCCTCGGCTGCTATCGGCAGGTGGGGGCCCTCACCCCTAGTCTCCCACCGAGAACAAAAACAGCACCCACAACAAAAAATCACCTCTCGTCCTTAAAACAGCATAATCGGAAATAAGAAGGGGAAAGCTCAACTTCTCTTTCCCAATCTTCCCAATCTGAGCCCCAAAGGGGTCATTGTCTAGACTCCTCACTCGGGATGCAAGCTCCACTTTACACTTCTTAGACATGAATCCTCCACATATTTTCCAGACCCTCTTCCTTCTCCTTCCTGCCCGGAAAACACCCGACCTGGCTCCCCAGCCAATGACAAGTATCCTCATGGTATTAGGTAACTCGTGCTCCTCTGGGACTTCAGGAAAGGAGAAGGCCCAGAAGGTCGGCCCAGCTCAGGGACCCAGAAGAGAACAGCAGCTGGAGGAGAGGGAGACCTGACCCCATGCCTGCTATAGGGCAGTGGGGTCACCGCCAGTCTGAGCAAGGGTGACACCGGCTGTCCCGGGGAGCAGCTCAGACCCAACGTTGTGACGTTTGAACTTGTTACAGAGATGGAGGCACTGGAGCCATCTTTTGCGGGGCTGGGGGGGAGGGGCGTGTCCCTGACCACATCTCTGTTTTGTGGGAATTGTGTACCCCCACCCATAGGATTGGGCTCCCTGAGGCCGTATTTATATACTTGACTGAAGGTCACAGCTGACTGGCAAAGGAGATTTGGGTAGCCGGGGCTAGACCAATCCAGTGCCTTCCCCTGAGTGGACACAGCTCTGTCGTAGAATCCTACGACTTCTGGTTGAGGTCCCTTGGACCAGCACATATGTCCTGAGTTCCTGTTTCTTCACCTGGGAAATGGGAATAGCACCACCGACTACCTACAGAGCAACCCTCTGGATGATCTGATTCAGAACACACCACACAAAGTCCCGGGCCTGCACCTGGTACGTAGCTCATCTTCCTACTGTTGATACAGAATGGGAAGAAAGAGGCAACCATGGGGGTCATTTCTCGGTGAAAACACATGAGCTGCATGTGTGACGCCACATTTGGTCACGTGCAAACCAAAGAAATGAACACAAGTCTGCAGAGGGAGGGGGAGAGACAGACACTCGGTCCAAGAGACACCGGGCAGGGTCTTCCCAGCGTCGGAGAGACAGGGAAAGACCAGCAGGTGGCGATAGGCTGGCAGCTTTGGGGTCTGACGTAGTCTTGCTTCCACCTGTAGACTTGGGATGCCCACCTGCCCCTAGGGAACCTTCTAGTGACTGTAGTCTGGCTCCACTCACCTGCAGGGGGCGCTTGCTGTCACATGCTCCTTGTAGCTCATGGGTGAGGAGGGAGCGTGTCAGCTCCCTGAATGACAGGACCCTGGTTCTCTGGCAGCAACCCCCCCCCCCCCCCCCAAGCCACGTCCCCCCACAGCTGGAATCCCAGCACGGAGCACAGCCTTACAGGTGCAGCAAATGAACACACGCTCTAAGGAACAGGAATAATGACACTCTAGCGTAAGAGCTGAGCTAAGGTGCCTAGGTCACCCAGTCCCATCCCCGTGCCATAGGGTCTCTTCCTAACCCACCTGCAGGATGAGCAGCATCTGGACGATGGACGGGGGCGGCGGGGACCGGGCCAGCAGCAGCACATCCCCAAGCTTCACCTTCAGCAGCACCAGGTCACGGAAGCCCAGCAGGGAGATCTGACGGATGGTCAGCTCCTGGCCCTGGAGAGGAGAGAGGGGGCAGCACTGGGAGGTGAGAGCCAGGTGGACAGGCCACCAACACAGGGTCCAGGATGCCCAGTATGAACAGAACACCAGGATGGGACAAGACAAGGTATGCGCAGAACTTGGGGAGCAGGGGCGATGGGTGCGCGGGGGTGGATGCTGCTAAAGAGTCAAAGACTTGGCCCTGGTCCTCCCCAAGGAAAGCTTCATGTACAGTAAGGCGTGACTCGACCTGCCTGCATGACCCAAGATGATATAAGACACATAAATGGGGACCATGTTGTCATGAGTTTGGTGGGGGGAGGGGCGGTCAGGGAGGAGGAAGAGAGAGGAAGATGGGGGGAAACGAGAGAAAAGATCCACACCCCACCCCACCCCCTTCCAGGCTGCTTCCTCAACTCTGTTCAGTACGTGAGCACTTAGCCTGCACCAGGCCAAGAAGGAAAACACACAGACGAGTCTGACCACGCAGGGTGTGGGTGGGGGCTGGAAATAAGTAATAATCCTAAGAGCTGACAATTTACTAAGCTCCAGGGGCTAGGCAGGACTTTCAATATTTTAGATGGAACTAACACGATTAATCCCCACCCTTCACGATAGGTACTGGTATGAAACCTACTTCACACACGAAACCTCTTGAGCCCAGAGTTATGGTTCTAGCCCCAGGGTAGAGCCGGATCTCAAAACTTAACTCTTTGATTTTAGGGCTCCTGAAGTTTCTTAAAGCAGAAAGAGAAAAGAGGGTCTCTCTCCTAGACTCCCCTCTGCGCGTATACACACCGCACACACCAAAACACGGGGGCTGTTCTTGGCAGAGCCGAGGAGGAGATCGGAAGGGACCTGTGAAACAGGATGTCACTTTTCATCCCTTTTCTAGCATCTACATTTCTAGAACTCCTCAGGGTTTCCCAGAAACACACAGAGTGCTTTTGTCTTCCCTGCATTTCTTCCTCTTTGCCCGCTTCTGTCCCCAGAGACACACACAAGCGCCCCTGGCACTTTCCAGGCTTGGGTCAAACACCCCTTCTTTGACTGCCTTCCCCACATGTCTCCAATGGCAGCGGTGCTCCCCCCAACTTTGCCTTTTCCAAGGCAATGCAGTCCACACTGACCTCTGACCTCATAACTATCTGTACCCTCGCTCCCTCTCCCAAGTTCCTTTCACTTTCTAAGGTAGGAAAATGAAGGCAAGCTTCCACATCCTTGAACACAGTAGGTCTTCAAAACCCCGTCTGCCCACAGAGGAACTAGGTCTGACACAGACACCTACCCAGACAGGGGCTCTAAGGAGGATCGAGCTGACCTGACAGACATCTGGGTGTGTTACTAGCAGCAATGAGGACCCCTAACTCCAGGCCTCTCAAGGTGGGGGCGTCTGGGTCAGCAGCAGCACTTGGGAAACTGTGTGGGGGACAGGGGGTGGACAGGGGCAAGTCAACTATCACTGGAGCTTGTAATTTTCCAAGAGAAGCAGCTGGTAACATCCCAGACCCACACAACCGGGATCCTGCCTGGATATATGTCAGTGAGGGCCCTTCTTGGCCATCCGGTGACCGCACCAAGGCCACGCCCACTCAGATGCCACACTCCCATTCTAACCACATCCAGATACCCACACCCTGGAATTCCGTGCTCCTGGGGTCCTAAGACAGACACTCAGGTGTACACACCCCCTCCAGTAGAATTGCCAAATAAAACGGAGAATGTCCAGTTGAATGGGAATAATTTTTTAGTAGAAGTATGTGCTAGATTTTGCATTATTCATTGTTTATCTGAAATTCAAATTTAATTTATTATCCTATAATATTATTTGCTAACTCTGGCCACACTATCTCCCAGGTTGGTCTTCTTAGGACCCAATGCGGGCCTAGGAGTGACCACTACCAGGAGGGGAGACGTCTGTGGGGATTGGAGATAAATGACCCCATACACGCTCCAAACCCTCTCAGAGGGGCACAGGACGGAGCTGAGGAGGGGATGAAGAGACCATTGAGGTAACGGTCAGAGCTCTTCTGGAACTACTCGGGGCAGGCCAGAAACGGGATACAGACTCTGTAGGCATAACCTCCCAATTTTTAGATATTGATATATATTTAACAGAATTCCAAGTTCCCATACAACACCATCCAGAGCAAGAAAAGCCTGTGGGCCCTTATGTCCAGCACACGTCACTGCCAAGGGCTGTGCTGCTGTGGGGCCCCACACCCGCCCTTCAACAAAGCCCCCATGAGATCTGCACCTTCACCCCAGCGGGCAGACCGGGGGCAGGATAAATGGAGGATGGAGATGTGAATCTTGGGGAGAACAATCTATCAGTCAACCTGACCGCAGGGGTGTTCACTCTGACTGGGCAGTGACCAGTCCTGTTAACAGCCTCTGCAAGAAGGTGGAGGAAGTCAACTCAAGTGTTAGAATAAGCTCCGGTCACAGAGTAAGAATACCAAGGAGATGCTGCTCATTTTTCGCTGGAAGTCCCATATTTTGCAGATGCAACAGAGCTCTGCCCAGAGAAATGAAATGAGTTCGCCCAAGCCCAGCTACCAGTGTCCTTTCTGCTCCCTCCTGTGGCTACTCGTCTTCAGGCATCCATCCTTTATGGAAGGCAAGCAACATGATTCCCTTCCCACAATCTGGGACAACAGCATCCGTGGGCTTCAAAGAAAGGGAGGGGGGGAAGAAAAGAGAAAAGAGAAAAAAGTCTCCCTGCCCCATCTTCTCTACTTCTGAAACAAACCGCTCCAAGAATATACAGGCAGACTCAAAACCAAGAGCATGACGAGAGCCTACAAATTGCTGGTTAAGCGGGCACTCTCCCTTTGCTTGAGGTTAGATGCTAAACATAGACCAGAGAGCCCTCCAGAGAGCACCGAGGTCCTTAGCCAACTCAGGCGCCCAACGTCCTGCCTCTGCCCCGTTCACCAGGAGGCCCCAGCTGGCCAAAGGCCAAGGAAGGAGACAGAGCGCCGAGGCCGGCAGGAGGTCGTTCCTCAGTGAGACTGACCTGAACTGGATAAAATATTGCCTGCAGGGTGGGGAGAGTCTCAGTGAAGAAGTGGTCCCACACTTCAGCCAGAGCCTCAATGCGATTTTCACCTACACGAGGGCGAGAAGATGGGAGGGGAGAAAGAAAGAAAAGAATTGATCATTACTTGCAGGACAGGCAGAGACAGTCCCGTGTCAAACGCAGCTTGGGGACAGGGCAGCTTGGGGACAGAGCTACAGAAGAAGCTCCTTATCTACATTTGCCCTGGGAGGCATTAGTACAAGTAAATGTGGGATTAGATGGGAAGACTTCATGGAAAAAAAGACAAATAAGTCTTCTATCCCCCGTGCCAGAAAAGGGAGCTGAAGTTTGGAAATCACAGGACCATTGTGCCATCATGGGAATGGTTACAACATTCTCAGGCACTGCGCTAAACAACTTATCTCTAGGTCATTTCATGAGTAAACTCATGACTTCATTTTATAGGCTCAGAGAGGCCAAGGGTCTAGCTCAACATCACACAGCGAGAAGGCAGAGCGGGGATGCCAGAACCCATGCTCTCGACAGAGTTAATCGGGGAGGATCATGGGCACAGTTATTTATTGTTTTCATTTTCAAATCATGAAA
This sequence comes from Mustela nigripes, assembly GCF_022355385.1. NCBI lineage: Eukaryota > Metazoa > Chordata > Mammalia > Carnivora > Mustelidae > Mustela > Mustela nigripes. Next base: position 18,058,671 of record NC_081557.1, read on the forward strand.
ACACTGTTTTTGTTTTTTGTTTTGTTTTGTTTTCTATATTCCGGATTGGAGCTGTCAGTACAGGGAGAAGAAAGAAGGGCCTAGAAAGTACCACTTCCACCCACTGGTTTGCAATAACCAGAGGCCAGGTGGACGGTGGGACATAGCACATTCTGCAGTGGTCACCTGCAAGACACAGGACCCACCGGATGCTGCGCCTACTCTTGCCCCTGGGACCCAGACCACGGTCAGGCACCAGTCCCGGGCTGCCTATACACGGGTCACCCCAATGCCACCGGAAGGCGGTGCCAGAAACTTTGCAACTGCAGGAAGGCGGGCACGGGCAGAGAGAGGGGCCCGCACAGTGGATGCTTTTTAATGACCTAGATGACAGAGCTGATTGAGCACTGTCTTTGCTCATCCGAAGCAGAGAAACTGGGTCGGCCAAGATTAGACACCGAGAGATGCACTTGGCAAAACCCTGCCAGTTCCACTGAGCAGATCTTGAAAGATTCATTGAGCATCTTCCGCCTATTAATTTAATGGACAATAAAAGCAGTGGCTGAGAGAGAGCAGAGCAAGGGCATAACTAGCAGTGAGCAGGGCCGAAGATGTGCCGAGTTTGAAAGGTCAGAGAGAAACACACTAGGGGGGAAAATGCAAATCCATAGCACCCCTTTAATTTCCCTCCTGGACTGCTAATTACAGTCGGTTGGAATTGCTTATTGACTTCTCCGCCCCCTCCACTAGAACGGGAATAAGCGCGTGAGCCCTGTCCGTCCTGCTCACCATTATTATTTCTAGTGCTTAGCACGATGCCAGACGGATCAATAAATCCATTTTTGGGAAGCTTTCAGTAAATGAATGGCAGGGATCAAGTGTATAGGTTTTCCCAGACGCTAAGGCCGGTGCGTGAAAGGTGGTTACCATCTAGTCTAAATATGGGACAGGGCAGAACAGGACTAAATAATTCGCTCCGACATTTTCCTTTGCTCTCAGATCAAGAAAACCTCTAAAACGTGGGCATTCTGGTGGGCAGGGGCAGGAGTCTGTTTCCTTCTTCTGCAACCTTACCCGTGACCTTTCCCTTTGACCTTTGGGCCCTACTATGTGGATTTTACCTCAGCCCTTAATGCTCACCATGATCCTTCACACCACAGGGCTTTTGCACGTGCTAGTCCCTTTGCCTAGACTATTCTCCAGCCCTCACCCCACACTTTGCCTGACTTACATTTGTCTGTCCCTCTAGTTTTAGCTCCAATACTGCCTCTATACCAAAGTCCAGCCCACTGGTCAAACCAGTGGAAAACCTATGGACTATAGTCTTGGTACCTGTTGCAACTACAGTTTTATAGTTGATGAGGATTTGATAAGTACCTCTCTCCACCACTGGTTGTGAGCTCCACGAGGGCCTGGAATCCTACGATGGTTTTGTTCAGCACAGTGTCCCAGCACCTAGCAAAGTGCCTGGTACGTAGTGGACTAAAAATCAACGTCTGAATGCACAAATCTTTCCAAACGCAGGCTATGCTAGTTCACAGCAGAGAGGAGTTGAGGAGGTCAAAAGGAACATCTGAGATGTACTCATTCTGGTACCCAAGAACAAGGTGAACCCAACACCTGGATAATGTCCTTCCCAGGAGAAAGGGCTCCTCCAGCTCCTTTACATGATGGCCTGTATCCTAAGCCTTCTACGAGGCAGACAAGCAGAGGCCTTCTGGAAATGGAGGAAGGGAAGGGGACCCCTGCAGGTCAGTGCTGGTGCCTACGGACTCTCCTCCACCACCAAGACAGAACGCTCATCGGCACACAAGGCAATCCTCCCGCTTAGCAGCAGGAAGGCACCTCTCCTGGGAACCTGGGTCTAATTGCTGCCTTCAAACTTCACAGAGTAATGGACGTTTTGGAAAGCATTCAGAGGAGAACATCAGACAGACACAGGCTAGCAAAACAGGGTAACCCCGGGGAAGAGAGTTACGAGGAAGTGACTTCACCTTCAGAAAACAGCCCAGAGGACTCAGCTTCCTGCAAAGATGAAGGGCGACTGGATGGAAGGTTCTAGATAGATACCCTACAAACACTTAATGGGCCACGGGAGTTTTGACCACCGCATGACTACTGAAGGGGAATGAGAAACTCCTCACGGTCAAGGTTGCTAAAGCTTGGGGAAATGTCACTGGAATTATCGTGACAGAGCCTGCCCGGAGAGGAGCTGTGTGTGTTGGTTCTGCGGCCGTTATGCTGCAGGTGCATAAACAGGGAGGTCTGTTCTATGAAAGGATGGGTACTAACCGTGGTTTCTGAGCCAGAGGATCCGGGGCACCTGGGTGGCTCAGTGGGATAAGCCCCTGCCTTCAGCTCAGGTCATGATCTCAGGATCCTGGGATCGAATCCTGCATCAGACTCTCTGCTCGGCAGGGAGCCTGCTTTCTCCTCTCTCTCTCTCTCTCTGCCTGCCTCTCTGCCTACTTGTGATCTCTGTCAAATAAACAAATAAAATCTTAAAAAATATAGCCAGAGGATCCTTTTAGCTGAATAAAATATTTCTTGGAGGTGTAGTACATAACATAAAAAGTGGGGATGTTCGGAAGACAGGCAAGGCCCTTGCAGGTTTTCCACAGGCCCCCTGGCTGTGCGGTAGAGCCGCTCAGACGCCTGGACGAGAGCAGACCCAGGCAGAACACCCGGCCCAGTGCCCCGTAGGGTGCTTGGGGGGCAGAGGCACAGAACCTCAGATGACCGGCATTCCTGAGCTTTCACTCCAAATGTATTTACAGTGAGCATCACTCAAATGAGAGGCCCTGAACTTCCCTTTAAAAGCACCATACAGCTCCGATTTTGCTCAATATCCTTTTCATGAAGCTGATTTTCCAATTTCCAGGAGCTTGGGATAACTCCCCACATGACCTCCAAGCAAATATCATGGCCAGAGACCATGTGCTTCTCTTCCCTCCCTTTCTGAGGCAGCCACCTCCCACGCTGGTGTACCAGCCTGACCCCAACATGCAAAAGGGGCACAGACTTCTTCTCATCAAGGCCAGTCACTTAAAAATAAGGCCTTGGCCAGGGGGGCGCGGGGCACCTACGTGGGTTGAACACCTGACTCTGGAATTCAACTCAGGTCATGATCTCGGGTTGTGACATCGAGCCCCGAATCAGGCTCAGCACCGGGTGTGGAGCCGCTTCGGATTCCTTCTCTCCCTCTTCCTCTGCCCCTCCTCCCTGCTTGCATGAGGGGGCAAAAAAGAGCACACCCTCCTGCCCACTATGTCTGTGTCCAGTAGTAAATCTGTAGTAGCAGATTGACCTCCAGGTAGAAGTTTCTAGGCTAGAGTAGGGGGAAAAAAAAAAAAAAACATCTGTAGACCTACTACATGCCAGATAATGGGGTTACACCTATTATATTCCCTACACTCCCTTTCAAAATCATATCATTTTAAAAATGATTAAAAAAAAAATCCAAAGAAACTAGAAACTTGCCAAAAGTCCCCCAAGCAACAGGTGGTGATCTAAGATCAGGATCCAGCTTCTCAGGATCCAGAGTCATGGGGCTGGCCAATTCTTGCCTTGGTCCCACCTCTCACCTCTATTTGGTGCCTCTCCATCCTGTCCCATGAGGAACCTTCCTTTGCCCATCTTATCAGACCTCATGCAGCAGGTACCTGCCTGGTATACAATCCCCAAAATGGGTAGGGGCCTCGTGAAATAGAAGACCTCAAGAAACATGAAAAAGGCCAATTGAGAATAGCCTGGATCAGACCAGAAGGAGCGGCGTGGCAGGATCTGGAGTGTAATCAATCCCTGCCCAGGAGACCGCCAGCACGCCCCCGGGGAGAACCCTCAGCAGGGTCTCTGAGAAGACCACCCCGATTCCACAGGACTTCTCAAAATACGATCGGACTCGCACTGCCACGAGCAGCCGACTGTAGGCGAGTGCGGCCGCCTGGCTGGAGGAGACACGGTCGGCGTGAATCACTCCCTTGGAGCCCGCCACTTTTGGACAGAAGCATTTCAGCTGTCCAAACACCAGAGGCTGAGTCACAAAGCCCGCTGTACGAGGGCTGCCTTGTACTTGCCTTCGCACAGCTTAATCTTCTCCTCCACGAACAACAGGCCTTTTGCAAGAAGCTGGTTCTGTCAAGAGAGAACAAAGAACACAAGGGTTGGGCTACTGCACAGAGTGACAAAACCTTCTTCCACTTCCAGTGGCTGAGGGCGCCGGGTTCTAGGCACTGGCAGGCTCTGAAGCCTCCAAGTCTGAGGAGACTTTTGTCCTCTTGGAGGATCAGGCTTCGGGAGAAGTCAGCGAGACATCCCGCAGCAAAAGAGGGAGACAGGGGCGGAACCCAACCGCCATCCCGTTCCTCCAAGCAGGAAGGAGGTAGGCCTCGCGCTTGGCTGGCCCTGTGGCACCCAATATCCTTTGAGCCCTTAATCTAAACTCAGAAGAGGGAGCGCTGAGGTAATGGGAAATTAGGCAGAAATATTATTTTTTAAAAAAGATAAATTGAGGGTTTCTCACGCTAGCATGAAAGAGACTGTGTGTAAAACTTCAACCAGCTGTGGGTATGTGTCCGTCAGTGAGCGTGTGTGTGTTAAGCTGTGGAAAGGGAGAATAAGGTTAAGTCTTTTTTCTTTTACTTTTTTTTTTTTTTTAAGATTTTATTTATTTGACAGAGAGAGACACACAGTGAGAGAGGGAACACAAGCAGGGGGAGTGGGAGAGGGAGAAGCAGGCTTCCTGCTGAGCAGAGAGCCCGACGTGAAGCTCGATCCCAGGACCCTGGGACCATGACCTGAGCCACGGGCAGACGCCCACCGACTGAGCCACCCAGGTGCCCAGGTTAAGTCCTTTTTCAATCGCACCTAACAACTGCTGAGTGTTCTGTGTATGTCAAAGGGTTTACAGCCTTCATTTCACCTAATTCCAACCACCTTGAAAGTCTCTTCTGGTTGGTGCCATCACCCTTACTTGGCTGATGTCAGGAAAGACACTGCCTACAGGCGACAGAGCAGAGCTTCCTGGAGCCAGAAGCCATGTTCTCTCCACTCTGCTTTGCTGCCTTCCGGCAAGTCTTCCCACCCAGACCCCTTCCTTCCCTTGAAGGGCTACAGCGGGTCCCACAAGAAGTAGAACAGCCTCTCCACATGTCACAGAAGCTCCGAGAACAAGGACGTGCTGGTGCCTCTCCACCTCACCCCATATTATCAGATTCTCAAAGGCCTATGTTTATGGCATAGGGGGCCTGTGGGGATAGGACTCCTACACAAAAAAAACCAATGCATTTGTTAGTATACTCCTTTATAAAACCCTACATGGCCATGATGACAAGAGCATGCATAGCAGAGGGGAAAAAACTTAGATGTCAGATGGGTTCAAGTTCCAGCTTGGCCACATTCTAGCTGTGTGATCTTGGCCTTACTTTCCCTGATTCTTGAGTTCCTTATCTGTAAAATGGTACCCAACCAGCAATATCATAGAGTTCATGTAAGAATTAGTCACTGTAGGGCGCCTGGGTGGCTCAGTGGGTTAAGCCTCTGCCTTCGGCTCAGGTCATGATCCCAGGGTCCTGGGATCGGGTCCCGCATCGGACTCTCTGCTTAGCTCCCTCTAATCTTTTCTCCTGCTCATGCTCTCTCTCAAACAAATAAAGTCTTTTAAAAAAACAAGAAAGATAGGATGTAACTTCAAAAAGTAGCCAGGCACTGTTTGGTTTCAAGATGGAACCCCAAATTCAAGTCAGAGCGACATCTTAGGGGAGAGCACCAACTCTGTTGAAGGACGAAAATAGCAATTCCTTTACAAAGAACGGCAACAAACAGGTAATTAAGGGGAAACCCCCACTGCGTCTTCTCCTTCCAGCCCAGCAAACATTTCCCAGCAGCTCCTGGGTCGGAAAGCAAGAAGCCACCACGGCACCCAACTTCAGCTCTCAGAAGCAAGGCTCTGGGACAGCTGAGCTGGACAGGAAAGGGTTCCAGAGGAGCTTCCTGGTGGCAATCGCTCCATCGGCATGTTTCTGGGCAACTGGGGCCTCAAGCCTCTGCGTGGGTCCCTTTCCCCCATCCGGATGAGGTTCTCAGAACAACTCTGGGAGCTCTGTGCAAAGGCTCCTGATGCCATGACTCCCTGTCACCACCTCTAATACAGCACGGATGTCCCAGGCTTTTTCCAAAACAGCCCTACAAGCCTCAGAAAGCTCACGTCTCTGCGATACACCCACAGATGAGATCCAGCGCCCCTCTGAAGGCAGCTTTCGTGAGTGTGTTCCATCACCGCGGTCATGCACATGTTCAATGGTCGGGGAGAACCGGAAGTACTGGGAGGTGGAGAGAGAAAAAAAGCCTCATCTTGGTCCTATCCTGAGTTAGTCAAAGAAATGAATTCAAACCCTATATCCTCTGTGCTAGGTCCTTAGGGGTGAGGAACGTTTCTTAGTTTAGTGCCCATGGCTCTGAGAAGTGTCCCAAACACAGCAGATGCTAATAGACATTAGCTGAGTGTCCATGTTCCCTGTTTGGGGGGTAAGATCATGTTGAACTTTTAAGAAATCAAGATAAGTGACAGAATGTGTATAAGAGGGAAGAAAGGGAAAAACAGTCTCCCTAAATTTGTTGACATTTCTTCATTTGGTAAAAATCACTTTGTCTGGATCTTAGAGGATAGACTTCTTTAAAAGACGGCCCAGACTCTCCTTCCTTCTCTCTCTTACATCTTCCCCCTTTCAAGGAGACACTTGGGGGAAAAAACAAAACAAAACATTTTTTTTTTTCTTTTTCAAGTAAAAGAAATTACTTGTGGATTATAGAGAATGAAAAAGAAAATTTTCATTTTAAAATTCTCATGATAGGGGTGCCTGGGTGGCTCAGTGGGTTAAAGCCTCTGCCTTCAGCTCAGGTCATGATCCCAGGGTCCTAGGATGGAGCCCCTCATTGGGCTCTCTGCTGAGCAGGGAGCCTGCTTCCCCCTCTCTCTCTGCCTACTTGTGATCTCTGTCTGTCAAATAAATTTTTTTAAATCTTTTAAAAAAAAAATTCTCATGATACGCATCATGGCAATCCTTAACTTAGACCAAATAGAGCACCAAAAACAGGCTCGGGAAGGGACTGAAGGGAGCATCTAGTCATTCTGCCGTCTCCCCAGCTCTGTGGTCAAAATCCACTGGTCACACACTGCTCTGATGGTGTATGTATGGACCTTTCCAGGAAAGGAGTCTCCAGATTTTCTTCAGCATGTGTGCATGGAGGAAGGATCTTTGGGGCCAGCCTAGCCTACAGCCCCCACCTCCTTTGGAGAAGCACCTGTCATCCACTTAATGGACCTGTGCCCCACTGTGCAAGTTCAAACCCCTTGACCCCAGCCTGTAGCGTCAGCTTAGCCAGCTGGCCTGGTTCCAACCCTACCCCTGACCCAGGCCTCAGACTGAGCCAATTGTATCTCCTGGGAATCTGCAGTCAGGCAGGACCCTGGGGAGGTTAGGGTCCTGTGTGACTGCAGGCCTCATGGTCTGAAGGGCCTCCCACTTGGGTTCAGTGCCCTGCAGTTACCATTTCAATTCTTAATATTTTTATCTTTGAACTTGTGTATTGTAAGTGAAATTGGATAGGGCTAGGCAGGACGTGCCAAGGCCTGGGGCCTCAGCTCCTCTGTGGTCCTGCCTCTTAGCACCTCCCCAGGAGGGGTTTTCAGCATCTGCTGTCCCCGCGCACTGGTGGCTGACCCCGATGCAGGGTCTTCTTCGCCCTGCCCACCTCCCACTATCCTCCCATTCCCAATGGTGGAAAGGGTCTGGCCGGTGGGCACCCAGGCACAGGTGCAGGGAAGGGAGAGTTGGGTGCCCGCCTTGCAGCATCTCGGGGAGGGGCCTGGTGGCAGCCCTCCCCTCCCAGGGCTCACAGAGCTGTGCCTCAAGTGCTGGTGGCTCAGCGTGGGGGCGGGGGGTGGTGGTGGTGGTGGTGGTGCACATTTGGCCACCCTTGATCTGTGTCCAGAGGGTGCAAAGGTTACAATCTCTTCAGAGGTCACTTGGCCACCGTGGGTTACAACAGCAAGCCCACAGCAAGACTGATTTACCCACCCTGGCCATGACCAATTTTTTATTTTGCACCGGGCCCTGTAAATGATGAAGCCTACCTTGTCTGTCTATCACTTTACCTAAGGATATGCCACCTGACATCTGTGAGGCTTAAGGCTACTGAGACCTAAAAAAGTGGGGGAGGGAGGAACCAGCATTGAACTGGGCATCCATTGTGCACAGCCTGTCTTTCTAGGCACCTGTTCTCCCTGGAACTCACCTCACCGCACTCCCAGCCCTCGACAAGAGCCCGACTCCGGAAGGTACCGAGTATCTGCTCGCTGCGGGCAGTGTGGGGCCAGAGCTGGAAAGAACCTAACTTTCCTCTGGTCCTACTCTCCACCCCATGGCAGCAGGACCACCACCTCCCCAGGCCTAAGGCTTCAAGCTAATAAAACACATTAAACAGCAGCCACCTAGGAAACGACCCGGGTGGGACTTGGAACCAGGGTCCTGGTCACCTACTGCTTCACCCCCACCCTGGAAATGAACTTAGCCGTGGAATACACGACACTTTGTTGAAGTGGCAGACGTGGCTGGGTGTGAGAAACAGCTGACTTGTCTATTTTTTTCTAAGCCATCAGAAAATAGGCTGCCCACAGAAAAGTAAGGTCCAGCTAGGAAAATGCAAAAAACAAGGATGTCTGGGGAAACGCACTAGAATCACCCAATCTTGAGTGGGCAGGACAGATTCGCCCCATCCTGCCAAGGGGATCATGGAGGACAGGCAGGAGGAAGCAGTGGAGGGCAGAGGAGAAGGTGGTCTTGTCACCAGTGCACACCTCCAGTCCACTCCCACCGGAGGGACTCAGGAAAACAGGGGACCCGTTAGGCTTGGGGGGGTGGGGAGAAGGCCATGGACCCCATCTTCCCAGAGGAAAGAACTTTCCACAGAGCAGGAATTCTGTAGATGCTAAGGCCGCCGGCCACCCTCTGCTTCTACTGCTTCAGCCGTGATGATGGAAGGACAGGAGAGTTACTTACTGGTTTTCACTCTTGTCAGGCACTGTATTAAACCCTCTGCATGCACTAGCTCATTACACCTTTGCCAGAAACGATGCCTGTTTTACAGATGAAGAAATGGAGGCTTGGAGAAGTAACCAGCAAATGCAAGACCAGAACTGGCACCCAGGTTGGTCTGAATCCAAACCCAGGTCTTTCTCCCATTCTATGCCCCTGGTTTATTTTAGCAATAATAATAAAAGATACAAAGACACAAATCACCATATGCTGACTGTTCCCTTTATACCAAGCACTTTGCCAATTTAACAACTCCTCTAGGAACCACAACCTTTTGAAGTCGGTACCATGATTATAACTAGCGTACCACTCCGAAAACTAGGCTCAGAGAGGTTGAGTGACAGGCCTGAAGTCACCCAGCCAGTAAGGGTTCCAGTAAGGACCAGGATCCAGATGTGCCTGGCGGAAGGGCTGGTGCTTTCAGCCGTCCTGCTCTCCTGCCCTGGCACCTGGCGAGGCTGCTTACCTCCTTGCCCACAGGGGAAAGCAGAGGAGATCGTCTTCCGGCTCTACACCTGCCAGGAGCAGTTGGCTTAGCCACCTCAGGTGAGGTCACTCAGTCCTACCACAAAGCCTCCATCCAGCTGGCTCATTCCTGATGCCTGACCCTGCTAGCAGCGTCCCAAATTCTGCTTCTCCAAAAGTAGTTTCTCAGGCCTCCCTCTCTGCGATCCACTCACTGTCTAGCAAGGCCAACACCTGGCTCCCCGGCAGATTCCAATCCCAAACGAGACATTCCTTCCGACCCCAGAGGCGTCTAGAAGCACGCCCCTCTGCCTCCGGAGAACTTGCGTTACCCAACAATCCTGCTCCACGCATGTTTCCAGCGATACCAAGGTCTACAGAGGTTCCTGGCGCTGGCACCCAGCCAGTGATGGACATGGTGGGCCACCTTCTTCTCTCCCCTCGCAACTCTGCAAGTACAGTCATCGTCCCTAAGGACGTCCACATTTCCTGTGAACCTCAATACCTTCCTAGATAAGCAGCGAGAAGGCTCATAAACATGACTCACCCCCAAGCCTGGAGAGTTCCTAATAAGCCAGTCCTGATGTGTGTTTTGCACGTATGTGTTGTGGGGTGTGTGTGTGTGTGTGTGTGTGTGTTTGTGTGTGTGTGTGTGAGGGGGCGTGATAAGACCAGACAGAAATCCCCAGCTGGAGTGAGAAGATTTAAAACTCAGTACAAATGCCAATGCTTCATTTAGCCCTGCTTCAGGGGTTACTGAGAGGGTGTATTTGGGGTTTTAAAAAAAGTTGTTTCACAAGGAAACTTGGAACAGTCCATGTCTGTTTCACTGGACACAAAACAAATGAAAATTAAAAACACTGAAACTTCTCTTCCCTGGGGCATCCTTGAACATTTAAAGTACAATCCAGAAGATTTTTCTTCTGTGGCCAGATGGCCTGGGTTTGGATACCTGCTCTGCCTTTCCCTAGCTGTGCGATCTTGCACGCCCTCCCTTCTCCAGGTTTCGGTTGCACAAGAACAAAATCTTCCTCATCAGCCATCAGGAGGAATAAGGGACATGGCCCAGGGGAAAAAAGGTTTAGAGCGTCTCTCAGAAAGTGCGCAGGCATCACAAGCATGGACAGCGGAGCCCAGGGCCCACACTTTCTGCTTCTGTGAGTCTGAGGCGGGGCCTGAAAATTTGCTTTTCCAACACACTCGCAGGTGGCGCTAAAGATGCTGGTCCAGGGACCACACTCTGAGAACCAGGGGCTTAAAACAATGCCTGGACCATGAACCTGTGAAAATGTCAGCCATTGGAACCATTATTGCTTTCGTCCTCCTTAGAGCTCTTCGCCAACCTCAGAGAAAGCTGCCCTGGTGCTTTCCATGCCTAACAAGTATTTCTCAGCCCTTCCAACTCAGTCTTTATTCCTCGTGGCCACAAAGCGGCTGCAGTGTCTCCACATCCGAAAACTGTGTGCATTTCCAGCAGCCCCCCTCCATCGGGGCCCTGAGCCTGGCTGCTGCCTGCTCTATGGGACATCACCCAATTTCATACATAATGGTTTCCTGAAAACTCATGCAGAATGAGACACTTGCATGATATAAGGCAGAGTTCTGCTCCTGTAGAGCTAAGAAGGATTATAAAATCCCTAATTACACCCCACCTGCACCTGACAGACTTCTAGCGTTTCGCACCTACGCGTTCCTCGTTTCTCAACGGAACGTGCAGTACGCCAAGGCCAATGGGGCTAAACACCCGCCACGTCTGCGTGCCTGTTGAGTTTCCTCTCGATCTCAATTATATGAAGACTTACGGTTATCAATTTCATAGGACCCATCTTTTCCATTTATCTTCATAAAATCTGAGACAAGTACACTAAAAATATTCAGATAATTGCAGGGGTTTCAGGTAATTGCTGAGGGGATGAAGTACGGCAGAGCTCCTGAAGGGTAACCCAGAGGGCTGGCAGGTGGCCCCCCACTGAGAGTAGCCTGAAGCATCCAGGGTCCCTCTCACAGCTGCCAGATGGGTACCACTCCCTTCTCTCCCCTCCCAGCAGCCAAGAAAACCTTCTGTCCCCCCCCACCACCGCAATACTTACAAACTCCACAGTGCCTTTCTTCCACATACTGGCCAACTCCAAAAGGCAACCTGCACCGGTGTTCTCATCTAAGGGCATCGTCCCCTCCCCTCTTCCTTGTCTTTTCGCTGGAGCACAGCCCACTTGTCCAACGCCCCATCCCTTGCTAGCCTCTGTCCTCCTGATCCCTTTTTTCCATTTGGGGAATCCCACTGGTTGGGGAAGACTTCCCAGGCTCCACAAAGAGGAGCTGAAACCTTTCTTCTCTATTCCAGTTGGGTTTGTGGGGAAAAAAAATCACACGCAAGTGATTTTCCCCACTCTTGTATCATCACTCCACCCAACTAGCTGTGGATTCCTACCGGCGCCATCTTTGTCCCCTACAAAATCTACTGATTCCGGGCCTCTCTGGAAGCCTTTAACCATCCATGCAGGTTAAGTTAACGCTAGCGTTTCAGTTAACGCTACATGGTGTAGGACCCATGTGGCTTCACCTACATCCCTGTTGTGTCTGCATTCTCCAACTCCACAGGGGCCATGAAGCTTCCAGGGGTCTCCCCCCTCGGCTCTGCCAGGTGCCATAAGCCCTCAATGAACCTTCCCTGATAACGAGGCACCAATGAGGAAACGGGCCTCCTGGGACTCTTACAGATATGGGTAACAGGGGGAGGTATTTATAGCAAATGCTACCAAGCCATCTATGTATGACCTTTTGGCATTAGGGTGACTAAATGTCCCCCTTTCCTAGGTACTAGCTCATTCAGAGCCACTGAGGATAGACAGTGTTTCTGTATCAAGTGAAACTCCAGTTTCACCGAAAGGAATTTCACTTTCTGGGCTTAGGGGGAAGCTTACAGCATGGCCAGCAGATACAGGAGCCCAGAAAATGCTCTCTGCAGCTCCTCCCATCCCCATGCCCCACACCACCAAGGTGGTTAACCACTAATTAGGTGACAGAAAGACACAGAGCATTTCCTATCATCAGTTTGCAAAGTTATAAGGAACCAATTATCCCACAGAGCTGTCTCCATGACATGGAGTTCCCCTGGGGAACCCCAAGTCTCCTTCCAGGAGCAATTCAAAACAGAGGGCAAAAGAAAAATTCAATACTGGAAATGTTCAACTTTGGGGGGCCCATGTCTTCTGGAAATCTACCTGTGCTTCTGTGGCTCAGACGGCCTGTCTTCTGCATGTGCGGACACATGATAAGCACCGTGTTTCCACCTGCTTCCCCTCTGCCTCCACCTCAGGTCATGGCCATCATTCTTCACTGAAGATACCCTTTCATGACTCTTTCTTTAAAGCTACAACATGAGGGGTGCCTAGGTGGCTCAGTGGGTTGAAGCCTCTGCCCTTGGCTCAGGTCATGATCCCAGGGTCCTGGGATTGAGCCCCGCGTCGGGCTCTCTGCTCAGCGGGGAGCCTGCTTCCTCCTCTCTCTCTGTCTGCCTCTCTGCCTACTTGTGATCTCTGCCTGTCAAATAAATAAATAAAATCTAAAAAAAACTTAAAGCTACAACATGAGGGGCGCCTGGGTGGCTCAGTGGGTTAAGCCGCTGCCTTCGGCTCAGGTCATGATCTCAGCGTCCTGGGATCGAGTCCCGCATTGGGCTCTCTGCTCAGCAGGGAGCCTGCTTCCCTTCCTCTCTCTCTACCTGCCTCTCCGTCTACTTGTGATTTCTCTCTGTCAAATAAATAAATAAAATCTTTAAAAAAAAAAAAAAAGCTACAACATGAGAATGTTTACTTTCAGACACAGAGTCACAGAGAAGACTCAAGTGGAGATGTCCAGGTTGGGGGTCTGGGTCCCAGGCAATGGGTGTCCATGGATAAACGCAGATGGCCAGGAAGGAGTCATCTGTCCACAGAGAGGAACCCAGTGCGCCAAGAACCCATTCATCATCTTCTCGGGCAGCCACATCCACAGCATTGGTGTCTTACCTGTCCACCCCTTGGTTCTGTTCCTCATGTGTCCCCAGACCACCCCCCCTCCCTTGCTGGAGAAATGTTCTTCCTGGAGCCCATTCAGACTTTCCTTCTTGAAACTGTATCTGCCTGTAGAATGCGAAGGCTGGCCTCTAAAACCCTCGCTCCTGGATGCCCCTCCCCCTCCAGCCTCCCTCCTGGAGAGTTCTACTTGGTACAGCTGGTTTTGGGACCAGCCCATTTTTGAGCGGTGCCTAGCAGGGGGCTATCCAAACCCCGAATCTCTCTCCAACCACTTTCAGCCTTTGGCCATAGCCAGGGCCACTTAAACGGTTAACTCTTTGCAGACTACTTTTCTTAAATCCATCCACTTTTTAAAACACACACGTTTAAAAACGAAATTACAGCAACATCATTTCATAAATGGAAGGTAACTCAACCATCAACTCAACACACACGCACACACAAAAAAGTTGTGAAATCCTAATTAGCGTCCCTAGCTGAATGTTCTACGTTTGAGGCCTGCTCTGTCTTCCTGAAACACCATCGCCAAGTCCCACAGAAGTGTAAAAGACCCCGGCACAAACCAAGACCCTCTCTGGCCTAATCGGCAGCACTAAAGGAAAAGGAAGGGCAACACTTCCCAGCCACGAAGGCGAGTGTTCTTTAACGCCCTTGTCTCCACCATCTAAGATCATCTACCTGCAGCAGACAACCCCTTCTTCTCTCCCGAGAAACTTTACTGAGCATCTACTCTACGCCAGGTACTTTTCAGGGGCTGGGGAACCAGACACCTCTTTTTATAAGGGGCTCTGCTCCTCCAGGAGACTTCAAACCTACACTTTATAGAGACTGCTAGACAGCGCCCAGGCTAGCTTTCCCTCCAGTCTAGCACCTTACACTAAGGAAAAACCCAGATTCAAAACTGTGAAAATCAGCTCCTACCCCACACCCCCAGAGACTCACTATTTGCCAAGCAGTTTGTCTGATTAAGCTCTCGAAAGAAAAAAAAAACATGACGTGTGGTTATTAGTTAAGTGTTTGGCATACTTTGTAAGCAGCATTAACCACCCCCAAAAACCTCAAGGCTTCCCAGATAAACAAGTCCCCACCCAAATGCCCTTCCCCACCCATCCTAGGGTAAGCCCCCCATGCCAGAAGACAACTGACATTTAAAACCCAATTGAAACCACAGCAAATGCTGTCTATTTTAAATGTCAACAAGGAAGGCGGCCAGGCTGGCAGGTTCCTCCAGGACTGATTGAAAAACCACTTTTCTGGAGCTGGATTTAAAAATCAATCACCACAGACAGCAAGAGGAGAGGCTGAGGACAAGACTGACCTTTGAGTCAAGGGCAACCGAGATGATGCACATTTGTAACTCATTACCTCTTTCTTAATCTTTATGTTTGTCTCTCCCTGGACAGGGGCTTTCTTTCCAGCAGCTGAGACATCTGAGCCAAGTGAATTCCAGGCTTCCGCAACATCTCACTTTGTCCAGATTTACAGTGGCCATTTTCTGCTCTGCATGTGTATATGCGTGCTTGTGCATGTGTGTCTCAAGGGATTGACAGCTGTCATTCTTTAAAAGTGCACCTAAAGGGCTCCTGGGTGGCTCAGTTGGTTAAGTATCTGCCTTTGGCTCAGGTCACGGTCCCAGGGTCCTGGGATCATGTTCCATGTTGGGCTCCCTGCTCAGTGGGGAGTCTGCTTCTGCCTCTCCTACTCCCTCCCCCTGCTGCTCTCCCTGCTTGTGCTCTTTCTCTATCAAATAAATTAAAAATCTTAAAAAAAAAAAAAAAAGTGGGGACTCCTGGGTGGCTCAGGTCATGGTCTCAGGATCCTGGAATTGAGCTCCGCATTGGGCTCTCTGCTTAGCGGGGAACCTGCTTCCTCCCCCTCTCTGTCTGCCTCTCTGCCTACTTGTGATCTCTGTCTGTCAAATAAATAAATAAAATCTTTTTTTAAAAGTGCACATAAAAATAGAAGCTTGTAAAAGTAGAATCTTGGTTAAAAAAAAAATAAAAAAAGAGAATGCCTGTGTTTTTAAGACCTAAAACCTCTTTCAACTGTCTTAAAACTATTTTCTCCTACGATATGGAATAACATCACCAACCTGAAACCAAAATGTTTTCTGTTTTTATGTTACTTTCCCTTTAAAAGGGATGGATGACACCTTAGAATAACAAACATGCATACATATAAATTTAACGACCACGTTACTCTGTCTTCCTCTGTGCTCGTCTCTGTCCTGAACACTTGACAAACAATATCTAGTTAGTCCACAACAACCTCATAAGGTTTGGTCCTATTACCCCTGCTTTTATAGAACAGAAAACTAAAACACAGAGAGGTAAAGCAACTTGATCAAGGTCACACAGCTAGTACGTGGCTATGTCAGGCATAGTAATCTGGAGTCAGGTAATCTGGATTTAGGGGGCACGATATTGACCACTCCCTCCCCACTGTGTCCCCCCACTTCTCTCCCCACACACTCTGTGCTGAATGCTTTACAGGTGTTATTTCATGTAAACCATTCAACGACCTCTAATGTTTTTATTCCCATTTTACAGATGGGGAAAACAAAGCATCTTGCCCGAGACCACTCAGCTAATAAGTGAAAAGCCAGAGCTCAGACTTCACCAAAGTGTCACCTAGTCAGTTACTCAGTCAAACAATGTGTCCGTCCCCATGGCCTCCCCTGCCCCCATGAGCCTGTGGTTAGAATCAGGAAAACAACTTGTATTCGTCCTCTAACTGAGCCTGGAACCTTGAATTCAACAGCCCCGTAACAACAGGGTTTGGGATGTCAGATCCCCTGATCCAATGAACAGAACAGACCAGGAGACTTAGAAACCAGAAATAAGTTGGCTGAAGGGTACTTATAGTTATGGTGACTTAGATGCCATCCATGGGGGTGCGAGGGAAGGTAGCTAGAGCAGCAATTCTCAAAGGGAGGTCTGGGGTCCTACGGGAGATCCTCAGACCTTTTCCACATGGTCAAAATGATTTCCTCAGTTACCCTAAGCTACAGCTTACCCCTTTTCTTGTACCCCCTCCATGAGTGCACCATGCAGTTTTCCAGAGACGACAAGACGGGCCATATCACAACAACTGAACGGGAGACAGATACCAGGACCCGCTCTCCCCTCTGAGACCAGACGGAGCAGAGTCACAAGCCTAACACAACGCTGCTCTTCGGTGAGTTTATTCTGGAAAAGCTATCTTTCACAACAATGCTGTTTAGGCTAAGGGGTAATAGATCTATTATTTAAATGAATTAAATATTAAATTAAATAACAAATTAATAAAATAATAATAATAAAATAAAAACATATAGATGTATAAATATATATAATATATAATGCATAATATAAGTATATATAAATATATGTAAGTATATATTTATTTATAAATGTAGAAATAAAAAATAAAACAAATAATAATATAAATAATAAATATTACATATTAAATGAATTAAATATTTTAAAGTTTTTCAGGTTTCATTTCCAATAGGGTAAAGACCTAGAGATAACCCAAGAAAGTGGTCATTTGTAAGAGCGTAAAGGAGTCGTGAGACTAAAAAGCCTGAGGGCTGCTGCCCAAGACCATCATGTCCATTATAGGAGGGGAGGGGCCACACTGACTCTGCACCTTCTGGGGACTCGGTGACCGTAATTCTGGATGCTGAGGGAACGGTACATGCATCCACGTATTCTAGAATGACGGATACTCAGACCCACGCAGCTTACCTGGAAATAGTCCGTAATGAATGATCCAAGTTCACTCTTCAGCAGCCTCCTGGGGAGAGAGAAACACTGTCAAGTAGTCCTGGATGGAGTTCCCCAGGTCTTGTTCACAGATGCATGACGACAATGGAGTGCTCCCCAGTGGCACAGGGACCAAGGCTAGGTCTAAGAAGGGAGTGTGTTAGGCTCTCGTAACCCAAGAGTTCTTAGGGAATTCAGGCAATGGAAATCCTACAGGGGATCCAGGCAGCCACATCAGATTCTTTTTTTTTTTTTTTCTTTTTTTAGAGAAAGAGAAAGAATGAGTAGAGGGAGGGATAGATAGAGAGGGAGAGAGTGAATCATCAGCAGGCTCCACACCCAGCGAAGAGCCCAACACGAGGCTCAATCTCACGACTCTGAGATCACGACCCAGCCACTGGACATTCTAATAGGGTTGGTAGAGGCAAGCCCAGGGCACCTGGCTTCACGTGGAAGCGGGGAAAAAAAAAAAAAAGCAAAGAGGAGAAAGACCATAATTTTAGAATCCTCCATATTTGTAGACTTTATGGTTTAAACCACATCTGTCATACATTCTTCAACCCATGATTGTAAAATATGTGCGAGAGGAAGGTAATTATTAGCCCTCCTATGCAGATAGAGAAACGGAGGCTCAGAATAAGCCAGTGGCAGAGCTGAGACTCAAACCCAGGCCTCCTGCAAATTCAACATCTTTCCCCATAATCCCACCCGGCCTCTCCTCCAAATCCATCAGCTCATTCAGCTCCATGCCGTGGCTGGGCTGGTCTTGCTGCCCATCCCGGAGGGACTGAGGAAGTCCTTCAAAGGCGACGACAACAGGGAAAAGGGATTCTACTGACCCAGCCACAAACATGTATTGAGCTGTCCTTCACGTGCCAGACACTGTGGTGGCACCTGCTACCCGGAAATGAGCACAGGAGGTCTCGAGGCTCACAAACACACTCGCAAGATGACTTCAGAATCTCAAGAGCTAAAATGACTTTTTATTTTTTTATTTTTTAAAAGATTTTATTTATTTATTTGACAGACAGAGATCACAATCAGGCAGAGAGGCAGGCAGAGAGAGAGAGGGAAGCAGGCTCCCTGCCGAGCAGAGAGCCCAATGCGGGGCTCGATCCCAGGACCCTGGGATCATGATCTGAGCTGAAGGCAGAGGCTTTAACCCACTGAGCCACCCAGGCGCTCCTAAAATGACTTTTTAAAATAGAGGTCTTGGCACCAGCCCCTCTTCGCCCCATGACAGTCATGGGACTGGCCCCCCCGCTTTCTTTCATTGGATCCAAACAAGGTGAGAAAGCTAAAAACAAGAATAATTCATTCCCCAGACCTGGGGCGTTCCCTAGGGGGGTACGCTCTTCCCCGCTTCAAATGATGTCGCTGACCCATCCCACCAGTCATGGTCATGAAGGGGCAAATGCTCAGGCTTCTGACAACACCTGCTGGGTATCACCCCCCACCCCAACAATGTGTTCCCACATGTCGCTGGAGGAGAAACAGGAAGTCACAGCGAGGTATCATTAGGGGCAGACCACAGATGCAACAGGATTGCAAAAGAAACAGAGAGAGAGCTCCATGGTCCACATTCTCATACCAGAGAGACCCCTGGAAAGCTGCAAACACGTGCTGAGCTAGGAAAATACCTTCCTTGGCCCACAGCTGAAAATGTGCATGTGATGGATACTGCATTCTGAGACCTAATATCACAGGGGGCTCCTGGAAGGCCACCCCACAAACACAGCCCAGCAGCTCGCCCCGTTGTGGGCCTCTCTGACAAGAGGCAGGGGAACCTGCATCAGTCAGCAGGCCAAGGGCTGGTCAGTCACCAAAGTTCCTGGAGGCTAGAGGCGTCTCTCAGGCAGAAAAGAAAAACCAGTGGGGAGCCCCAGGTGCAGGCTTTAGAACAGGAAGAGTCAGGGAAGCCGCTTCTGACTGCTGGAGGGAGAGGCACCTCCCAGAAAGGTCTTCATGGCCACCAGGAAGCCTTGAAACCCAGAGGAGGAAGGCAAGCTTCTTCAAGGAGGGGACAAAGAAGCCCTAATAATAACAGGCTACCCTGAACAGAGCTTCCCAAGCACTTCTTGGGTCCCCGTGACACTGAGGGACAGACACGGCTTTGAGATCAAGTAACGGGCTATGGAATTGGTGTCCACGAGCAATCCGTGCTGGGACACTGCTGGTGAAGGTGTTCCGGGGGAAGCGTAGTCCTTTGAGGTCAGCTGCTATGGGAAGCCCTCCCGGAGCACCGTGGAGAAGGGACCCATGTCAATCGTTCATTAGACTGGATACGGTCAGCAGGTGATTACTGCCCAGGGTCGCTGCTGTGCTCGGAGCATCCCCACACTACCCAACTGAGGAATCTGGGAAGCATGGTCCCGGACTGGTCAAGGGAGGCAGAAAGGCTGCACCCACAGCGAGGGGAAGGTACAGCATCTTCCGGTCCCGCCAGGGCTGCCACCAGGCATGGCCACAGGCAGATGCTGCAGAGCATTGCGGAGAGACAAAGCTTGCAGGGGGGTGGGGACCGGCTGATAAAGGAGCAGAGGCTAAGGAAGGAACTTGACACAACCAAGACAAGGACAAACTTAGAAGCTTCAAAAAGACTGAAGCTTCTAAGACTGGAGCTAGAAGCAGCCACACCAGGAGCAGCACGATGGCGATGGAGAAGACTGAGCGGTGGAGCTCGGAGATGCTTCCACCAAGCTGAGAATGTGGGAGGACCCTCAGCCCTTTACTGAGGAGGAACCAGACAGAGGAATCTGCACGACAATCCGCCTTCTACCCTTTCAACCTAATTAATGGATTACTTCTGCTCGGGTATGGTAAGAGAACCAGACGTGTGCTCTTTCCTCAGTCCCGAGTTCAAACTCCTGTCCACTACGTCTTGTGATACAGATGAAGCCGAACGGAATAGACCCCCTTGGATCATTTAAGTCAATGTTCTGTTGTCCTGAGGAGGAGAGGGGCCAATCACTAGGCAGTTCTGTCCCTTACAAAACCTGTCCTACTTCCGAGCATGTTATGTGTTAGACAAGGTCACTGTATCTATGTCCAGAGTTTTTGCTGCAGCAAAATATAGGAATCATCATAAACGGGCACCAATAAAGTAATCACAAAAAATTATGGTTCACTCGTACAACGGAATTTTATGCAATGGTTAAAAAAAAGAACTCTAATGATACATAAAGATCTAGGTTACATAAAGTCTTAAAAAATGGAAGATGCTGAAAGGTGTATATAAAATGCTTCCTTGTGGAAAGATAAGAGAAAAATAAGAATATGTATTTTTATTTACAGAATATGAATTAACTCAGGTGTCACATCTGTTCTTTGAACTTATTGCTCTGGAACAGTGATGTGATTTGGTTTCCAATAGGCCCTTTGAACTGAAATAGACAGCACCTTGATTTTGAAAACACATCAAGCATGTATGCATTTTAAAAATTACATATAAATGCACTGGGTTTTGTCCCCTCCTCTCCATCTCCCCAAGTAAGGAGCTAGAGAAAGTTGCAGCCATTACTGGAAATTAAGCAGAGCAACAAATTACGCCAGCAAACTTTATTCCCTGAAGTTAGGAGGAGATAGAGATCCCAGTCTGTGGACCTCCTATAAACTGCTGAGTGCCCCCAGCTGCTTGTCCATATATATGTTCCTTACCTATGCATAAAGAAGTTCTGGAAGAATGTCCAATAAGCTGCTGTTCTAGTAATTATCTTTGGGAGGGGTACTGAATGAGAACTGGATTTCTGGGGTATGGGAGATTCTTTTTTTTTTTTTTTTTTAAGATTTTATTTATTTATTTGACAGAGAGAGAGATCACAAACAGGCAGAGAGGCAGGCAGAGAGAGTGGGGGAAACGGGCTCCCTGCTGAGCAGAGAGCCCAATGCAGGGCTTGATCCAAGGACCCTGAGATCACAACCCAAGCCGAAGGCAGTGGCCCAACCCACTGAGCCACCCATGCGCCCCAAGATTCTTTATATTATAGCTTCTTATTTATTTAAAATTTCTCTACCCCATGAATCCTATGAAAAAAAAAAAAAAAAACATAAATTTAATTAACAAGAGCCACCACCAGAGTTACCACCAAATGGCCTGCAGCCGAGAAGGAATTCTAGGAAGGAGTTCCCATCAAGGTTGCAATGTCAGGAAGCGGGTGGTCCCAGGGAACCCACCTCAGCCTGGCAGCCTGAGAATTCAACTCAGAGAGAGAAGTGGGGAGGCAGCCAGAGCTAGCCCAGCCACGGGAGAGCAGACTGTCGCTGAGTCACTGCACAAGCTCCAACCTGTTTCTATTCTCGGTGTTTATTCTGCTAGCACTTGATTTACAAGGAAAGAGTACTTCTGAAAAACATGATCTTAGCTGAACTGAGAGAAAAAGGGATTTTCCACCCCTCTGTCTTGATACACCATCTTCAGGGGAGGACTCGGCAGTAGCTCTCCTCCAGAGCCACCAAGAGAGACTAGAGATCCACGAATTCATTCACCGAATCACAGCCGTTTCCGGAACACCTGCTGTGTGTCAGACACCGTGCGAGCTGCTGGAAGGGATGAACAGGGTCTGGACAGAGATTTCTCCCCGCCGGGGCCACGGTCTCATGAGGCACAGGAGCCCCATCTTCTCCAAAAACAGACACTACGAGCACCAAGGCGTTAGAGGTGCACAGACCTAAATTCACGGAGAGTCCACTCACCCTCTAACCTTCCTCGCTAACTTCGCCAGTAGAGTTTGGAAAGCACCAGAAAGGAGAGCAAAGCAGGAGGAATGACAACAGAATTAACGAGCCTGTGGTTTGTGGTTCCCTAGATCCGAAAGAGGTGAAAACTCTCATTGACTCCAAGCTCTAGGCTGCGTGTTCTGGCTAAGGCACAGGGGGCTGAGACTCTGGCAGCCCCTCTCCCCCAGGGAATTTTCTCTGAAAAGAGGAATGTAATTCCTTATTGGAACAAATAGATAAGAATAAGGAATCAGCAGTAAATGCTCCCCGGGATGGAACAGGATGATTTTCCCCCAAACTGAAGGTTTCCAAGCCCAGGCGCCAGGCGCTGTGGTCCACAACAAACACAGCAGGTGCTTCCTCCTGTAAGCCAAACAGAGCCACCGGTGGTGGTAGTGGCTCCACTTCTTATCCACAAGGAAACCGACCTCAGAGGTCAGTATGGACAGAGAGGAGAGGGGCCTCGTGGAGCGTGAGGACCGGGACTGAAGCCCGCTGTCAGCGATCACCCCTGCAAGTCAGCATCACCGGTCAGTCCCTCGGGCCCGGTCCCCAGCCGGAGTTCAGAGGTAACGAGGATACCACTCTATGGACTACCGCAGGGGTTAAAGGAGTTCATCCTGAACCGGGCAGTTCCCAGAACAGGCCTGAGGCACCCGAAGCCGGGCAGGTGCGTGCCACCCGGGGCTGCGGACCTGGACGCCCACACTCCCAAGAACCTGACCCAGCGGTTTCTCTGCATCTCCTTCGGAGCACGGCCGGACCAGCCCATTCCCAAGCCTGGCAGGAAGGGCCCCGGTGAAACTCATGGAGGAGGCCGGCCGCGGGGAGCCAGACCTTACTGAATGAACGAAGGGTCACAAAGGGAGGAAGGTGGGCGCGAACTTGGGGGAAAAGGTGGCTTGATGAAGATGGAGGGGACGTCCCGGCTCACGGGGCTCCAGCTGCACCCGTGTCACGTATGAGGCTTCCAGGCCAGGCCTTGTGTGCAAACAGCGTCCTGCCGCTAACCAGCAGCAGCAGCAGCAGCAGCAGCCCCAGCCTGAGCTGGAAGGAGGAAGTGGGGACCCGGGAGTAATGGCAGAGGATGCTCATGCGGACCCAACCCAAAAGGGAACAGGGCACGACGTTCAGTCAGAAGCCAGAAAGGCCACAATAGGGGAAAAAATGGGGAACCACACACTGGCCTGTATTATCTCACCCTTTCTCCCCTCCCAGGCTGACTGGGCGCGACATCACCCCAGATGACAAGATTTCCTGTTATTACACAGACCCGCCATCTCGCCCCTCACTGTCTTGTCAACTCAACTTCCCACTTCTGTGGGCCTGAAGAGTAAACAAGACCGGGCCAGAGCCGGATCCGGGCTGGTGGTGGGGCACGGGGACCCCGAGGGGGCAGGTGGCGCAGGAGCGGCCCAGAGGACAGAGAGAAACCACCGCGGGTAGGAGCCACCATCTCCCTGGCACATGGGGAAAGACCCAGAGCAGCCAAATCCCAGGGGAGGAGGCCGTGGTTCCGAGACAGGCGTCATGGGGCTCGTGGTTCCCAGCATCCATCAGGACGGCCGGAGGAGCCGTTCAATATTCCCGCAACTAACTAGGGGCTGCCCCAATACTCAGGCCCCCCAACCCAGCGCCTTGGCAGGATCCAACCCGACCTCCTCGTGATCCAGGCCTTGTTCTCAATATGGTAGCTGGTCAGTACCCTCCAATCTGAACCCCAACCTGACTGCTGACTCCCCTGAAGATCACTTCCCTCGTTTCTGCAACAGAACACTCTTTTAAGGAGGCAGCATCTTTAAGCACTTACCTGCCGATGCCGCTTTCCTCCTTGGGTCCATTTTACTGGGGACCACTGGAGGCGATGTCCACGACTCATGTAAAATAAATGCAGGGACCCCCATACCTCTTGCTTTCCTACACCCTAAGCGGGGAGTGGGGACAGTAAAAAAAGATGGAGACAACCAACAGAGAGCTTCCACGGGCCTTCCTTTTTTTTTTTTTTTTTTTTAAATGTAATCTCTACACCCATTGTGGGGCTTAACCTTACAACCCCGAGATCGAGAGTCACAGATGAGAGGAGGCTGATGGCTCAGAGCCTTGCCCGGGGCCCTATACGTAGATCCTCACCCAAAATGAGGCCGACCTCAAAGTCAGCCCGTGGTACCCCACTTGCTCACAGGGGCAGGTGGGTAAGACGGGTGGAAGACACAGGTGGGCATGAACAGGGGGCGCTGCAGCGCACCCCCTGAAAGCCAGCAGCCAGGCCTTGGCTCCCACTGACCAGTTCCAGGCCAGACTACACTTCCAGTGTTACCCGATGTGAACTTTCCAGAGAGGCTTGGATTTTCAGGGGAGACTCAAAACACCGTACGGGCCAACCGCCACCACAGGGGCCAGCCCCAGAGGTTTCTGATTTGTCACTTCCCTCTCACTACTCTTCCCGCCCCCAAAGTCAAGGGTGTGTATCATCCAGAACAGACACAGGGACAACACATATACTCAGGCAGAACCATCTGGGCTGAAAAGAGACTCCATCGTAAGCCCTCCCAAAGCAGGGTCCTCAGAAAACAATGCCTCGCCTACCTCAGGATCTGGTAGTGAATCTATGTCCTATACCCAGGGGCGTCAGGCCTAGATCTAGACGATGCAGGCTCTGCGTTCCTTTTGTAGCCTGCTTACTCGGTGTTTAAGAACACGGGAGACTCGGGTTCAAATCCCAGCGTGGTGCTGACCAGCTCTGTGACTCCGGGCATGTTGCCCCGGTTTCCTGCGCCTCTGTGTCCTCATCCGTAAGACGGGGATACAGGACCTGCCTCAGAGAGCTGTGGGGAGTTCCAGAAGAACGGCCATATTGAAAGCATTCAGAATCGAGTCTGGCACACACTAAACCCGACACAAACGCCTGCCATCGTCATCACCTCCGGGAGCCTCGCCTCAGACCCTGCCAGCCTCTGGGCCGCATCCAGACTCTGCTCCTCCCCAGCTCGTCCCAGCGCTTCCCCCCATGTGGCTGCGGGTCCCACGACCCAACCAACAGACTCCCTCACAGAGATGGGAAAACCTGATGCGTGCATTTCCCTTTGGGGCATGGAGGGGCTCAGGCAGCCAAATGACTCAGGAGAAGGGCGTTTCAACTCAGACCCGTCAAAGACCAAGCGCAGTTCTTGGAACCTCTTTCCTTGAAAATCTCTGGGGTTTCCTCCACGCCGCCTCCCTCCCAGCAAGAACAGAAGCGGCGTGGTTGGAGAAGAGAAGGAAAATGTGAGTTTTCTGCCTCCGGCCAGCTGCAGATAACCCATCTCTGGCTTCCGGAAACCTGGCCTCTGAGCATTCATTAAGGCAGAGGGAAAAAAAATGCTTCCAGGGGAGGAGGGGGGGAGGTGGGAAGGCCTGACCCTCACCTGCTCATCCTCTAGATTTCAACATCCTCCAACTATCACCTTCCCCCCAAAAATTCCATGCTCCCCTTTTGGACTCCCCCGGCACCCTGCCTTGTGCTCGTCCCCCACTGCACACACGGTCTTTGGCGAGCTCACCAAACCCAAACCTCAGACCCAGGTGTGCCCCTACTGCCAAACAGCAGCCCCATCAGCATTGAGGCCGGGGACAGGATTAAAAACCACATTGATGCCCCCTAGAGAGTTTATACTAAGAGGACCTCCAAGTACTCACGATCACGTACTAACCCTACCGCTACAAAGAAGGCCAGGGCTGGCCGTGGGGACGTGGGGACGCTGATTTCGGCTTTGATTCTGGACTTGGACGTCCATCAAAGTTTATTACCGTTTGGCTAGAGTAGAACAGAGAACGGAGTCATTTCCTCTCGTTCTTTTCTCGGCGGAAAGGACAAACAGCTGGCTCCTTGTAAGCACCCAGCCTCACCCAGACCCCAAGTCCAGCACATTCTTGGAGGAGCCCGTCCTGGACCTCTCTTGTTCAAAGTGAGCTCACTGCATCCGAACTGCTTGGGGGGTCTTTAAACAACACCGCCCGCGCGGCAAGTCACCACACTGCCCTGTGCTCTCACACGTGATACTCGTCCATCAGTTATCACTTTACTATCACCACCATTTCACTAGGATAGGCGCCGTAATGGTTAAAGTATTTACGCACTAGACCCTGCCCTCGTGACGGGCGTTTAGCACCATCTTGTTCCCCCAACCACCTTGAGGTTGATGCTATTACTATCCCTGTTTTATGGAAGGAAAAACAGAGACCGAGAAAAACAAAGGAACTTGCCCAAGGTCACACAGCTGGTCTCCTCTTGATGCCCAGTCTCTCTGAATCTGGGCACGACTCTTTTTTAAAATTTTGTTTATTTATTAGACAGACAGATCACCAGTAGGCAGAGAGGCAGCGAAAGGAAGGGAAGCAGGCTCCGTGCTAAGCAGAGAGCCCGACGAGGGGCTCGATCCCAGGACCCTGGGATCATGACCTGAGCGGAAGGCAGAAGGAACCCACTGAGCCACCCAGGCACCCCTAGACACGACTCTTAACAAGTTAAAAAATTCTACTGGACCTGGCACAGATCTTCTGGCACAAAGACCCATCACAACGGACTGCGAAGTGGGCTGGAGAATCACGGGTCTTCTCTCCCTCCACATTCTCTTCCCTATGTTCCTTCTGTCCTGTGCCCCCGCCCCCCCCCCCCCATACACCCTCCGCACTGGACATCCCTCCACCCTGCTGGGTTTATGGACCTACTTCCAAAAGAGAAAAGAAAAGGAAAACCAAAACCCAAATGTCTCCACGAAGAGCAGCAGGGCTGTTCTGGCATCTTAATTGCTGAAATGAGGGGCAGCTGTGTTCATTCCCACGCAGGCACCTGCAGATGTGGGCACGCGTGCGGGCCGGCTCACCTGACTCCGCTGCGCACCTGACTCCACTGCGCACCGGGTCACACCGACGCCTGGCACGCCTAGCACGTGCCCAGTCAGGCTCTGAGTGTCTGTGATGTGACAACCCATCTCCACACTAACCACTCTCCTGGAGAAGGCCAAGAACGCTGACAGCTGAAAGTCTGGTTTTTGACAGCTTTGACGTCTTCCGGGCTCACGTCACATCTGGGCAATCAGTGTCAAACCCCAACCACGGGTATTTCTCACCGGCAAGAAAATGGCTCAAAACATAGGAAAGAACAGCCAGTCCTGCCCTCCCGTTCCCCAGACCCAACAACTGGAAAGGAGTAGAGGCGGGGGCGGCAGGGGTGGTCATGCTTCTCAGAGGGGGGTTAAGAATCATAGCACATGATGAAAGACGGGGTCTCAGGGGCCTCGTGAAAGGAAAGCAGAAGACCAAGACCATCCGTTTAAACTTTCTTCCAGTCTGGAACCTCCGACTCTAGGAGGTGGTACTAAGAACATAGGTGTTGCTCCAGGCTGACCTGTGTCCCTGCCAAGCTCCTGTGTTGAAGTCCCCCCCTCTCCCTGTGCTGGTACTTGGAGATGGGGCCTCTGGAAGGTCATCTGGTTTCCATGAGATCACGAGGGTGTGGCCCTCGAGATGGGATTAGTGACCTTATTAGACAAAACGGGAGAGCTTGCTGAGCACAAAGGGGCGGAGCCCTGGGAGGACACAGTGAACGACCAGCGAGGACCTGGGCTCTCCGCTGGAACCGAATCTGAGGGCGCCTTGACCTCAGACTTCCCAGCTTCCAGACCGGCCAGAAGTAAATGCCTATAGTAGAAGCCACCCGGCCTGTGGCACTGATGACAGCAGCCTGAGCCCACTAACACAGGTGTCTGAGACAGGCGTTCAAGTCCCGACTCCGCCCTTTCCATTGCTGGAGGACCTCGGACAAGAGTTATTTTATTTTCCTTATCCACACGTTTATGGATAAGGAACACATTCAGAACAACAGTTACCTCACACGGCTGTGAGGAGAGTCGGCTGTGAGGAGGGTTGAGGGGGCTGATGGAGGTGAGAGGTGCTCCATGCTTTTCCAGATGAGCTCCCTTCCCCCATCATGTGAACTCGGTGCTAGGCCAGCCCTCATCAGCATGGCCTTCACGCACGCTGGGGCTCCTCAGGTCAACACACAGCCTCTGTCCCATTCAGCCCACAGATACGTTTTGTTTGACCTGCACTAATGTTTGGGGGAAATTCGGATTGTTTATTAACATTTAAAAGCCAGGAAATTTCACATAAAAGTCTTAATTTCCGGTTGAGAAAGAGGCTGACATGGCACCTGCCCCACGTCCTTCCAGGGCGATCCACAGTCCCCTCTCCACACAAGGGCAACACTCACCTCTGTGCCTCCAGCCAGCCTCCCACATTCAGAAGACTTGCTGGGCACCTGCAGGCCTCTCAGTTAGCAACAACCCCCCAGGGATAACAGGTCTGGTGGAATCTTCCGGGGCCAGTACTTTTCCTTGCTGCCCACAAACAAAGATTTTAAGTACAATTTCAGGATCGGTCTCCCGAAGAGAGGAACAATTAGCACGTTCCTGAGTCACTGTTTTATTTATTTATACTTCCACTGTGAGCTAAAGAACCCTCCCGGGGAGGCCAGGATCTTAGTTCTTGGAGTAAAATAGAGTTCCTACAATCCAGGGGTTGGCTGACCCTGCTTTGCCCCTGTCACTTGACTTCTTGGGGCCTCAGTTTCCTTCTCTGTAAAAGGAGGCCTTGGGCTGGACCAGCTCTATTGTCTCTTCCCTATTTGGGTAATTACTATGTGAAATTCAAGCTCCTGGGTAGAAATTCAACACACCTCAGTTTACTTCTGAGCCCCAAAGGTTTTAATGAAAGCAGAGCTCTTAAAACACCTCACTGACCCTCAAAACACACAACTTTACTAAATGTAAACAGGACCCAAACAATGGCCCTGTTGATTGTTCCGCCCACTCCAGGGCTGGGTCTTTCGCCTTGATGTTCTGCACTTAACACACCAGATAAGCAAGAACACTTAGGACATTAAAGGGCCTAATGCGCAACCTCCTTCCCCAGCTCTGGGCTTGTCTGTCTCTCTCTGTCCTCATTTCCCAAAACACAAACCTGACCGTACCACCCCCAAACCTCGGGTAGTCTTTGCTCGTAGGCCTTTTCTTGGTTTCTTGCTCACTGTCACCACAGGACCTTTGTACCTGCAGTTTCACCTGGTGAATTCCCACCGGTCCTCCAGAAGATGGAACAAGCAGGACATCACTCCTGGCCTTGACAAGATGGGAGTCATAGAGATGTGCTTTCCTCACAGCAGCTCTCACAACAGCACTTTTACATTTTATAGGTATAATTAGTTGACCAGTGATGGTCCCCCCGACTGAATACTGAAATCACAGGACAGCAGGGTGCACCTCGGTCTTTGCTCAGTGCTGTCTCTCCAGTGCCTGGCCAATAAGCAGCACTCAAATATTTGTTGAAGGAGTGAATAAATTTATGAAAAGCTGACACTACTGAGAAGATTCTGGAAGACAAGAAACCCCTCAAGGACCACATCTTACTGAGGGTTGTATTGCCAAAACTTTACCGTAATGACTGCCACAACGCACACAGTCATAAGAGCCCCCAGTACTTCGAGAGCCCCGACCCTGTCCTAACAGGTCATTTATACAATATCTCAATTTAAATCTCTACAAGAATCCTAGGAAGTAGGCACATTTCCCATCCATACTTCATGTAAGAGGAAACTGAGGAACAAAGAAGTTGGTAAGAAACTTAAGTTAGTAAAAGCCACAAGGGCAACAGAATTCCAAACAGTCTGGTTTTAGCCATGAGGCCATCTTGCCCAATATGGCACCTATTGATTAAGCAGGGCACAATCCCTATGTACAGATGTGACATCTGCCGTATGTCAACCCTCCACCCCGTGGTTGCCCCCACCGTGCCCCACACAGGAATAAATGGATGAACCCCGCCATGGATCATTATTATCTAGACAGATAAGGGTCTTGGAGCTTAGTAGCCCTATGAGCCAGTAAAAGTTGACAGAAGCTATAAGAACCAAGCAGACAAAAACTTTAAGCTAAGGCTGCCAGTGGGACAGCCCCCACTGCCCCAGCTCAGGCCGACAGAGGGGAACCTCAGGTCCACAGGTGGAAAATGGCCCCTGACCTAGTCATCCACGTACCTGATGTTTTCATTCAGTGCATACAGCTCGTTGCTTTGCAAGCCACCTCCTTTGAAGACATTGATCACGGCAGTCTGGACGCTATGGGGGAAACAGAAATGAGCCCTCATTAAAGGATCTGCCTGCCTAGGGGAGCCTCAATCAACAGCTCAGGGCTAAAAGCAGGTGCAAGGGCCAGGGAACCCATGGCACAAACAGGGCCCCGTTTTCCATCCCTAGAAATCCATTATTTCCTTCCCCGGGTCAGTGGAGAGACAGGAAGAGTGAGACCAAGAAGATCCAAAAGCAGACCCTGCCCCCCAAGTTTCTCAAAGGCAAGCCGGTCTTCCTCACTGGCCCCATCGGCCGCGCTGCTAGCAAGCAGCCCTCACGAAGGACAGATGCTGGGATGTGCTCTCAGGACGCTGGGCCTGGAGGAATTCAAAATGGCACAAGCGGATGCCTGGGGTTCCTTCACTTAGGAGGTCCCTGTCCCTGCAAGGTCCCTGTCCTTGCCTGTGTGCCTGGGGCTGATATGAACTGCTTTTTCCTTGTATTTTTGATAGGGTTACCTTGGAAGAGTCTCACTGAGGCTAGCCTCTCTTGCCCCTTCCATTCCCCTCCTGGGAGGTGCAGAGGCATTGGTGGGTTAGTCCCTGGCGGGGCCACAGCTAAGTCTTGACTCCACAGGCTCTGTGGCACCAGCCCAATATGTCAGCAAGCAGCAGACTGCAATCTCTTCTTTATTGAGGATCCCAGGGCTTTTTTTTTTTAAGAACACAGATCCATTCACAGCGAAACATGTCAGAGCCCCATCTTCAGCCCCATTGCGAGAGTTGTGCATTCATGAGAAAATCCAGAATGAGTCAAAGCACAAAGAATTCAGTAATGTTTTAAAATAATGATATGCTAGGTGCTTGGGAGGCTCAGTCAGTTAAAATCATGAGGCATTTAATTCATCCAAAGAGTAATGGCTAGATCCGAAAGCAGCAGCCCAGAAGGATGCAAAACGTGGTGCTGATTCTGTCTCCACTCATTGCTTGGTGTATAAAACATCGGCCAGACCCTGCATAAAAGCCAGTATCACCTTCCCCATGCACCTTTGGCTCATTATACCACTCATGGGGCTTATGTCTTACCTTCCCAGAGAGGTAACAGGTGACTTGAGGTTCCTTACTCGGGCCCACCCCCGGGTACGTGAATAGGCTGGGGTTGACCAAGAAGCAGGAACAGAAGCCGTCAATTCCAACCCAAATTTCCTGGGCCGGTTAACTGACTTGGGTTGCCAGAGGCCACCAGGGGCTCAAACAAGGGAAGGCAGCGGACATGTCGTCCACAGGAAAATGTGCTTTCTTCAACAGCTGCCTAGCTGTACAATCATGACCTTCTGGAACAGAGCTCTCCAAAGAAGCAGAAGCTAAGCCAGTCCCCAGGCCCTGCTCTGGCCGTTGGCCACCGTCCACTTCACGACAATCGCCCCCTCCCTGTTACCTGTTCCAGGCCGAGTTGGAGCTGAGCTGCAGAGCCTGCCGGGCTGCTTGGAACCGGGGCAGATCGCTGAGCACTGGGGAGCTCATGAAACGCGGCCTGGGCCTACGGAAGGAGCCCATCTTGTGGAACTCAGTGGGCAGACTGGGAGCGAAGCCGCGGGTCATAAGTCCAGGTGAGGGGAGCGCCTTCTCCTCTGGACCAGAAGGTTCCGAGTGCCCCCGGGAAGGGCTTCTCCCAGGGCTGCCCTCAGGTTCTCAGGATTTCTTAAAACCACAAATTTAGCCAACACCTGAAAAGAAAGGACGCTTTGTATTGAAAAGTCCCAGGTTGAGCAGATCATTTTAGAGGAGATTGGCGGGGATTTTCCAGCCACACCATTTTAAAAACGACTCCAGCACCCGGCAATAACATCCATCCCCTACCAGCTCCCATTCACAGGTTTTCACAGGTCTCCTTTTGACTCTAACACCGTGCTTGCCCCAGGTGGGAAGCCAGTGACAATGGGCATAGGTTAAGGCAATCCTACAGAAAAGTGATTTCTACGCTGTGCTTGACGGTGGTTCCTATAAACACCAAGGTCTGGGCACTGGCTGGGTTTCTGTAGACGCCGCATCACTGTGCATTAAGAGATGGCTTTTTAAAAAACTCCTTAACAAAAGAACACAGGAGCTCCTTCTCCTGGCACTAAAGACCTTCCATGATCTGCCCTGAGCATGCCAGCCCATGTGTAGTGCTCAGTATTTCCCGAAGCATCAGTGCCTCCTCACTCGGGCCCATCTCACCATCCTTATGTGCTGTTCACTCATTCATTCCATCAGAACATATTTACTGAGTGTTCGTCATCGATTAACCACTGGGAGCTGTGGAGCATCCAGATTTCTAAGACGTAGTCCCTGCCCTCAAGAGGCTCAGGGTCTACTGAGAACACAAATGTCTGTGTATCCATATACACAATAATTATTGTTTCCTGATTTTATTTATTTTTTTTATAAATTTTAATTCCAGCCGAGTTGACATCAGTGTTGGTTTCAGGTGTACGACACAGGGATCCAACACCTCCACGCATCCCTGGGGCTCTTCGTGACAAGGGTCCTCCCTAACCCGCAGCCTCTGCTCCCCCCCCCCCCCCACCTCCCCTCCGGTCACCCTCAGTTTGTTCTCTATAGGTAAGAGTCCGTTTCTTGATCTGCCTCCCTCTCTATTTTGCCTTTGCTTGTTTGCTTTGTTTCTTAAATTCCTCATGAGTGAAATCATATGGTATTATTCTTCTGCTGACTTATTTCACTGAGCGTAACATAGTACACTCTAGCTCCATCCATGATGTCGCACACGGCAAGATTTCATTCTTTCTGAAGGCTGAGTAATATTGCCTTGTCTTTATACACCACGCCCTCTTCATCCACTCATCAGTCCGTGGTCACTTGGGCTGCTTCCCTATTTTAGCTACTGCAGTTAATGCTGCTATAAATAGAGGAACGCACGTATCTCTCTGAATTAGTGTTTCTGGTTTTTTGTTTTGTTTTGTTTTGTTGGTGTTTTTTTGTTTGTTTATTTTTGTTTTTTGGTAAATATCCAGTGGTGTGACTCCTGGATCATAGGGTGGCTCTATCTTCAAGCAATATATACTGACCATACATCATGCACCGGCCACTCACCCAGGTACTGGGGATGCAGTGGTGGCTCTGGACAACACGGTCACTGCCCAGTAGAGCTCACCACCAGTGGGCAGGGCTCCACGCCATGCTTCTTCCCTCTCCCTAGCTTCTGATTGTTTTTACTGCTTCCCTTGCCCAGAATTCCCTTCCTTTTCTTCTCTCCTTATCTAGATCTAACTTACCCTGCAGGGCTGGGCTCAAGGATCCTGTCCCCTGAGCAGTTCCCAGGACTTGATGGCTTTTTGGTTAATGGTCATGGCTTTGGAATGAACCCAGGTTTGAGTCTTAACCAGGCCCCACCCCAGCTGCATGACCTGGGGCACATGGGGTCCAAGAGTCCAAGACTATGAGCAGTGCCACCCACGCAGGTCTGACGAGAGGAGACATGAGATTGTGTGATGCACCCAGCAGAATGGCACACCCAAAACTCGTTTTCCTCAGCACCTCTGCTCCTGTCATTTTAGTCTCAGATTCTTTTTTTAATTTTAAGATTGTATTTATTTAAAGGAGAGAGAGCAAGAGCCCAGCAGGTGGAGTACCAGGCAGAGGGAGAAGCAGGCTCCCCGCAGAGCAAAGAGCCCGACGTGGGACTCGATCTGCCCCTCCACCTTCTTCTCAGGATGAACCCACAGTGACTTAACATTTTTCAGTATGTACCGCAGAAATCAAAATAGGCCTGCTCCCTTTCCAAGTCTCAACGACTACTCAAGTGCCACTGGAATTTGGAAAGATCTTTGCAAATCATCAGACGAGGCCAAGAAGAAATAAAACCATGGAGCCCCTTCAGAAGCCTTCCACAGGTTGGCGTTGGGATTTCATTTGCCCAGTAAAGGTCCCACTGTTGAAAGAGGATCCATTTTGCTGCCCTTCTTTAAACGCACCTGCTAAGTGCAATACATTGGTGTAATTACAGGATATTAACTCCTTTTACGAGGACCTGAGACTTGAGGTGACCGAGCGGCCTCCCACTCAGGGCACTGCTACAGGGAAGTAGAAAGGTGAGCTGAATGGCCCGTCCTCGTGTTTTACTTCCTGGCTTCCTGCTGCAACAGCCACAAACCCAGGAAGCTGTGGGACAGGGAGGACTGTGGGGCCGGCTCCTGTCCCCTCCCGTGCTCAAGTCGGCAGCCCTCAGGCCTCGCGCTCCAGGATGTGTACAAATCCACCAAGTCACACGGGCGGGCAGCCCCATCCACCTGAGGCCCCTTTTAAATAAGAATAATTTTCAGCCCTAAGAATGATGAGCACAGCCCCCACACCCTGTCACCAGCTGCAGAGTGACACACAACAGGCAGCTGCCGCCAACTCCGTTGTCACCTGTGGGATCTGCCCCCCGCAGACCCCGACTGGCTGAAGACTGTGGGAAGCTGCCTCTGTTTGCACCATTCCTGCTTCAGGAGAGAGTCAGGAGGCCTTCCCCAAGCATGGACAGGAGCAGCCTGAAGGGAAGAGCGGGTGCTGTGCCCCACCCACTGTATCCGCCCGCTGCCACTGCGCTGGCCCCTCAGGCAGACTGGTTCTGACCTAACCATGACAAATCAGAAAATGACAAGACAGAGCCCTGTGTACAGATGGCCAAAGTGAAGCCCAGAGGACCAGAGCAACTTGTCCAGTGTCTCTCAAGTAGGAGCTGGTACTGGCTAGAACTCAGGTTCCCCAGCTACAGATCTAGAAAGTTCCCCAGGCCCCACCTAGGCTGTTCCATAACCTCCTTAAAGAGGCACCAGCCCTTCCTCCGTATCCTCAAGCCTAAGCTCGCTGCCCAAGACACAGATGAAGAAAGGATAGGAACACACAAGGCACTGACGGCCTGCCTGTCGCGGTGCCAAGCACTGTCACAGCAGGTGAAATTACCACCCTCACAGAACCCCACTTCAAGATCTGAGTAATCTGCCAGAAGTCACAAAGCCAGTCACAGACTGCTGTCTGGTGTCCAGACTGACCTAACTCCATAGCCTGTCCCAATTTTGTCATGCTACCAAACTCAACCAAGAACCAGAAGCTATGACATCAGTCAAGAACACCTACTCATGAGATTTCATTTCCGTTTAAATCTCATGTGCCCGAGACAGATAAATGGGCATAAGGAACTCTAGGACCACATCTGACAGGGGCAAGAGGAGCCGTGGGGAGAAGGGAAGAAAAGAGAAAGTGTTGACTGCCTTAGTTAGACACTCCATTCCTCCCCAGCTCTGTGACCTTTGTAAGTTACTTGACCTCTCTGAGCCTTGACATCCTTCTGCATGAAATGAGCACCCTAAGGGTGACTACCTCAGCATCGTAGGGGGATAAAATGAGCATGTATTTGTAAAACACTTAGAGAGGATGAGTAGTGGCAAACAGCTATGTAAGTGCTTGTTAAATAAATAAGATAACTTGTTATTCTACATCTCCAAGCAATGACAGCGGTGGAAATACAGCAACATTACCCTGTTTCTGGTAACCTTACTGACATCTGGAAAACACTCCGCTCAGGAGGATACAAGGCCTCCAAGCTGCCATCGTGGTCTCAGAGCTGAGGCCGTGCCCCCTCATGCCTCCGGCAACATACTTCTTTACTGAACCTTCACCTCCGTGTGGCCGTCCCTCAGTTTCAGAGCGTTTCCACACATCGCCACACTCGTAAATCTTACCCTAACCCTGCACGGCAGGTTGAGAAGGGATCCTGTCAGATCAGGAAACTGAGGCTACGTGATTTGACCACAGCTGGGAGGCAGTTAGGGTGGGGAACCAAATCTGACCCCAAGTCCTCTAACCTCAAGCCTGTCCTGCCAGAACATTCTTCTTTTTTCCCCGTATGTATGTTAAAATATTTTCATTATGCAATATACGTAAAAAGGAATTTATACACACACGCAAATATATGCATAGTAAACAATGATAAACTTCCACCTGCTTAAGAAAGAGGATGCTACCTTGGAAACCCCCCCGTGTTCTTATTTTTCAGATAACAGCACATCTACTTACTTATCATAAAAAAAAGTAAACATGCACATAAATCTATAACATACGAAGTGAAAAAGGCCTTACTCTGGACATGTAGTGTCGAGAAGCTCTCTGCCCAGAACTTGCCGAGACGACAGACATGTTCTAGATCTGTGCGGTCCAAGGTGTAGCTACTAGCCACGTGGCCAATGAGCACTTCTGATGTGGCCAATGTGGCTGAGGAAGCGAATTTTATTTTAATGTAATTTTTAACTCCATACACACATGTCTACACACTATCTGAATAAAAATGGGTCACCTGTTCTTTCCTCTTAAGACATCATGGCTATCTTCCCGTATCACCACATACTAACCTACTTCATTATTTTTAATGGTTCCTTTATTCCGTTTGGGGAGATACCACACTTGATGTAACCAATCCCCATTTTGGTGGCTTCCAGTTTTTCGTTCCTGCAAAGAATGAACATATCTAGCAGTTTCGGGGACCCCATGCCTCTAACACCCACTGCCGCTCTAGCCAGAAATAGCGCGGCCGAAAGGGAGCTGGGAGGTCTCATGGCTGTAGCTCCCAAGGATGAGTGGCCATGAGTGGCTTTGGAATCAGGCAAGCCCTGGCATCGAGGAACATTCTTTTTTTTTTTTTTTTAAGATTTTATTTATTTATCTGACAAGCAGAGATGACAAGTAGGCAGAGAGGCAGGCAGAGAAAGAGGGGGAAGCAGGCTCCCTGCTGAGCAGAGAGCCCGATGTGGGGCTTGATCCCAGGACCCCAGGATCATGACCTGAACCGAAGGCAGAGGCTTTAACCCACTGAGCCACCCAGGCGCCCCAACGAAGAACATTCTGCTGCTCACTGATGGTGACAGGCAGGAAGCCTGGTGCCCCAGGGGGAGCTCTGAATATTACGTTCGATGACAAATGACGTGATTCCATTAAAGATCATGAGAGAATGAGCTCACCCTGGATTTGCCAGGTGGGCCACAAATGCCACCACTTGTATCCTTACAACACGCGGGCAAAAGACACCAGTAGCCACAGGCAGCAGCAGGAAAGGGAACGACGCAGATTCTCCCACAGCGCCCCCCGGAGGAAGCACAGCCCCGGGACCCCTTACTTCTGGACTTCGGACCTCCGGAATTACAACAGAACGCCTTGAGGCTGTTTTAAACCACCAAGGTTGTGGTAATTTCTTATTGCAGGCCCGAGAAATGAATGTATTCACAGTGTGGCCTGGGACCACCCTGACTGCAGTCTCGACATCCAGAAAAGGGGGAACAGGAAGAGTTACTTTGGAGACCTGTGGCGACATGGAGGAGGAGGAGGAGCTGTGAAGTAACCTGGCAGGGATCCAGGAACTATTAGGGGTGACAAGCAGGTGCAGTGAAGGTTCTGAGCAAAGGTGCCAGAGCCGGGCTAGGTGCCATCACTTACTGTGTGACCTGGCAGGGGACTTAGGATTGGTATGAGGGGTGAAAGAGATGACTCAAGTAAGGCTTAGAATAGTCCTGGTATACAGCAAGTGCTTGATAAATGCCACCTATTCTTTTTATTTTTGTTACCCCTGCCACCACCACAGTGATAACCCGCTCAGGCTGTTGCAACCAAAGACCGCAGACAGCAGGACATAAACAACAGAAATGAATTTCCTCATAGTTCTGGAAGCCAGAAGCTCAAGATCCAGGTGTCGGCAGAGTTGGCTTCTGCTGAGGCACCCCCCTCCTTGGCGTACAGACGACCACCTTCCCTCTGTGTCCTCGCAGGGCCCTCCCTCTGCGTACGTCCATCTCTGCGTGTGTGTGTCCAAATTTCCTTTTAGTATATGCACACCAGTCGGGCTAGATTAGGGCTCACCTAAGAGGCTCACTTTAACTTTATCACCTCTTTATTTTTATTTTTTTAAGACTTTATTTATTGATTTATTTATTCATTTGACAGAGAGGTAGAGAGAGCCAGAGAGCACAGGCCAGCGGCGGAGTGGGGGTGGTAGAATGGCAGAGGGAGAGGGAGAAGCAGACTCCTCACTGAGCAGGGAGCCTGATGCAGGGATTCAATCCCAGGACCCTCAGATCATGACCTGAGCTGAAGGCAGACGCTTAACTGACTGAACCACCAGGCGCCCCTCATCACCTCTTTAAAAGCCCTACTTCCAGATACAGTCACATTCGAAGGGACCAGGAGCCAGGTTCTGAACATACAAAGCGGCAGCAGGGGCGTGGGGGGGATCACACAATTCAGCCACAACCACCACCAACACCATCAACATCATCATCACAAAAATTTCCTTGCCTAACGTGTCAGAGTTAAAGAAACCGGTGTTTTGGTGGCTGTTCTCCTGCGAAGGACCAGTTAACATTTAGAGGCATGTGCTTCTAAAAGGATATAAATGGTGAAGTGGTGGGTGCTTATGTTATCTGGAAAGCTGGGGTCCCGGACACATGAAGGGCTGTGGAGGTTCCCCTCACTGGCCTTGCTCCCCAGGCTCACTACACAGGGATTTCTTTGAAAACCTCCACACACGGGATCCAAGATAGGTTTCTTGGAGGGGAAACAAACACACAAACAAAAAACAAAAAACAAACCAAAAAAAAAATCCAGTGGTGTCTCACGTTCTCCTCCCAGAGGCCTCGGCAGGGGGGAGCGGGGCACAGGCCTGTAGGCCAGCCCAGAGGGCCGAGGAGGGCAGTGTACTTAGTAGAAAATGCAAATCAGTTCCACTCAGGCTCCAACCCTGCACTCTGAAAGGGGAAGTAGAACCATGGCCCAACTTAAAATAAAGAAGTGAGTGGCTTATAATGACTCTGAGGCTTCCAGGAAAAAGCCATTCTGAGGGTAAATAACAAAGAAGTCAAAGAAAACTGAGAAAACACAGCTGATGGGAAGGCCCAGAAAACAAGGAGAGGCCAGTTTCCAGGGAAACCGTTGAGAAGGCTGAATTTACACTCCCCCCTCAGGAGCTCCTGCAGTCAGGAGACCCCCGGCGCAGCTCCTTCGCTGGGACCTGAACACAGACAAGAAGGGCCAGTGTCCTTCAGCACCGTCAGGATTTGCCCAGTCGGCTCTGGTCGCCGCCAGAGTCATCTCGATGGTAACGTGGATGAGGAGAGTGATAGCTCCACTTACCGAGGGGGCCCGCTGTGAAACACACACTTGACATATTCTCTCAGTGGTTCCAACATGAACTTAGGGGGTCTCGGCCAAAACCTTTAACAGATGAGGACAGAAAGTTATAGAGTGTGTCACATCTTGGGGACGCGTGTATATTACACATGCGCTCATGTGTGCGGAGTCTAAATGAATTGCTTATTTTATACTGTATGTACCAGCCGAATGTTTGAAAGAATCCATGTGCTGTGACCATCCCCACCTTACAGAGAAGGAAATGGATGTGCTCAATGTTTACCTTGTCTAAGGTCATATAGCTTATGGCAAGAAACTCACCACCCAGAGCCCTTGATACCCATGTCACTTTGTTGCTCCCATGCCTTCGAAGCATCCCACAGCTCTCAGAATAAATCCCTAAACCCCATCCTCATAACCTCACCTCCTGCCACTCTGCACCCCAGCTCATTGGTCTTCTTTCATTTCCTCCAACACGACCTGTTCTTCCCTGCCTCAGGACCTTTGCATATGCAATGCCCTATGTGAAATACTGCCCATCCACTTCTCCAGGCTCAAACCCACAGATCCTTTATCACCTGTCTTTTATTTGCTGAGAGAGCTTTCTTTCCCCTCACTCTTGCTTAGGTCACATGACCCCAGAGAATACCCTCCTCACCCCCTTTGTTGTCCTGTCACCCAGTAAAGGACTACAGAATTAGTTATTATTTTTGTGAGGTCCATAAAATCAAGGACTCTGTCTATCCTGTTCCCAGGCACTTGGTACAGTGGAGGAATTCTGCAGACACTTGAAGAATGAGCAAATAAACCAGCCACCATAAGAGGCACTACTACTGGGAGACTCGGGAACTGTACGTCCCTGTCAGCTGAGAATACCAGCACCCAGAATTACACAAGGCTTTACCATATGAAATATCCCGGGATTGAAATATAAGAAATCTGGGCTTGAATCCAACCTCTGCAATTGATTATCTGGGTGACCTGAGTAAATGACTCAAGTTTCCTCATCTTCACGGGCGTCTGGGTGGCTCAGTCAGTTAAGCATCTGCCTTCAGCTCAGGTCATGATCCTGAGGTCCT
The DNA here is from genome assembly GCF_022355385.1 of Mustela nigripes. NCBI lineage: Eukaryota > Metazoa > Chordata > Mammalia > Carnivora > Mustelidae > Mustela > Mustela nigripes. The sequence goes on from NC_081557.1 coordinate 18,099,029, forward strand.
GGAATTGAGCCCTGCATGGGGCTCCCAGCGGGGTGCCAGCTTCTCCCTCTCCCTCTGGTGCTCCCCCTCATTGTGCTCTCTATTAAATAAATAAATAAAATCTTAAAAAAAAAAAAAAAACAAAGCTTCCTCATCTTCAAAAGAGTGGTGTGCCCATCTCCATGAGATAACCTAGATCTCATGTGGCCAATCCAAGGCCCCTCCCTTATACTCATGGCTAGTGTTAATATTTTCATAACACACTGTGTTCACAAAACCCTCGCAGGTTCCAGGAGATGACCTATTACTCGGATATGGAGTAACAGGCACTGCCACACACTGCTGGAAGGAGAGCAATGTGGGGCAGCTGCTAGGAATGGAAATCTGGCAAGATCTACCATAAGGACAAAGGCTATGCTCTCTGACCTAGCAATTCTACTTCCAGAAATTTTACTCTAGGCATGTCAAGGGACTTACATAACCAGGGTTTTTACCACTGCCTTCTTTACAACTGTGGCAGATGGGAAATAACCAAGATGCCCAGCAACAGAAACCTGGCTATGGAAACCTGGGTGTCCCCCATGCTAGAATGGGAAAACTATGGGCTGACTGGCGTGCCCTCCCGTCCAAATGAAAGTGTGCTAAACACAGAATCGTGTGTATATTATGCTGCCATCTAAGTAAAAGAAGATGAAAAGAGCATTTATATATTTCATTGCGCTGCATAAAGTATCTCTGGAAAGACAAGCCAGAAATTCAGAACACCTGTTTCCCCCAAGGAAAAGAGCTGAGTGACAGGGACCCAGGGAAGACTTTTCTCTGCAAACCTGTTTGCACCTTTGAATTTTGAAACACGAATATGTACGACATATTCAAATAAATAAGTAAAACAACAGTGATGCTTCCCACCCCACTCACAAAAGACAAAACACAAAGGTTATTAATTTGTTCAAAGTCACTCAGACGCTTGGAAGAAGTACAGATTTGAACTTGCCTTCTGATCCCAAATAAGCGATCAGTTATAGTTCATTCATTCAACACAAATTTATTTCTTCACTTATTCTACAAGAGGAGTTGCCTTGTACAGGGACACACAGGTCAGAAAAACAAACCCTAGGGGAAGAAAAGAAAATGAAAGGAAGACCAATTTCTTTCCCTTTTTTGCCCCACGTGTCCCAAACTGGCCACACTTTGTAGAACATCACAGACAGCGGGCAGGACCTGTCCCGGCTAAAGAAGGCAGTCCCTCCTCAATCCAGTACGGCTTTTGCCACTTCAGGACACAAGCTCAATTTTGCCAGATCTTAATTTTCCAACAGATGCCAAAAATCCAGGTTTTTAAAAAATGCAAAATCATGTGGCTCGGCAACAAATTCATCAAGCCCACTCGCACTTTAGGGTCCTAACGTAGAGGTTTGGGACCTTTATTTTATCCCATCACAGCTCTGACCACCAGCCCTCTCACACCTTCCCTAGGGGCCTCTCTAAGGTGTGACGTAAGCCCCCACAAACCAGCCACTGTGGGCTTGGGCAAGTCACTTCCCTTCCTGAGGTCTGCTGGCTTACCAGTTGATGAAGAGCTCGGCCTCGCTGGTGGCCACCAGCCCCTCGGCATTGCCAGCTCTCCATTCAGCCCCTACCCTGACTGACTGCCCTACAGAACCGAGCACCTCTGAGAGACAAGGCAGCGTGACCGTGACCCTGGCCATGACAGGGCATAAACCTAAAACCAGCCCCCACCTAGCCACCACCCCATCTAAGTCCTACCCACTCACCACGAGCTCTCCTTCGTATTACAGACACACTCTTGCAACAGGGTGAGCCAAGAGCACATGGGGCATGGTGAGAAGAAACCTACAGTAATAACCAGGACCTACTGAGCCAACCCAGGAAACTAGATCTGACCCCCACACACCCCACCTCAGCCCACCAGACAGGAACCAAGTCAGAAGTGGGTGTTCAAGAGCACAGAGACCATTCTGTGAATCCTCTACCATGACTTAACTTTACTCCATCACCAAAGAGAATATACTAGCTTTCATCAGGGCCCAGCCAGGACGGTCAGGACGGTGCCACGCCTGCTTCTATCTAGCATCTCAGGTCATCTCCACTTGAAACTAACAAGGCAGGTTTAATCTTCCCATGTCCCCGATGAAGAAACTGACGCACAGGGATTAACCTGCCCAAAGTCAGAAGATGAGTAAGATCCTACCTGATTCCACAGCCTGAGCTCCTAACCGCTGGGGTTTAAGCAACACTCCCATCTGCCACACGCAGAGGTGAGAGGTGACCACCACCCGGGGCTTCCCTTCATGCTCGCCATCAACAGCTTCTTGCCTGGCACACTCTGCCTCTCGCAGGAAGGAGGCACCGTTTTCTCAGGGCCCTAACCAGCTTGTGAGGTCATTGTGCTTGTTTACTTGTTCACTGACAAGCCCCGATGGCATGTAAGTTCCTCAAAGCCTGAGACCTGGCCTGTCCCGTCCCCTGCCGTGCCCTGCTGCGAGCACAGTGCTGGGCACATACAAGGTAAACATCTCTGAATGATGGAATGACGCGTGGACGTCCAGGCCACCCAGCAGAGCAGCCTTCCCGCTGCTGAGGGACCAGAAAAATTCTCTCCCTGGATGACCGAACTGGGGTCCGCCTAAGGATGACTGTCCACAGGAACATGGACCGTGGCTGCGTGGGCCAGGAAGCCTGGGTCTGATTACCCATGCATGGAGCCTACAGATGGGGCCCAGGAGAGGTGCCTGGGTGCAGAGTCCTGCCTTTGTTTTTTGTTTTTTTTGTTTTTTTTTTTTAAGATTTTTATTTATTTATTTGACAGACAGAGATCACAAGTAGGCAGAGAGGCAGGCAGAGGGAGAGGAGGAAGCAGGCTCCCCGCTGAGCAGAAAGCCCGATGTGGGGCTTGATCCCAGGACTCTGGGATCATGACCCGAGCTGAAGGCAGAGGCTTTAACCTACTGAGCCACCCTTTGGTTTTGATTAAGGACCAAACTTCTTCGCAACTCTTGGGAAACAAAAGCCAGCCTAGGGACAGACTCTCCCACCAACAAGAAACCATGAAGAGTCAAGTTGGGACTATGGAAAAGGCCCCACTGGTAGAATGAGACAGCTTTCTCAGTGCTCTGCTGGAAACCGACGCAGACAGAAGAGTCCCAGACAGAAGAGTCCCGAGAAGGTAAGTTTCGGCAACAGTAAAAATATTGGCGCAACAGGATGCAAGCTCCAGCGCTTATCTCCGTCTCGCCGAGCCTTCCCAGTGCCCAGAGGACTCAAAGCGCTGACGACTTGGGCCGGGCTAGCAGTCATGACTTCATCAGACCATCGCCCTCACCCTGGCCCGCAAACTACTGTATAATCACCAGAAAAAAAAAATCCCCTCCTTCGGTACAAGTCCAGCCACACTGTGGGGAATAACCACACATCTTATTTACTCATCTGAGAGCCCCACGGTAAGGATGGAGTTTCTTGGAGTGCAAATTGTGAGGGTGTGGCCGGTCAATGCCTTCCAAAGCGATGCTGCAGAGCCCACCAGACAACACACCGGAACGTCTAGACAGAAGCCGTCGCTGAGGCTGACCATTACCTGGGCAATTACACTTCCGACACGTACCATCTAAAACCCTGGTGGGTGACCCAGCGCTCCAAAGCTACTGTCTGGCTGACAACAAGAATTTTCAGGGTGGGGAAATGTGCTCCCGGTTAAGCTGTGCGATTTGCTAAAAATGAGCTTCACCCTCCCACTGCAAGAACAGAGTGACATGCGGGCGCCGGGGTGGCTCAGTCAGTTAAGCCTCTTCCTTCGGCTCAGGTCATGATCCCAGGGTCCTGGAATCAAGCCCTGCATCAGGCTTCTTGCTCAGCGGGGAGCCTGCTTCTCCATCTCCCATTCTCCTTGCTTGTGTTCCCTCTAGCTCTGTTCCTCTCTGTCAAATAAATACAAAAAATCTTAAAAAAAAAAAAAAAAAAAAAGAGCAGGGTGACTTTTTTTTTTTTTTCCCATGAGAAAACGGGATCAAGGGAAAGGAAACTTCTGGGTCCCATAGCCAAAGACAGAGAGCACTGAATAGAGACTCAGAAAACTAAAGAGGCTGCCGGGATCTGATCACTTCACAGAGGTCACGGGGCCACTTCAAGTTCATTCAACAACCAAACATTAGGAGGTCCAGCGTGTGCCAGGATCTGAGAAGAGAAAGCACAGAGGGAAGGAAGAACAAAGTACCTGCTTCCCTGGGGCTCAGGGGCTCGCCAAAAACACTCCCCAGGTCACAGGATGAATGCAAATTGACAACCCTACTTGGAAGATGGGCAGTGGAGACAAGATTGAGGCAGAAAGGTGAATCACCTTTTCTAGTTACAAGGCAAAGCTATTAAGGGATGTGTGGACGACTCAGTCGGATCGGCTCGGGTCATGATCCCAGGACCCCTGGATCAAGTCCCTGATGGGGCTCCTTGCTCAGTGGGGAGACTACTTCTTCCTCTGCCTGCGGCTCCCTGACAAATAAATGTGCTCTTTCTATGACAAATAAATACAAAATCTTTAAAAAAGACAAAAAAAAAGGCAAAGCTATTAAGAGGTCAAGTGAAAAACACGGGTTCTCCATTTCTCACCAGTTACTCCAAAAAACATGGATGCTGGAGCCTAGAAAGGAAATGTGAGGAAGGAAACACAAGCTTTCATGAGCCTTTCAGAAGCTTGAGTATCTTTTTTCAGTTGTGATAGGCAAGGACAGAATTTTAAAAAAATCACAGGTCAGGGGCGCCTGGGTGGCTCAGTGGGTTAAAGCCTCTGCCTTTGGCTCAGGTCATGATCTCAGGGTCCTGGGATAGAGCCCTGCATCAGGCTCTCTGCTCAGCAGGGAGCCTGCTTCCTCCTCTCTCTGCCTGCTTCTCTGCCTACTTGTGATCTCTGTCTGTCAAATAAATAAATAAATAATCTTTAAGAAAAAAAAAAGTTTAAAAAAAAATCACAGGTCGACAACTATTTCATGAGCACCTACTACGCTGAACACAAACATGAGCCAGATGTAATCCTACCAGCAACGAAGACACTAGAAGAGAGAACAAGAATTCGATTGTGATTAAAGACAAAGACAAGGAGGCCTAAAGCCCGGACGGCAAACTTGATGGCAAACTTGATTCTTATCAGGGCCGTGGCAGGGAACACCACCTCGCCAGAGAACCCAGCCTTTTTGTTGTTGTTGCTTTTTCTTTAAAGCTGGAAACCTCAAGTTTAAATATCAAGTCTCCTAATTTTCATATTTTAAACCGCAGTGGACCAGTCCCATTACTTTGTAGGTAGGGAAACTGAGGCCCAGAGCAACTGAGCAACTTGATCACGGTCCAACAGCTGGCCCACAGCAGAGTCGAGATCAGATTCCAGATCTCAACTCCTTGTCCCGTGTTGTCTCCAAGATGCCAGTTAGGACCAACGCAGGGGGCTCTTACAACAACTCCTCTCTCTGCAAAGTTGATACCGACACCTTTCCGCGTGTCTTGAAAGTAATCGATTGTCCTATTGGTCAAGGTCAAGAATGTTTTAAAACTTTTCTCAGAACACAGCAAAGGAATGCTTTGTTTACCCACCAATTTTGCCTCCAGAGACGTTATGGTGAAAGGGGTCACACAGCTTCGTGGTGGGGGACTTAGGCAGCTGGTACCCTGCAGCAGAATTCCCCGAACTGACGGCTGGAGTTGACATACCGCAAAGACGTCTGGGGAATGACGGTGAGCCAGTTCCAAAGGAGTATGTGGAATTAGATGGCAAGCGTTAATGGGTTTCCACAGAGGATTTACGCAGCTGAGGTCACGAGCAGGTTGTAACAGGGGCAGAGGCAGCTCAGTTCAGCACAATATGCACATCACAGCCCTGGCTGGATCCCTGCCCCCGGTCCTTGGGAAGAAGACAAAAACAAATGCTTCTTCGAGGTATCTTCCCAGGCTCAGTTCAAGGGGACATATACTCTGGTTCCTCAACGAGGGAGCCCAAAGTGGCCCCTTAATCCTAGTCTCTGCTAAAAACCTAAAAACCTAACTGCTGTCACAGATGCCTTCAACCAAACACAAAACCCAGCCCGGGTCAAAAAGAACCAGCCAAGCCAGAGCAAGTTCTGTAACAGGTAAAGAGGAGCGAGAAAATGGTAAATGCTGCTGGCAACCTGCTGTGGCAAAACCAGGACACTGGTGAACGCACTGGAAAAATCATATACTTGCACCCCAAAATTGAGGAGGAGGAAAGAGAATGAAAGCCTAGAGACATAAATACATGCCTTCGGGTAACATACGATTATACACAAAATAAACCGTACAAACACGTATGATGGGTTCTTTGGGCAGTGGCAGGGGTAACTGTTGATCATATTTTCCCACGGGGCATGGGCGAAAGAAGGAGAGATCTTCTGGTGAGTTCTACCACTCTCTGAAACCCTCTGGGCAGAGGTCATCCGTGAGCATACCAGGGTCCCAAAGAGGACCAAGGCAGGTGAGGCACGGTCTCTTAGGGCCATGCCCTTCGTGGTTATACCCTTGATGCCTCACTTGCTTGACCCTAGTCCCAGACCCGAGCGCACACACCACCCCCTTGGATAAAGAGCACTCCAGTTTCTGATTCAAAGCCCAAGCACAGAGTAAAGGTGGCAGATTTTCATTATTGGCCCATCCTTTTACTACGGAGATAAAGGAGCTAGTCACACTCCATCCAACCAGCCTCCATCCATACTCTGTCCATACTCTGTCCATCCCCTATACTCCAGAGTTTCACATAGGTGCCCCTAAATTTCCGACAAGGAGCTCAGTTCACCAGCTTGCTTTCCAGAGGTTGACAGAGCCAGATGTACCTGGCTAGGAGCTTCTGCTTTTCAATGAAGCCAGTATATAATAACACCATTTCTTATCCTCCTAGAGAAATGTAATATGTTTAAAAGGTGGGGAGGAAGAGAATGCCCTCTACACATTTAAGAACATAAGAAAGCCTCCAAAACCCCAGAATATGTTAGAACTAGAACTATCGTGGATTAAAAAAAAAAAAAAAAGCTTAAATTTAATAGACCGTTTAAATTCCTAGTTGATGGTAATTAGAGAGCAAGCAACATTTCTTTAAACGCTGCTAGACAGAACTTAATCCAATTTAGGTAATCACTAACCTTTGCAGATTTTTTTTTTTTTTTTTTTTTTTTGCCCTCCCTCTCTCTCCTCTAAATGAAATCCAAGGATTGATCTACAAAGGCCATAAACTGGCAAAACATAAGAAAAGAATATTTAAAGACAGAGACTAGGTGACTATTACCACAAAAGGCCAAGTCCAATTAAAATGGAAACAGGTCTCATGAGCTCCCTAAATTATATTGCCTATAAACTGGGGATTCTAACCAGGCATCATCACAACTGAAGGTATTCTGAGGGAGGTGGGGGTCCTTCCTTCCCTGCTGTCCCCCTCTGGGCACCTCCCAGGGCAGGCTAGTTGCCAGGTCTTGCTTTATGGGGTGAGAGCCATCCCCTGCCAGACCAAGGCTAGTAATCCTCTATAAAGTACCTGCAGGGACTGTCTCCTCCCATGGAGTAAAGACTCAGAACTACCCAACTGGTCCCTTCAGGTCCCCCACTGCTCACCCACCTCCTACCGCCTCATTTCTAGAGCTCCCACACTGCTCAGGTACCCACTTCTGCTCCAGAAACATCCATGTGAACCACCAGGACTTTCTTGATTACTTGGCACCTTGGGTTCTTCACGGAAGGCTCCCACTAGAGGCCTGGAGTAACTGATCCAAACCCCTTCCTCGGCTCCACTCCTGTGTGTGTGACTTGGAACAAACCACTTCAATGGTTTGTCCAAAGCCTCTGTGGGCTCCTCATTATAGTGGTGGGGATATAACGGTACCTACCTCATTGCTGTTTCCCTGCAGATTTTGTTCCATTATCAATGTCAATCAGAGCCAAGTTTAAGACATAGTAAAGCTCAAGGAGTGTTTGCCCCCCTCTTCCTCCTTTTCTAAATAAAGGCCTATTTTTATAATGTTCAAATAACAATCATTATTGAAATCTCGCCCCCCAAAAATAAATATCCATGAGCCTCTGCATCTGAAAGAAATGAGGTCTCCTCCTTAAGAAACAAGGTAGTCTAAACTAAGCCTTGGAGCAGTAAGACAGTTGGACCAGCTCATTTCTAAGGTTGTTTTTTTTTTTTTACACTATTGATGGTTCAGGCTGTTAGAAGCATCGGTAAGATACAGAAAGGACAGTGGTTGGTGTTGTAGAAACCAAAGACAATTTTGTGGACCACTCAAGCATTGTTCCCTTTATCTGCTATAGAATAGGCTCTGGAATGCACCCTCGGTGGGTTAAAAGGGCTCAGCCCTGCGGCCAGGTTCCACAGAGAGGACAGCCCACCGCACCTTTCTCGATAGTACCGGGAACCTCAACAGAGGCTTACATTGAAACCGTTTCTAAATTAGCCTCTGCAAGCCCCATTTCCCCTCCTGACCCACTTGCTGCTTCAGGATGTCAAGAACAGCGCCTTCCAGCACAGAGCAATTTACCAGAGCTCAGCCCCGGGGACTTTGTGCACCGCGTAGACCAATGAAATGTCAGGACAGCAACACACGGTGGTCAGGGTCACCAAAGGGAACTCCAAAAGAAGCAGTGTTCGAGGCTTGATCAACGAGCAGCCTTTGGAGGGGCAGTAAGGGCTGTTAGCGCCCTTGACCGCTTTGGTCCTTTGCGTGGGCCATTTTGCACGGATCCCGGGGACAACAGGTTCCAGAACCCCGCCCCGGCAGGGATACCCGAGGACCCGCCCAGAGCGTTGAACGTGCGGGTCTCGGGAGCAGACGTGCCTCTGAGCGGCCGCGCGTGAGCCTTGCGTCCTGTGGGGCGCATCGCAGTAATTGAAACCTTACACACCGCAGGACTGCAGCGCCGTCTATAAATACTCCCCGCCTTACTGCTGACAAACAAAACGCGGGCTCCCGGCCCCGCGGAGGAAGAGGCGGCGGCATGTGACCGAGGGCAGGGGCAGGGTCAGAACCCTGTTGTCTACCAGGGAGGCACCCCAGGGCCGATTGCTGAGGCACAGTTTGCAAGCATACCGCCTGATGTGACCCGGGGCGCCCGTCCTCAGGAACAGGGGCCGAGGGCCGGGAAGGGAGGGTCGCAGCCGCGAGAGTGGCGGGGCGCGGGGTGGGGGGATCCGGAGAGCCCCCTGTGCGCGGAGGGCCCCCGGCGTGCGCACAGTAGGCGCGCAGACGAACGCCTCGCCAAATGGAGGGCGGGCGGGAAAGCCGCAGCTGAACCCGGGTGCCGCCGGCGCCGAATAGCCGCCCGCCCCGGCCGGGTGTCTCGAGGGCTGCGCCCCGGCCCGCCCCAGGCGGCGGAGCCCAGCGGAGCGCGGGACAAAGCGGCTGGCCTCCCTGCCCTCCCTCCCACGCCTGTCTCTGCAAATAGGGGGACGGCAGGAAAAGATGGGCAGTCTCGGGGCGCCCGATCGCCCGCGCTCCAGCCGCGGCAGCTCTTACAGATTTGCCGCCTCGGGCCCAGGGAGAACGACGGAAGCAAACAAGCAAACTTTCTTCTTTAGTCTCCTGGCACAGCCTGGGTCCCGCGGTCGGCTGCATCCCCCCATCCCGCGCTAAGCAGCACGGCTTTCTCCCCCGCCCCAACCCGGGGGGCGCCAGTCCGCTCGCCTCCGTCCTCCTGCTGCGTGCGATCCGAGGATCCTGCACCGTGCTGGGGTCCCCATCCGGTTGCCCCCAAATGTGACGCTTTCCCTAAGCCCCCGCCCCGGCTCGTGCCCCGCCAGTCCGTGCCTGGAGTGCACGGTGATTTCGTGCTCAATCCCGTGCGGTCGCCGGGCGTACAACTCCAGCCCCTCCCCGGGACTTCCCCACTCACCCCCTTGGGGTCCCGGGGCTGAGTCACCTCGAGTTGCGCACACCCGCAGCTCGCCTCCGCCCGAGACGGCGCGCCTAGGACAAAGTTTCCGGTCTTCCCGAGAAAGTTTTCTCACCGGCGAGCAACGAGGATCTGGATCGCTCTCCTGCAGCGCGCTGCCCAGCTCTCCCTCCTCCCTCCCCGCGCAGCGCCGGCCTCTGCGGGGTCTAGTCCAGCCTCCCGACCGCCAGCGCGGGTCCACGAAGGCCGCGGCCGCGGAGCTCCCCGAGCCGGGCTGGTGACACGTTTCCCTCCTCTCCTCTCAAGGCCGCCTCCTCCCCCTCCTTCTCCTCCTCCTCCTCCTCCCACTTTTCCTGTCCGGTGCTCATCGCTTTAGTTTCTCTCCCGCGGCCCCCACCCCACCCCACCCCACCTCAACCCCTCCTCCTCCTCCTCCTCCCCTGCAGCGACTCTCACTCGGCTGGGGAGGGGAGAGGGGGAGGGGGCGCCTGCACTTTCATCCAGATCAACAATTTCAGGAAATCCAACTCTTAACTTGAAAAGCCTGGGAGGATGCAACAGGTCGAGAGAGCTCACACAAGAGGAGGTCCCCCTCTAACCTCCACCGAGGGATCTCCACCACGTCCCCCTACCAAGGGAAACTGTACCAAGAAGCCATGGGACTGTTTCTGAGGCTCACCAGAGTCCCCGAGAGCCTGGGACTTTCGCCCTTGTTTCAAGGAACAGTCCCCAGGCCGTTTCCAGGAACAGTTGTTTCAAGCGCATTAATGAAAATACAATTCCAGTGAAGTCTCTCCTTCAGATTCGCAAAACATTTTTCAAGCTCCCAAATTCTCTTTCCAGCTGAAGGTTTAGTGAATTGGAGGGCCCCTCAGAGTTTGAAACAACAGAAAACCCCCAATCTCAAAATTAAAAACAACGTAAAATTATTTTTTTTTTGCAGGTGGTTAAGAATTTGAGGCAGCTGTTTTCAGGACTCACTGGCTTGTATAATTTCACCCTATGGTTGAGCAGGAAATACTTTTAAAATGCTGCCCGTTCAGACATCACACTTAGGCTTTGAAACCACAGTGACATTTGCTGAAGAAAAGATGTGTCTTTTTATGTCAAAACTGAGGGGGGAAATGTTTATTTTGATCACCGTGACCTTACAAGACCTATGTAAGCAAGGATTGCTGTTCAGGGTATGCCCAAGGGAGGGGGGGCTTAAGGGGGGGGGGTTGATGAAGCTCCCCCAGCCCCGCTTGTCCAATGATATTAACCAATTCTCAGTACAAACCCCAGGGTACTGAAAAGACTTTAAATCTCATCCCAGAAATCACACTCATGGAGAAGCTCCAGATTCCAGGCACGTGCCTGGGAAAGGAAAACAAGAGGGCCAGGGACTTGAGGGATGTCCTCGAGGCATCTATGGGGAGGTCTGAAGAGCCAAAGCCTAGAGCCAGAGGCCAAAGTTTGAATCCCACTTCCTCCTTTTACTAGCTGCCAGATATTAGCCAAGTTAGTTAGCTCTGCTATGCCTCTGTTGACTCCTGTGAAAATGGGGATAAAAGTAGGAGTGACCTCAGGGGCACTAGGAGAATGTAATGAATTCAAATAAAGAAAGCGCTTAGGATCTCTGTCAGATTTCAACAGAAACTAAGCCATTATTACTACTATTATCATCTCGAAGTTCAGGACAGTAAAAAAGGAGCCATTTCTGCAGAGCTGCGGGAAGCTAGGAAAGCCTGGGCACACTCATTCGAACCCCTTCATCTAGGGAGGCCCACCCTATTTTGTTTCAAGTTGTAGCTCCTTCCTCCCTCCCAGTCCCCCTCTCTAGACTCTACTTTTCCTTTTGTCCATTGCATTGATCACCTTGCGGCGTATCATAGAATTTACATTTTTTTGGAAAATGTATCTCCCACCACCTCCTACTTCCAGGGCCAAGACATCAACTCTACAGGAACATGGGTTTGTTCTGTTCACTGATACCGTTCAAGATCCTAGAACAGTACCTGACACACAGTTTACACCTAGTAAATATCTTTCCCCGAGCCCGCCCCCACCCCCACCCCGGCTCGTGCCCCGCCAGTCCATGCCCGGAGTGCATGGTGATTTCCTGCTCAGTCCCATGCAGTCGCTGAGAATGGATTCATTCAGCAAATTGAAACTGTGCTGGTGAGATGGGTTGGGCATTGTGCAATAAGAAAACAAAAACTTAAGGGGTGCCTGGATGGTTGGTTAGGGGTCTGCCTTAGGCTGAGGTCATGATCCCAGGGTCCTGCGATTGAGCCCCACATGGAGCTCCCTGCTCAGCGGGGAGCCTGCTTCTCTCTCTTGCCTCTGACTGCTGCTCCTCCTGCTTGTGGTTTTTTTTTCTCTCTCTCTATCTAATAAATAAATAAAATCCTAAAAAAAAAAAAAAAGAAAAATAAAAGAAAAGAAACCTTAATCATTAGGCCTATCCAAGGATGAAAGAGGCTCCCTCTGGAAGAAGTGTGCTCTGTAGTAAAGAGAAGTACCCTCAATGTAGGTGATGCCAGCTTGGTGGGGAAGCCATAAAAGAGTATTCAAGAACCAGAAGGGAGGTTTAAAGAGGTTAAAATCTCTTCTAAACCTAGGAGTTGTGAGTTTTGTAACCTGAGTTTTCTTAAAAGGAGAAGTAGCCAACGTTTGGTGTAAATCGAATTAGAGCTTCTAAGAACAATTACTACCAGTATCTTATACTTGTCACCACTCACATTTTTACCAAAACTCTATCTAAATGCCAATGGAACATTGCCTTTCCTTAAGAAACAGAATTTTATTAGGAGAAACCAATACAGATCGTTCTATTTACACTTTTGTTTACAGAGATGAAAACTGTAGTTCTTTGGAAGACCTATCAGGTATGCAGCTTGCCATGGCCCCAGCCTGTGGAATGGAAGGTGGCTGAACCAAGGTCCCTGCTGAAAAGGCAGGCCTTAGGCAGCCCTTTTAAGATCAAGGGCAGGTACCAAACCAAATGCCGCCAAACTCTGTAACAAACCTCTGTGACCAACTGTGGCCCAGAAAAGGTATACTGGGCCAATCAGAATCCCTTTCAGGAATGCAGACACACACAGCTGCACGCACACAGAGCTAGTATCCAGAACAGATGCTGAGAGGTCACGACTTTATCTAAACTCTCGATTCTAGTAGCTGCATCATCTATGGACCAGCTAGATGTAGATTACAGGCATATTTTTTGAACCCCACAGTATCAACACTTTTTAAATTACTCGCCACTATGTAAGGATCAAAACACTTCATGCAAAAATGTGGATTTTCAGCTGGCACTGACAAATCTGAAAGGCGTGGCGCTGTTTACTCTGCAAGCCCGCCCAGCCACGGAGCACAAGTGCTGGAGCCCATCTCTGTCTAGACAGGGCCAGGAGGTTTCAGTTTGCCACAGTCTCAATCACTGCTTGACCCCACTTCCCTGGGTGAGGCTGGAGAAGGGATGCTGGCACCTAGGTAGGATGGGCCAGAGCCACGAGGAAGCAGACATAATGCAAGAGAATGGCATAGGTTTGGATCATTTTCTCCCCAGCAAGAGAACCTTTCCTTTCAACAAAACCTTGCTTGACATGGCCTGACGTGCACACTGCTGAAATAAAGGAAACTGGCAGGGATACGGAGGCAAGTGGGCAGCTAGACAGGGAGACACAGAGCCCCCCTAGGGGCTGCCCTGGGATCAAAACCACCATCCAGTTTCTGTTCTTCCTGGAGGTGTGCTGTTCTCCTTTTCCTTTGTTCCCATAACAATGCCCGCCCGCCCCATCTTCATCACTCATTCCTGTCCCCAAAGTCTAGCCAGACCAAGGTCAGAAAGGGCAAGGCGGGGCCCCTGGGTGGCTCAGTTGCTGGGCGTCTGCCTTCGGTTCAGGTCATGATTCCAGGGTCTTGGGATCAAGTCCCACATCGGGCTCCCTGCTCGAAGGAAAGCCTGCTTCTCCCTCTCCCACTCTCCTTGCTTGTGTTCCCTCTCTTGCTGTCTCTCTCTGTCAAATAAATAAGTAAAATCTTTAAAAAAAAAAAAAAAAAAGAAAAGAAAGAAAGAAAAGAAAGGGCGAGGTAACTTGTCCAAAGAAGGATAAGGCAGGGATCCCCGATACCGGTTCAGCCCTCCTGTACTACACGATGCTCCCTCTTGGTAGGATTAACTGCATCTGTCTCTGAATAATAATTAAAATCACTTGAATTTACAATATCCTAGTACTGAATGCCTTGAGAATCCGTAGTAAAACAAGTACATGCTAACTTTGGGCGTTCAAGTTTGGACCTCCTTCTGTAATACTTTGACATCTCATACAATGTCTTACAGGCGTTCCAATGAAGAAAAGCATCATCTATTTTCATATGTTTTCTCCTTTTTGCAGATGGGAAGATGGAGGTCCTGGAAATCCAAGATCCCTTGCTAATGCCGGGCACAGAGTTTGTGAGCACAGGCAGGTCCCCTAAGCGCGTGCAGCAGTAGAAGAAACAGTTTTTCAGGTTCTCAGAGCTCTGGTCATAAAATAAGTTAATGTAGTTACTCATAATAAATACCAATCTAGACACAGAACTTGCGTAAGCGCTCAGTATACATCCACGGCTCTGCACCATCCATAAAACAGGACCATTTGAGAAATAAGCTCAGAATCTGATCTAACACCAGGATGTAAAATCAGTGACCTTTGATAGAGCAGGAAGACGTCATGCACAGATGAAAAAAAACCCTTGCCCTCCTGTCCTCTTTTTTTTTTTTTTTTAAGATTTTATTTATTTATTTGACAGACAGAGATCACAAGTAGGCAGAGAGGCAGGCAGAGAGAGAGGAGGAAGCAGACTCCCGGCTGAGCAGAGAGCCCGATGCGGGGCTCCATCCCAGGACCCTGGGATCATGACCTGAGCCGAAGGCAGAGGCTTTAACCCACTAAGCCACCCAGGCGCCCTCCTGTCCTCTTTTTAACTTCCACAGCGAACAAACCGAGGAACCGGAAGTTTGTTCTTTGAAAAATTTTGGATGATACAAAAAATTATTTTTGTCCTCTTCAACCTTTCCTCGGGCAAAATGACATGTTCCTGGTATGGTGGTTGTTGGTCTCGTTTTTGACTTCGGTATGGAGAAGTATCTGGCCTCTATTTGAAAGGGGCTGGTCATTATTTTGAGATCGTATTTTGAGAATAACTTGAATGAGCGCATCTTAAGAGTGAAAAGAACTTAGCAATCCTACCCGAATTTTCCCCGGGGAATCCAGATTTCAACTATTCCTTCCCACAGTTCCAAGTTGGTCTGTTAGTTGATAGGTACTGACAGGTCACTTGTTAGTACCAAGTACTAGGGATGCCAGTGAACAAGACCATCTCTACCATCAAGGCACAGCAAGCAACAATAAACGTACAAATGAACACACAGAGGAGATCATTTTGAGGACTGGCCTTTGTTGCGAGGAGGCTATGGAGTGCTAGAGTGACCATGGGGAAGAAAAGAGCTTTATCCAGGGTCATCCGGGATGGCCTCTCAGCCAGGGTAGCTTTGGCACTGAAATTTAAATGAAAAGAAGAATCTATAGCAACAGAGGGATGTTCCAAACAGAAGACCTGGCCAATACAGAGACCTTGAGTCAGGAAGAAGCTTGGCAAGTGAAAGAGATGAGAAGAAAACCATTATGGTGGAAGCATAGAAGCCAGTTGGGAAAAGGAACAAGAGGAGGTCAAGAAATAAATTGGGGTCAGATCCCATAGGACCTGGTAAGTCAGGGTAAGAGTTTGGCCACAGTGGGACATCATCAGAGGGATTTGGAGAAATCATAACGTGATCTGGTGGATGGGTGGCAGATGGACTAGAAGAAGAGCAAAAGTGAGGGCAATCCCTTTGAGGAGGTGGCCTCAGTAGACCAAGAAGAGATGATGCTTGGATTCAGTGTGGAGCAATTATATTGGTCAAGCATGGAATTAGAGGTGATGAAACTTTCTGATGGGTTGGCCACATGAGGAAGGATAGGCATCATGGGTGAGGCTTCAGTTTTTTGAGCAGCAAGGTGGAAAGTGGTGTCATTCACTAAGGTAGGAGAGACAGATGGAGAGTGCAGTCAGAAGGGGAATCCTTAGTTCTATGGTAGCTTCGTGGAGTTTGAAATGCCTGGGTGAGAGCCAAGCAGAGATGTCCATATAGACATTTGCGTATATGAGATGGTTTGAGGGATGGATAAATTTGAGAACTCTCGGTGTATATAAATGATCCTAAAAACCAAAGGACTATGTGCAATGCTTTGGGGACTGAGTATGGACAGAGAGGACAAGCCAGGAAGAATAGAGGAGTCTAATAAAAGAAGAGTAACCAGCAGAGGAATGGAAAACAATGAGATGCTAATGAGACGGCAAAGTCAAAGGGAGCCCTAGAGAAGAAGATGTACTGGGAAGGAAGGTTTGGCCAAGGATGTCCAATGCTGTCAAAAAGTGAAATGGGAACAGAGAATTAACTTTTCTTTGACAAAGCCACATTGGTGACCTTGATATGGGTCCTTTCAGTGGAGTGGTGTGGGAGGAAATCATATCAGAGGGCTGAGGGGAGAAAGAGTTGGAGAGAAGGAGACAGGGAATACTAAACTCTTTCAAATAGTTCTGCCATGAAGAGGAGCAGAGAAAGTGTGTTGATGTGATGGTTTGATTACTTTTAAGTGGGTGATAACGAGTAAGACATGTTTTGAAGGCTGATGGGAATTATCCAATGAAGAGGGAAATTGATTTATGTCCCTACTCACCGTTCAGTGGGATGGGGTAGGAGAAGTAAATGCTCGTTTGAGCTCATTCTCCAAAGGTGGCACATTTAAACACACTTTTAAAAATTTTATTTTTTATTCACTGAATGTTTATATTTGCAAGCTCTTTTACTTTCCTGTGATTATAGAATTGTGTTGATCTGGTTGGAAGACTTAAACATTTTTGCATGCAATACATTCCCATGTTGAGACTATGATCAGATGTTAGGGTGAACACTGCCAAAGTTAGATTTTGACAAGTACAGGGAAGGTTCTCGTGTCCGTGCTCTGCCTCACACACTACAACGGATAGCAGTCGCTGGAATTACAGTGTGAACAGTATCTTCTGCAACTGGGCAAATGATAGGCTTGAGCTAAAGATTCTTTGGGCCAGCTCCTCCACCAACCAACCATGGGTGCAGATCCATCTCCAGACTTTCTTCACTGACATAGGAATCTGACTGTATATACGTCAACCCTCTCACCACTGCCACATCCAAAGATGCCGACATTGAATTTCCTGATCCATCTCTCAGAAGACCTTTTTCATCCAGAGGTAATGGAAGACGTTCATAGCAAACCATGTACCCCAATTTTTGGTGTCACAATGTAAGATCAGCACATGCTCAATCCAGCTCTGCACCTTCAGGCAAAACCGAATGGAAAACATTCCAAATAAATACTCAAAGGTGTTCTCAAAAAATTCTTTCATTTTCCTTGGCCATTGTAGCAGGCATTCGAGAATGCCTGCCTACACCATACCCTCTTTTCCAGCCAACATACCCTCTCTTCCAGATTTTGCAGAACAGGGCAGTGAACCATCCTACAACTTATGACAGATGGCTGGTCTTGGGAAGGGGCACCTGACAGAAGAGCAGGTGAGAAGCACCAGTCAGACTACCCTTTAAGGATTCAAATACTATGTAAGATGGTGGTCCCCTGGTGCCATGTCTATCCCAGCAAGAGCTGGCTTGGTGTACTCCTGGCTTTCTGGCGGCACTCAGACTCAGATTCATCACTACCCTCTGTCTTCAAGTACTCAGAACTGGCCTCCCTATGGTCTTCATCTCTGTCTCTGCCCATCAACACAAGAAGCCAGGGATCAAGGTTACCCTTAATCCTCCAGACTATCATCACCACATGGCCATTTCCATTCCCATTTCTGAACTGTCTCCTAGCCCTTCCCTGCTCCCCAGAACCTTCTGCCATGTGCTCTGGAACCTTCAGTTGACACTCTTAGAAATCATTGAGGACTCCAAAGTACTTTTGTGGGTGGGTTATATCTATCTAGATATACTGGATTTGAAACTGAACATGAAAATTAATTTACTAGCTTTAAAATAACTAATAAAGCCATCAAATATTTTATGGAAACTAATGGTGTTTTTTTTTTTTTTTCAAAGTCACAGGAAGAATGGAGTTGTTTTGCATTTCTGCAAATCTCTTTAACTTCTGGCTTAATAGAAGGCAGCTGGACTCTCGTATCCACTTCTGCATTCAATCTGTGGTGTTATCATACATCATGTAGCCTCTGGAAAATTCCACTGTGTACTTGTGAGAGAATGAAAGTGAAAAGACAAATAATACTGTAGTCTTACTTTGAAGTTTTTGACTTGTGGATCTGTGACAGGGTCTCAGAGACTCTCTGGGGTTCCTAAACTACACTTTGAGAGTCACTGTTCTAATGGCACCTGTGTTCTTCCCTGAGGACCTCTCCTTCCCCCCAAACCTCTCAAAAGGTGGTGGGTTTTCTCCAACACTCCTTCTATCCCTGTCTCTTCCTAAAAATCCCCATCAAACCATCAGATGAGTCAACTCACTTCCCCTCCTTGTTGTGGTCATTGCAGGCTCTTGGGTTTTTCTCCTCTCTTTAAGTCCCCCCGTTCATGTTCACTGCCTTAGCTACTGTTCCTGTTGCAATTCCTGATGATTTCAATATTCATAGACAAAATCCTTCCAATGTCCTGGCAGCTCCATTCTTTGACCTCTGCTCCAGTGACCTTGTTCTCCAGTCTACCGCAGTCACTCACTCCCTTGGTCAGCCTTGACTTTGTCATTTCCTATAGCTACCTTCTCCCACTCCCTAACTTTGCAGTTCACCTCTCCAGTACCCTGACTCCCAGAATTCTGAAAAGCCTGAAATCCATTACCTTTCATGGCTTGTCATCCCTCCCTTCCCTCCTCAGCCAGAGTAGATTCTATTATCATATTAACTTCCTTTCATGCTCCCTACACTCCCTTGCGATTTCTCACTACATTGGATCTACTTTGCTAGGTCAAGGTTTTCCAGGCCGATTCTCCTTCTCCTTGGTGCCTGCGTCAGTTTAAACATGCCTGGAGAAACACACCCAACCACACTCCCTGATTTCACTTTGAATCCGCACTCACCACCCTCTTGGGTTCCAGTGCCACTCAGGACGCACACCAGATGTCTCTAGTCACTGTCCCACTGTCTCCAACAATCCCAAACTTTCTCACGCATCCTCACTCTCATCTGAGAACCTTTGCTCCTTTGAGAACATAGGAACAAAATTTCCATAATGCTAAGGACTCAAGGTTTGTCTCCCCCCCACATTTATACATTGAACCCTTTGTCCCCGGTGTGATGGTATTTGGAGGTGGGCTTTTTGTAAGGTGATTAGGGTTAAATGAGGTCATGAGGATAGGGCACTCATGATGGGATGAGTGCCCTTACCAAAAGAGAAAGAGAAACAAGATCGTTAATCTCTGTCTGTCTCTGTCTTTCTCAACCAAGGAAAAGTCATGGGAGGGGGCATCTGCAAGCTGTGGAAAGGGTCTTCACCAAGAACTAAATCTGCCAGTACCTTTATCTTGGATCTCCTAGCCTCCACACCCATGAGAAAATGAGGTCTGTTGTTTAGGTTCCCAGCCTGCAGTATTTGTTATAACAGCAGAGCTATGACTTGTACGCTGCCACTGCTGTGCCTATCCACCTGCCAGAGTCTGCTTCCATGCTCTGCCTCCTCCTGTTGCTGGAGATGAGCTGTCAGGGCTGAATCTGAGGCTAAGCACTCTGTTGTGCACCAAATCCCATCCCCCACATGCCTCCTCTTTTTGGGGGTGCATGGGGTTGTGGAATGCCCTGTCACTGCTCCCACCATGTTGGTTTACATAGAGCAGAATACCTTGAAAGAGTTTTCCATATTCATTGCCCTTATTGCTCATTCTCTTTTTCTTTCTTTGGCCCTCTCCAGTCAGGCTTTCTCCTCTCCTTTCTGAGGAAACCACTGTCAAGGTTGCCCGTGATCTCCACGCCGCATAGGAACTCAATAAATACTTGTTGAAGGAATGGATGAATGAGTCTTCAGATCATGAGGACAACCCAATAGAAGAGTTGCACCAGCATGAACGTATGCCCACACAGACACACACGGACAGAAGGAGGTGGGGGAGGGTGGTGAGGAGCTTCTTCCTGGCCCCAGCTCCCATGAAACCCAGCTTGTCCTTGGTTCCCTGAGAGGGCCCTGCCTTTTCATTTGAGATAGTGGGGTACAGGGTACAGGGCGCGGGTAAGGCTGTCCTTGGCGACACGTCTTGATCAGCACAGTCATCCTATTATAAGCCAAGCTTTGCAGTCAAGAAGTGTTTCCTTGTGGGGAAGAAGCCTAGACTTTGGTACTATTCAGGGGGCAGTTCCTTGATCTGTGGGAATCCATGTTGCAGACACAAGTTGGTTAAGGGATTTTGTAAGATCTATATGAGATTTATGAGAGTTCTGTGAAGAGTGTATATAGTGCTTGCCACACTATTGTACAATCTGTTGAGTGGCCAGAGAAAAGTAATGAAGCGTCACATTCAAACATTGTGTGTTTGTTGTTCATAGTGTTTGTTTTCCTAGATAAATAATCCCGATTTTTTGATGGTAAAGCCAAGGATTGTCTTCAGTTCCCAATTTGGTTCATGTATGTTTTATCCTTTCTTTATATTCAAATGTTTATTATATAACCATAACACAAACCTACCATCGTGTTAAAAATACTGCTGAATGTAAGGGAGATTTCAACCAAGAACATGGCAATCTTAAAACATGACATTCAGGGGCACCTGGGTGGCTCAGTGGGTTAAAGCTTCTGCCTTCGGCTCAGGTCATGATCCCAGGGTCCTGGGATCAAGCCCCGAATCAGGCTCTCTGCTCAGCAGGGAGCCTGCTTTCTCCTCTCTCTCTCTGCCTGCCTCTCTGCCTACTTGTGATCTCTGTCTGTCAAATAAATAAAACCTTAAATCAGTAAACAAAACAAAACAAAACAAAACCATGACATTCAGACTCTCCCCATGTTGAAAACAGGTAAAACAAAGTCTAATCGCATTACTATAACAATGTAAGATAGTAGTCTGTGTTGGATATGTACAGAGGCAAATGCAATAAACAAAAATGTGTTTATGCTTATTCATTCCTGTCTGAGGGGGAGGTGAGAGCAACAGAGGAAAGGGAAGTGACGGGAAGAGGAGAAAGAAAGAGACAGGGAGAGAAAGACAGAGAAAGAGTCCTGGCCAGCACAGTTCATCTAGGCTATGGTCAAGAGGCCTGATGAAAAATCCCTTGGGACAATCTAGGCCACGTTCCTCAGAGTCAGAACTGCCCACGCAGTCCTATCTATGAGTATGGTGTCCTGGGTACCATGATATACCCTCAAGGAGCATTCTGTGCAAAGTGAGCTTTTTGGTATTGGTATTGACGCATAGTAACTAGATTCTCCAGAGCCTGATGTACAAATTAAGATACTAGTTAATCTACTGTCAGTAATATTGGTTTCTAGGACTCTTCTTAGAATCACATTGGTAAATGATCTCTTTAGGTGAAAGAGTCAGCATTGGTAGGAAATTTATTCATTTTCCATTGTAAGCCAATCTTCCTTTGCAAGATGGAATCCTCATTACACCCAAAGCATTGCACATTCTTTCCTCTCCCTTCCCTTCTACCTCTTCCTCTTCCCCCTCCTCCCCCTCCTCCTTCTTGTTGTTCTCTCTCTCTCTCTCACACACACACACAGGAAAACACAAATATGGAATCAATAACAACAACAACTTCAATTAACATAAACATACGATGTATTGACACCATGTCAGGTGTTCTGGACGCAGTATCTCCCATCTCAGACACTCGGACATAGATGCTATGATTACTCCCATTTTACAGAGGAAGAAATCCAGGCTCACAGGGGTGGTTTAGTCCTTTCTCAAGGTCACACACTTGTCAGAAGTAAAAATAACCCCAAGGTTTTATTTCCCATTGTAAGCGCTTCCCTCCCCTTAGTCAACTTGACCTCCCGAATGAGGGAGAGGAAGTAGCATAGCTGTTTGGGGAAGATAAATATTCTCATTCACACCACCAACTGCAGGGAGGGTTTGTGCTGGACATGGGAAATAAGGAGATTTCTGCAGCAGCAGAAAGCGGATGGAGGAAAGATGCCCTGTCCCCTAGGACAGCAGTACCCAGCGGTCCTTGAATGTCCCCTGCAGTCAAGATGAGCCAAGCTGGCAAGTGGATGGCCACCTTTCACAAAGAACTCCCTGTTCATTCTCTAACATTAAGTGGGGGCAGTTCTGGCTTGATAGGAGCACAGACCAGCCCATTACTCACCACGTCTGTTCTATTTCTCCTCCTAAGTACAATATTCATTTACTAGAGTTTGGGTGTTTCGGCATGGCTTCCATCAATGACGTCTAGCTTAGATCTTGAGGATGGGCGACTCTTAGGCTGTCTTCTGAGCAAGGGTGATACCAGAAGACGTAGTTACTGTTGCTGGAGAAAGGCTCCTTAGCCAAATAATTGGGGGAAGTACTCCATACAATGGCGTAACAGGCATCAGTATATCAAGAACTTGGAGGTGGTCTGCGGGAAAGAAACTCAATCATTTAATTTCTTTTCATGGAATACTATCAACGTTTGAGGGTATGGTGCTCCACAGGACACGAGGAGGGTGATGCTATCCTAGGCAAAGTGCCTGCTTGCCAAATTTGCTTTGAAGAAGGCCCGGGATCAAATAAGATCAAGGCAGGATCTTAATTGAGTCTACTTGGTAGACTCTGCTTTCCGATTTTTAATTTCTTGGATGACTAATCTACTGATAGTATCCAAATTTACAGGGAAAAAAATATCCTTGCTTGACTTTCCACTGCAGAAACAAAACAAGTAACCTTGAACGATCATTCCCCGACCTGCTTAAGCATCTCATCTGGGCTGGAGAAAAGAGTGGAGAACCAGTCACCTTCCTCCTAAGAGACGATGGTGAGAGCAGAGACAGATGTGAACTAAGGACCTCTGCTGGGAAATTAGCATGAGCAGCCATGTCAGCTGCGGACATGCTGGGTATCAGGCCCCCTGCCGCCCCCCACCCCTGCTGGGCCCTCAGCCAGACAGGCACTCATTTCCTCCCGCCAGTCTGCCTCGGTTGCACCACTGACCTGTCCATGGGGGAAACACCCAGAACCCAGCACCGTGCCTCTGCTGAGGAGACACTCAATAAATATTTATTAACGGAAGGAAGGGAGGGAGGAAGGAAACAGATTGAGGTTTGTAGATGGTAACTTGCCCAACGTCACACCTCTTGCAAGCAGGAGAGGCAGGACTCGGAGGTAGCGTGGCTGAGATCTTCCACACCTCGCCAAGCTGCTGTGTTTTTGCTAACCAGCATACAGCCGGCCCCTAGGAGCTGGCTTGAACCTCTAGCCACACTTGCTCAGGGTGTCAGCTCTGGCCTTACTGTAGTTGGTGCAACAGAAATTGGTGCATTAAAAAAAAAAAAAAGAAAAAGAAATTGTTGCATTTATAGGCACTTTAGGAGGTTGCCTGATAATCACAGCTAAAAAAATTTTTTTGAAAGATTTTATTTATTTATTTGACAGACAGACAGACACACACATACCACACACACAGAACAATAGCAGGGAGAGTGGGAGAGGGAGAAGCAGGCTTCCCGCCAAGCAGGGACCCTGATGTGGTCCTCAGTCCCAGGATCCTGGGATCAGGACCTGAGCTGAAGGCAGACACTTAACTGACTGAGCTGCCCAGGCACCCCAATAACAGCCAAAATTCGTTGAGCACTTACTATGTGCCAGGCACAACACTAAGAACTTTTATTTATTTATTATTTTTTTTTATAAACATATAATGTATTTTTATCCACAGGGGTGCAGGTCTGTAAATCGCCAGGTTTACACACTTCACAGCACTCACCATAGCACATACCGTCCCCAGTATCCATAACCCCACCCCCCTCCCCCCAGCAAACCTTAGTTTGTTTTGTGAGATTAAGAGTCACTTATGGTTTGTCTCCCTCCCAATCCCATCTACAACACTAAGAACTTGACCCAACTTGTTTCCATGACTCCCGGGAAATCGGTGCCATTATAACCTTCGTTTTACAGATGAGGAAATTGAGGGGCAGGGAGACTAGGTGACCCCCCCCCAAATTAAGTGGTGGAAAGAGGATCTGAACTGAAGCAATTTCACCCTCAACTCCCTGCTCTTAGCCTCTTTTCCTAAATCTGTTCCCTATGTCCGATGACGGATGTCCTGAAGGAAAGGAAAGACAGAGCACCTGAAGCTGGATCATTAAATACATTTATTTCATTACTTTTGACCCATAAAAGTGTTTGCATCGTTCTAAGCACATCCCAAGTATCAACTCATTTAACTCTCATACCGCCAGGATTCAACAGCACGAGGCGGGTCCAACTGTTATCCCCGCTTCATAGATGAGCAAACAGAGGCATTGTATCCATAGATGGGAGACTTGCCCACCGAGCAGGTGACAGAGATGGGATCCAAACCATGAGAGTCGGGCTCCCTAGTCCTTGGGCTGAACCACGGAGTGCTGTCTGCTGAGAGCAAGCGGGCACCTCATTTAAAAGTGAGACACCGGGGCGCCTGGGTGGCTCAGTGGGTTAAGCCGCTGCCTTCGGCTCAGGTCATGATCTCAAGGTCCTGGGATCGAGTCCCGC
>NC_081557.1:18123712-18218826 GCF_022355385.1 Mustela nigripes
GAGCAGAGAGCCTGCTTCCTCCTCTCTCTCTCTGCCTGCCTCTCTGCCTACTTGTGATCTCTGTCTGTCAAATAAATAAATAAAATCTTTAAAAAAAAAAAAAAAAAGTGAGACACCTGAGTTGCTTGGGTGGCTCAGGCGGTTGGGCATCTGCCTTCAGTTCAGGTCATGATCCTAGGGTCCTGGGATCGAGCCCCCCATTGGGCTCCGTGCTTGGCGGGGAGCCTGCTTCTCCCTCCCCTACTCCCCAGGCTTGTGTTCCTGCTCTGCTGCCGTCTCTTTCTCTCTGTCAAATAAATAAATAAATGGTCTTTAAAAGTGAGACATCTTCCCACTAGCAGGGGGCGAGGATGGCTGCAAACAGGAACACAGAATCGTCCTAGGTCTGGAAATTAATGGGGCCAGGGAGCTTGAATGACTTAATCACTGTTCAATTTAGATTTCCTGGCTGAGTGGGTTCCTGTTCGTCCCACTGGAAATTAATCACTGATTGTTTCCTTGCATTCCTGTGGGAGGGGTGGGCCATCCTCCTCGGCTGCCACGGCAGGGGAAAGTAAGCTCTCAGCCAGCGTCAGGCAGGTCAAGGGGACGAAACCCCTGCGGCGGAGATGGGTCACCTTCTGCTTACTTGGCTCCTCTAGTTGCTGGACCCTGTTCTCCCCAAGGCAGGAAACCTGCCCTGGGCTCAGTTCGCAGCTCTTCTGATGGAGGGAGCAGGAGTTTGGAGCGAGGAAGCAGGGATGGAGGGAGCAGGAGGAAGGAAAGGAGGAAAGAAAAGATGAGTCCGGTTATTTGTTAGAAGAGACAGAAGGTCTTCCGAGGAAGTGATGAGAAGCATCCATGGGAGTGACAGAACCAGCCACAGGGCATCCTGCCTAGCTCAGCAAGCCGGTCCCCAGCTACACCGTGAGGAGGCGGGACAGGAGCTCCAGACGGTGGGAGTGGTGTCCGTCCAGGGGCAGGGCAGGGCCTCAGTGAATGGATGGTAACTATCCTGGGACATGAATGTAAGTTAACAGCGCCTCAAAGTGTTGGGCCTTACTTTTCTCTGGCCCATCAATGTCTGCCTCCCTTTTCTGTTTATCCCTGCGACTAAAGGGATGATGCTAAGTGAGGCCTGGACCGCGGGCCTCATTCCCGGCCACTCTTTTCCTCCACCTCCCCTAGTGCTGGGTCCCACGGAGCTGCTGGTGGTCTGGGAAACGGCGGTGCCGCACACCTGTCAAGAGTGCAGGCTGTGGAGGTGAAAGCAGGTTTCAGGGTTGGCCCAGCAACATACCAGTGAGACCTTGGGCAGCTTACTTAACCTCCCAGGGTCTAAAGCACCTGGCTCTCTTGCTCCCCCTGATAAACACCCACCTCCGCTTCCATGAGCCGGGTCAAGGGCTCATCCTTCCCCAGCACCCCAGGCAGGTGGCCCCAGCACGGGGGCCCCAGCAAGTCAGAGCCTTGCTTCCATGTGTAACTCACCTGTCTCCACTCACCAGTCACGCAGTCAACGATGCCTTGTTACTTATCCCCAAATCCCAAACCCTGAGCAATTCCCGACGTATCACAGAGGCTTTAACGGGAGAGGAGAAGTGGGAATGAAGAAGGAAAGACAGATGCCGGAAGGAAGGGAAGACAGGCACACTTGATCAGCCCTTTGAAACAGCAGGCATGGCTGGAGAAGGGCTAGGAAAATGTTCTTTCCCCCAAATGTCTGTACAGTTTGCCCAGCCTCTAACCTTTCCTGCTTAGGAGATTTGTTCCTCAAGGGTAACGGTGTTGTATCCGGGACTTCCTTGTTTCTTTTCCAAGGGTAAGGTGTTCAACTACGTATAGCCAAGCACCTCAACATCCATTTATGAGATCGATTTTCAGAAGATAAGTGGGGGGGAAAGCCTGTCAGGACTTTGGTGCTAAAAGCGAAGGAAAGAGGCCCCAAAAAAGGGAAGGGAGATATTAGTGACTAAAAAAAAAAAAAAAAAAAAATGTCAATCTCAGTGAGTCAGAGTCATAAGAATGAGAACACGCGATTCCCATTCCCACTCTGCCGACCACTTCCCTGTCCTGGTTCTCCCTGGCACACACCCCTGGGAGAAAGTTCTCTTCGGGCTCCAGGTGGAACCCCAGTCTCATGAGCAAGGTTGAAATCTCCAGGGACTATTCCACTGTTTTGGTGCTGACAGAATGTCCCTCTCTCTCTTTCCTTTTAAGATATGGACCCATTGGTTATCACCTCAACCCGTGAGTTTGGACTCTCATCTGCCATTCTAGAAGGTTAAGAGACCTCAGGGGTCACTATTCCCAACTCTCTGCCTCATGCCGACCCCTCTCCAGCACCCACAGGGAGGTCAACAAAGGTCAACAATGGCTTCTACCTGGACCCTTGGAGGGAAAAGATGGAAGAGAAGTTCACTGCCTCTTGAAGCAGCCATTCCATTTTGGGACACCCCAGTGGCTAGGTGTGACCAGGAATCAGCCAGCCTGAAACTTTAATGAAGGAGGAAAGCAAGTGCGTCGGATGCCACTTTGGGAAATTCTGAGAAGGTCATGGGTAAGGAACAAATAGTGTCTTTGCCTCATTTTTTGATAGACATAGATTTACCGACATAAATGACCAAGTGTGATGGTTAATTTTGTGTGCCAACCTGACTGGGCTAAGCAGTGCCTACATGGCTGGTAAGAGGTTTCTGGGTGTGTCTGGGAGGGTGGTCTGGAAGGGATTAGCCTTTGAATTGGTACACCTAGTAGAGAAGATCATCTTCACCAATGGGGGGGAGCCTCACCCAGTCCCTTGAAGGGTGTGTAGAACGGAAGGCAAAGGTAGCGTGAATCTGCTCTCTGCCTGAGCTGGGACATCCCTCTCCTCCTACCTTTGGACGTTGGTGTTCCAGCTTCTCCTTCAGCCTCAGACTGGGATTCACCCATCGCATGTTAACATAAATGGCATTTTTATGAAGACTGACTCTATCTTCCAAAAGCAAACTAAACGCAGTGAGAAGAGTAGCATTGTTTTTCATTTCTGCCAACCTTTTTAGTGCCCGGCTTAAGAGAAAATAACCGGATTCTCCTATCTGTTTCTGCATTCGGTTATAATAGCTATGTCCTACAGTTGCTGGAAAACTCCGCCGTGCTCTTGAGTAAGACTGGGAAAAGAAAAGACAAGTAAGGGAGCCCCGTGTCATCGATGTATTAGTATTGCATAGTTCGGAGCTCATGAACCCCATGGCAGTGTTCTCAAATGACGAAGGCTCTCAAATACGTAAGACCAGAGACATCGCTTCAGTGCAACTGAAAATGTGGGGTCCCTTGTCCAAAAGGTATCGGGCATTTCAGGGCGACCACAGCAGAGCGTTACTCCAAGCCGGGCCCCCGTCGTGACTGCACAGCTTCTGAGGCAAGTTCGGAGGCCACCAGACCACGCTTGGAGAACTGTTACTGTGTCCTATTACTTGCATCTTGAATCAAAGGGCTGGCTTAGGGTCACAGTGTACACCGAGGTGCTACAGAGGTAAGAGTGTGTGTGTGTGTGTGTGTGTGTGTGTGTGTGTGTGTCTAAGCTGCCGGATCACTAGGTATAAGTGATCTTGAATAAGAGCATATCCATAATGAGAGAAAGGTGTCATTGTGCAGGTTTTTCCCTGGGTGTCTGCAGAACCTTCCACCCTATTCAACCTCTTATTCCATACTGACCACACACACACACACACACACAAACACACAAACACACACCTCTAGCTGAGGCACTGCACCCCTTGTGTTCCACATGGCTGCACACCAGAGAGTCAGACACTAACCATGGTTTCCTGTTTTGTGTTTTTATTGTGGTTACGGGCTTTGATCAGCAAAACTGATACGAAGAAAATTCCTTTTCCTGTTTGGTGCCTTGGCACATAGTAGGCGCTCTGCGCATCTGCAGAGTTACAGTTCTCGTGGCTGGGGCAGATGCTACCTATTAAATGCTGTCACCAACAGATGGCTGGCCACACAAATACAACCTTTGGTCCTCCTTCCCGACAACGAGGCTCTTAGCGCAATCTGCAATCCTACCACCAACGTCTGGATAAGCGTAGCCAAACGACAAAGCTCTGTTCTCCAGCAACCAGCTAGCACTATGGCCCGAGGCTCACATGCGGACATGGCTGGTAAAGGACATACGTTGTCGCTGTTGTTGCTTAAGGAGGCTCCACACTCAGTGTGGAGCCCGGCGCCGGGCTTGAACTCACGACCCTGAGATCAAGACCTGAGTTGAAACCAAGAGTCAGACACTCACCTGACTGAGCCATCCAGGTGCCAGATTTCTGGTAACAATTAATCCATTTTAAGGAACATTATACACATTTACAAATATAAGGCAGACCCATTTACAATTCTGGTCAAATTACCTCCCTCTCCGGCACAGAGAGAAGTGACTGCAGCTGCTCTCCGACTCAAACAAAATCACACGACAGGGGAATGCATCTCTTGCCCAAAGTGGCAGGACATTTTTCTGTTCATATTAGAAGTTCACCCTCCTGCCGGTGCAGGGACCCAGGATCTGTAGTTCAACTCTGCCCCTTGACAGATGGGGAAATTGAGGCTCAGAGACAAGAAGTGACTTATTTGGGGCGCCTGGTTGCCTCAGTCAGCTAAGTGTCTGCTTTCAGCTCAGGTCAAGACCCCAGGGTCCTGGAAGGGAGACCCACATCGGGCTCTCTGCTCAGCAGGGAGAGCCTGCTAGTCTCCATACCGCATCCCCTGCTTGTACTCT
Organism: Mustela nigripes; assembly: GCF_022355385.1. Lineage (NCBI taxonomy): Eukaryota > Metazoa > Chordata > Mammalia > Carnivora > Mustelidae > Mustela > Mustela nigripes. Next base: position 18,128,448 of record NC_081557.1, read on the forward strand.
CTCTCCCTCTCTCTGTCAAATAAATACATAAAATCTTTAAAAATTAAAAAAAAAAAAAAAGAAAAAGTGGTGCCCAAACTATGAGTCAAGACAGGAGAGGGAGGGGCATGGCACCTGGGTGGCTCAGTCGTTGAGCATCTGCCTTCAACTCAGGTCATGACCCCAGGGTCCTGGGATGAAGCCCCACATTGGGCTCCCTGCTCAGGGAGGACCCTGCTTCTCCCCCTACCTCCACCTCTCCTCCTGCTCGTGCACTCTCTATCTCTCTCAAATAAATAAATAAATAAATAAATAAAATCTTAAAAAAAAAAAAAAACGTGACTTATTTGTCCAGGAACACATAGCTATCTAGTGACAGCTCTGAGACAGACCCCACTTCTCCGAACTATTAGATAACGGACCCTCCACATCAGATGAATGTGGGCTTTCAGGCCAGGGTGAGTGTAGGTTACTGGACATTTAACCACGGATTCATCAGGGGATCATTAACAAGTAAAGCCGAAAACATCTCTTCGGAGTCCGAGCTGGACTTCAAAGCCTCTGCTCATGCCCCGAGAGCATCAGTCCTTCCCAGAGGTTAATCTGAAATAGCTTTCCTCCCGCTTCAGCATCTCCATCCTCTTCCCCTCCATCAGCACGCTTTCCTTCTTTACAATGTGTATTCATCACCTTGGGGAGAAGGAAAAAAACAAGCCTTCCCAGAGCAGGCCTCCCTTTTCTCACTTCCCTGGGTGCCCGGAAGCCTTTGCTGTCTGGCTGCCATCCCAGCGCTTTGCAGAAACCACCCAATCAAGGTCAATGATGTGCTTATTTCTAAATCAAACGGCTTTCTCCTTGCCAGCAACCATGCTTCCCTCATAGCGATAGTCGTCCTGATAATATGGAAACTTTTATACTTAAACAAGGTCAGGGGTTAAAAGGCCATTTGTAAGTTCAGTAGTTAAGAGCAAGGGCTTTGGAGCCAGACTGCATGATTCACCTCTTGGTCACAGAATGGGCTGGCTGGATCCCTTAAGCAAGCTGTGCCTCAGCTTCCATATCCGTAAAATGGGGACACAGCAGTACCTCATAGAGTCTTGGGGAATGTCCACGAAATGTGCTTAGAGCACAGCCTGGCAGGTAGTACGCGCTCAACAAAAGTGAGTCATTGTTGATGTAAAATTCGTAAATCTGAGGTGACTGAGGGTTTTCGTTGGCAGGACCCATTCCCATAACACCAAATAGAAGGGCTAGTTTATGCTCTGAAGGTTATGTTCCTCCTTGCTGCTCTCAGACATCCCTCTCTTGGCCATATTTCCTTAAAATAGATCCACCATTTGGAAATCTGTTGAGGTGAATGGCACTTCCTCCCCAGAGGGTCTCCCTAAGTGTCTCAGAGAATTATGGGATCCATACTCTGATCATCCAAGATTCACTTCAATGAAGAACAAATTCAGATGAATCTTAAATTCACGGGACATCCAAAGCTTGCAACAAACATCACCAAGCGGCACTTTCCACTTCCCGCAAGCTAAGCCCCTGCATTCTCCAACCCCCAAGCGCCTCCTAAATTTCCATGAGGTTTCCAAGACTGACGCTCCGCCGTAGCCATGTACTTGAGATTTTTTTTCCAATCGGCTCTTCACTTTTCCTTGCCCCTGGCTGGTAAGTGTAGCGTGCAGAAGCTCAAAAATCTTTCAGGAGCTATTTGATTCCTTCCTTGTTCTACATAATGATAAGGATGAGGATGGTGGTGGTGGTGGAAGGTATTTCTAGGCTGCTTACTAAGTTCAAAGGCGATTTCTAAGCACTTCGTGGGTATCATCGTCCCCTGCTTACCAACGCATTCTTTCAAATTCACGTGCAGAATTCTGCATTCTCTCATGCCCAACTTTGAAAAAATGACCTTTGCTCTCATTTCCACGATGAGCCAATATCTCTTAAGCGGCACGTTCAGCAACCTCAGAGCTCTCGTGCATATAGAAAATGAAGGGTTTAGTAATAGCCTCAAAGCCAAGCACCCATACAACCCAGCAGCCATAAATAGGGGACAATCAGGTGGCAGAGGCTGAAAGAACTGTCCCAAGGTCTTACCCCTCTTTGGTGGTGGTGGATCTGCTTTTACCTAGAGCATGGCTTTGTTCTTAATTATAAAACAGTGCAAGCGGAGCAATGATTAGAGATGCTTCTACAGCACTAGCCTGAGTGCTTACCAGGTCCCAAGCTCCGTGCGAAGAGCTTCTCATACGTTATCTTACGGAATCTTCAAAACAACCGTGAGCTGAGTATTGTTATTATCTCCATTTTACAGATAAGGAAACTGAGGTTAAGAAAATTATTTGCCCAAGTCACACTAAGCTGAGGTTCAGTCACAGGTGCATCTGACTTCAAAGCCCAGGCTCTCAGGGGCTCAGTTTCTAGGCTGATTTTGTGCAGCAGAATGTTCTCCCTGTTGTCCATCCACACATGACTGTCCATGGCCTCCCCTGGCTACTCTCCCTTCTCCTCCTCGCTGTGGGACTCTTCCATTTATTTTCACAGCATCCCTGATCTTGCCCAGAAACCCTTTAAAGCCATCTCATGCACCCCCTGTCTCTCTAAGGACTTCCACAGCGCCCAGCACACATAAACAATACGTATTTGTGGAATGAATGAACGAATCACCTAACGATTACTTGCAAAATGTAAAGCATTTCATCCCCAGCAAACGATCTAAAAGCTTTGGCTTCTAAGATTTTGTGGTTTGGGGCCCGTGCGGGGCTGGAACTCTCTGCAAGCACACCCTTACAAGGTGATGGTTCTCAGCCTGGAGTGGGTTTGGACCGTCACCATCTTCCTGCCCAGGATATTCAGCAACGTCTAGAAACATTTTTAGTTCCCGTGGCTGGGGGTGGGGAGAAGGGGGTGAAGACATCGTGGCATCTAAGGACAGGGTGCTCCAGCATGGGACAGTCACCCACAACAAAGAATTTCAGTTTCAGAATGTCAGTCGTGCTGAAGTTGGGAAGCCTGATGGAAGGGTTTCTCTTCCTAAAAGTGGTGTCCTCGTGGCCGAGACGGGTTGGGAATGCAAAAGCCTTCCTGTTTATCTGAGTGCCCAGGGCTGAAACCCAGGGTTGGCGTTGGCCTCTTATTTGAATGGAAGGAACAGGGAAGAAACTGGGGATCCAGCTCGAGGATCCAGAGATCCAACTGATGGCCCTGACACCTTGGAATTACCATGATGTGCTCCTCTAGGCGAGATGTTGGTTCCACTTTTCATCTAAAATGTGTGTGTGTGTATGTGTGTGTGTGTGTGTGTGTGTGTGTGTGTGTGTGCAGGGTGGGGAAAGGGAGCCCTTCTAGCTCTAAAATCCTCTAGTTTTAACAAATGCTGAAAGTTGAACTTCTTGTTCAAACTTATCCCCCAATTCACATCCAATTTCAAGGCAAGCTTTATGTTCACTTTTTAAAAGATTTTATTTATTTATTTGACAGGCAGAGATCACAAGTAGGCAGAGAGTTAGGCAGAGAGAGCGAGAGAAGGAAGCAGGCTCCCTGCCAAGCAGAGAGCCTGCTGTGGGACTCGATCCCAGGACCCTGAGATCATGGCCTGAGCTGAAGGCAGAGGCTTTAACCCACTGAGCCACCCAGGTGCCCTTTATGTCCACTTTTAAGATCCTCTTGCAATCGCCTCTTTTCACCACCCCCACTGTCCCTACACACACACAAACTTGCACGCTCGCACGCATGCATGATTCCTCTCCTCAGGCCCCCACTATCCCTGCCTGGATTACAGGCCGATGCTCCAAATCAACCTCCCTTTCTCCAGGGTGAATCCTCTGACCTGGATTCCCAACAGCCCCTCCCATGTGACCTGGGGAACGTTCTCTCTCCTCTTCTCGCTGTCCACCCTCCCTGGAGGGCAGCTTCAGAATCCTTCTTCATGGAAATTTCCCCAAAGTCAGCAGAAGAGCCTCTTCTTTGTTCACACTCTAGTACCCTTCTCTGCCTAAAAGCTGGGCATAAATTTCCCCTGCGAAAGATGGCCTCCTAGTACCAGGAAGAAAAGAACATTCTACTACCTAAGATGGGAAGCTGACACTAAGATGAACCTGCACTTTAAACAGCCCTTATCTTGCCTTCGTTTCCCCGATGTGTTTCAAGACAAGCTCCCACACTTTGCCACCCCAGAAGCCCAAAGCCCTCTGACTCATCCAACTACTTTTCCGCAATTTATCACCCTTTGTTAAATGGCATCTAAGCTCCCTAATCAAAGAGCTTCTTGGAGATTTTCGTTTTTTCTCTATGAAGCTCCCCATGCCATGTAACACCACGTAAAATGTGTGTGCTTTTCTCCCATTACTCCATCATTTGTCAGCTTAATTCACAGCCCTGAGTCACAGAACCTAAGAGGGTAGAGGAAAAGTTTCCCCTCCCCTACAAAGGCAAAAGTATTATTAGACAACTACCCACCACAGCTGTTTCTGCATTACGTGCACAGTTAGAGATATTCTCTATTGTCCCCATGGTGGGAGAGGGGAGAGGAGTGGACTCATCTTTTGTTTAAAAGAACATGGTGATGAGCCCTTAGGTATAGAAGATTCTCTGGCTCAGACCAGAATGAGGAAGCAGAAACAAAGGAAGCGGAATGTGTTCTCTGTAATTAAGTAATAAAAATTGTCTTTCCCCTTGCAACCTGGGCTGTACACACATCTGAGAGGCCCAGGAGTCTATGGGGAAGAAAATGAAAGCAGTTACTCCTCAGGGTCAGAGCCCTCACAGGCCCTAGCAATACAGAGCTTGACTAGGTCAAGGTCGGAGACCTCTCAGATGCTATGGCAGTTATTCAGTAACATTATCTAGTGCTTAGTTATCCAGAACCGTGTCACCAGGCGTGGTTCTGAGCCCCTCACAGGTGTCAGGTCATTTAATCCCCACAACAATCCCACTGGTATTGTGACCTCCCTTTTACATATGAGGACACTGAGACACAGAAAAGTTAAGTGACTTGCTTTACACCAGCCAGCTGGTAGGAGGCACAGCTGGAACCCCAACCTGGGCAGCCTGATTTGTGCTTTTCACTGCATTTCTGGTATTACACGTCAGTGTGCTTGCTCTGTGATGTAATTCTGTTAGCTCAGAAGAATATGGGAACTAAAACTGAGAGAGCACTAAATATACCCCCTTGCCCCAGGGTCTAAGTGGTGCAGAGAGCTGAGCAGCCCCAGCATCAGTGAGGAGGGGGCTGATGGGGATGGAGAAATGCCCTTGGCAGGAAGTTTGCGATGGTGCTGGACTCTCTCCTTTGCCGAGGCCTCGTGGGAATGTGCAGGTCTCAGAGTCAATTTTTGTTCTGTTATTTGTTCTGTTTTCTAATTATTGGAGGAAAGAGTGAGCCCAGTTACATCTGGACCATCTGCAAGACGCCTTAGGTATGGTAGGGTTCAGAAGCTGATGAGTTGTTAGGAAAAGTGATAAGCTAAATCTTCCCGTCCTTGCCATCAAGGAAGCAATGAAAGAGACTGCACCCCCATTCCTACAACCCCCTCCCCCAAGGAGGGGAAGATGTGGAGTGCTCTGGGGCAGGGATGTGCATTATTTCGGCTTGCTTAAAGAGTGGCATCACGGGATTCCGGAGAAAGAACAGAAGGCCCCTTGCCTTTCTTCCCATGAACAATTGACCAGAAGGAAGCAGGGACGCTCCATCCCTGGATTTCCCCGCAGGAAACCTGGACCCTACTAGGGCCTCCTGCTTCCCCTCCCTCAGCACCCTGGGTCCGTTCCAGGTGAGCTCTCTGCCTGTTTGGAAAACAGATGCAGAAGGGGCCAAGTGCAAACTCAGACAGCGCGCGCGCGCGCGCGTGTGTGTGTGTGTGTGTGTGTGTGTGTGTTGCTTCTGAAAGCAACTCAGATGGTTTTAGAAATAGCAATTTTAAAAATTTTTTAAAATTTTAAAATTAAATTAAAATCTTTAAAAAGCCATTTTTTTTAATTTTTAAAATATTTTAAAAATTGAAAATTTTTATAATCTTCATCAGATAGGGAGCACCAAAGGTATTTTTCTTCCTGTTTACCTTGCACCTACTGTGTGCTAATTCCCTGGCTAGCCCCTAGAGAGAAGGAAACAGTCTGCCTCTTCAGATGTGTGGGTGGTGCTTAATTACTGAAGCTGCTTAACGACATTCCGGCACCCTGTTTTTCATCCATAAAGTGAGAACGCTGGTAGCTGCCTTGCAGGGGTGTTGGGATAATCTTAAATTTTAATTCCACGTGAAGGCATCCAGTACCATAGCTGACACCAGCAATCCCCTCGAGCTCTGCATCGATTATCAGTTTTTCATGATCTCTCATTAACAGTTATGACTTGAGCATACCTAGGATGGATTCCAGCTCTCCAAAGCTGTGACGGTGACACATACGTGGGAAATGACGCACATGTGACACAGAGCAGGACGACAGAGCCTTACCAGCCCAGACGGGCACAGGGACAGAAGTGCACGAATGTTCTGTGGCAGGAGATCCCCACGTGATCAAAAGAGCAGGACTCGGGTGTGCACAAGGGTGAGGTGGGGAGCCCTAAGCGTGGGGTGTCCTGTCACCTTCCACTCGTCTCCCTCACTGTGCTTTCCTGGGGTGGACCCCTGACATCTTTCATGCATCACCTGCCTTACTGGAGAGGCACAAGAGCTACAACGAAATCTGTGCTGTAGATGAGAAAACAGAGACCCACAGAAAGCCATCTGGCCAAGCATCCACTTGATGTTGTCAAAGAAGACCATGTAGTAAAAGTTGTAAGGTTAAGGGGGCAGGCTGGTCACACTCAACTTCAGGGGGGAGCTGAGAGAGTAACCTGGCGGTTGTCATAGTGACAACCCGAGTAGTAAGGACCGTGACAACAAACTAACGGTTACTAAGCGCTCATTTGTTGTGCCCGGTGTCATGGAAAATGCCGTGTGTAGACTCATCTGGTTCTTATGGTAACTTTATGAAAGAGGTCGTATTATTACTATTATTATTAACTTTCTTTCCTTCACATAGGAAAAGTGGGGGTGTAGAGAGGTTCAGAAACTTTCCCCAAGGTGGCTGGCTCTGAACAGACAAGGTCAACTGCAAATCCACGGCGGTCTACCCTGAAGCTCGGGAGTCAAAGCACCACAGCAGCTGCTTCCTGAGTCCTGCGGAGACCAGCATGTTCTAGAGCATTTTAGAAAGGGGCCCCGTGGGGCACCTGGGTTAAAGCCTCTGCCTTCAGCTCAGGTCATGATCTCAGAGTCCGGGATCCAGCCCATATCGGGCTCTCTGCTCAGCGGGGAGCCTGCTTCCTCCTGTCTCTCTGCCTGCCTCTCTGCCTACTTGTGATCTCTCTCTGTCAAGTAAATAAATAAAATTCTTTTAAAAAAATACTTTAAAGAAAGGGGCCCTGTAAGGAACGTCTAGCTCACTCTCATCCAATGCTCCCCATGACTGGACCGTCCTCTGCCTGACAAGAGATGGCGGGTCACAGTGGTGTAGACACAGACTCGGGAGTGAGGGTGAGTGTCCCCTTTGCACTTCACCACCAGGTAAAGACCCTAGCATCCTCCACGCCCGCCCTCCCTCCAGGCTAACCACGCTCCTCTTCACAGAACTTCTACACCCTTCCCCTTCCCAGGCTCTGTCTCTGGCAATAGTCCAGCTTGCCCATGCCTGCCTTACAACCCAGCACCCCCAACTCAAAAGAGAGCCCTGATGTGGCTCGACTGGTACAAAGAACCTTGGTACCCTTTCTCTCACCTTTCACAAAATCACACTTTCACTTTCGTGGCCTCAAACGGCTCTTGGTCTTAAGAGACTGCTGATTTGAATGGAGATCGTGGTCAAATAAGCCTCTTTAAATCAAGTCAAAGCTTTTCCAAAACTCTGTGGGCAGAGGCACTCTGACACAGCTGAAAAATGCAAATGCTTTGTGATGTCATTTTAGGAATTCGAAGAAGAAATTTCAAAAGCAATACACGGTGTTCCATTTTAAATTAAGCAACAGAGAACCGAGTAAAGAAAAAGCCAATGATCTTCCTACTCCCCATATCATCCATTTTCTCTCCAATATAACCAATATTAAGTTCGGATCCTACCTTTGCAAAACACACACACAAAATAGAAGGGTTCCTTTAAAAAGATTACTTCCTATGCCAAGTGTCAGCAAACCATGACCTGCAGACTAATCTGTCCCGCTGCCTGCTTTTATAAATAAAGTTTTATTGAAACATAGCCAAGCTCATTTGTTTACATATTGTCTAAAGCGGCTTTTGCTCTGCAATGGCAGGATCTGAAATATTTGCCCTTCGGCCCTTTATAGAAAATGTTTGCCCCTCTCTGCCCTACGTACTACACTCCAACCTTTCACTTTAGATAATATCATGAACATCTCTCAGGTCACTGCGTATAGATCTAACATTCTTTTTTAAAAGCTATCTAATGGGGCGCCTGGGTGGCTCAGTGGGTTAAAGCCTCTGCCTCTGCCTCTGCCTTTGGCTCAGGTCATGATCCCAGGGTCCTGCTCATCAGGGAGCCTGCTTCCCCCTCTCCCTCTCTGCCTGCCTCTCTGCCTACTTGTGATCTCTTTGTCAAATAAATAAATAAAATCTTAAAAAAAGATTAAAAGTTATCTAATATTTCATAATACAGATGAACTGCAATTTATTCTACAACGTCACTACTTGTGATCTTGTGATAAGAAATGTATATTTTGATTTCCTCTCTGGTTGCTGGCAACGAGCTTCTAAAACCCTCGGATTTTCCTGAGCAATGGGTTGCGAGGAATATTTTGATTCTTCATTACAAAGCCCTTTCCAACAATACCTGAGTTTATGCTAATGAGGTGAGGCTTGCTGGGCCCCCTAGAGAATTTCAGGATGGGGGCTGGGTGCCAAGGGATGCAACCATGTGATTAGAAGGTTGAAACTTTCAGCCCTGCAGTACCATACTCCTCTCCACCTCCAGGGAGGGGAGTGGGGCTGGAAACTGAGTGAATCACCGATGGCCAATGATATAATCCAGCATGCTTATGTCATGGAACCTCCATAAAACCCTTTATGAAGGAGTTCAGAGACTATCTGAGATGGGAAGCCCATCATTGTGCAGGAAGGATGGTGCCCCCCAAACTCCACAGGGATGGAAACTCCTGTGTTCAGGATCCCCCCCCCACCCCCCAGACCTTGCCCTATATACTTCTTTATCTGGCTGTTCACTTGCATCCTTCCTAATATTGTTCACAATAAACTGGCAATAGCAAGGAAAGTGTTTCCCAGGATTCTGTGAGCCCTTACAGCAAGCTATCAAATCTGAGGAAGGGGTCATGGGAACCCCCAATTTGTACCCAGGTCAGACAGAAGAGTGAGCAATCTGAGAGGCCCGCTACTGATTGGCATCCCAAGTGAAGCGGGTGGTCTTTGGGGACTGGGCCTTTACCCTCTGGGGTCTGGCTAACTCTGGGTAATTCGTGTCACAATTAAATCAACTCATAGGGACACCTGGCTGGTGTCCACAGAGCAGTAGAGAATTGCTTGGTGTGGAAAAGTCACACGTTTATAAAAAAACAGATCACAGCAGTTCCATGGATGGCACCCACCCCTCCCGCCAGGCAGGGTATTTGTGCCTTTGGAACAGAGCAGAAGGAGTTTGGCTCTGGGGACAGAGTGCCTTGGATCCTAGAAATGGAAAATACACACAGATCATGTTGTAGATGCCTGAGGGCTAAAGTTCCCCCCCCCCCGCCCCCGCAACCCCAGAAAAACCTGTGTATTTTTCTGTATGAATTCAGCATAAATTCAGAGATGGCACAGAATTCCTGGAGATGCTGTCCATGGCACACAACTCTTAGGTTAACCACCCCTGCCCCAGGTACACGGCAGTCACATTCCTTAGGGAGGCTTACCCACCTCTTGTCATCACTTTGACACAGCAAATTTCTCTGTGATTCATTAACTCTTCCTTCCTTGCATCACTGACCTTGTGCCTGCTGTTCCAAAGGCTGGCTGTCACGTGCCTCCTTCTTCCTCTGGCTAGTCTGTTGGGCAAGATAAACTCACTTCCCAGCCCTCAGGCACCTCCTGCCTGGCACGAAATGCCCACTGACCAACCCCACTGACAAGCACCATTCTTCCTGCTTCTCTCACCCTGACCTGCTTTCCTAGCCTCCCGTGAGAGCCTACGTTGGAAAGAGCCTTTTCCCTCAAGCCCTTTGCCATCTGGATCAGTCTTCCGGAACATTCTTGAAAGCCATAAATCTTTCAGGTAAACTAGATTTTCCTTTCTGGCTCTTGCCTGTAAATTCGGTGGCTTTGTGTGCCTAATTTTAACAAAGGAAGTTTGGCAAACAACAACAACAACAAAAAAACCTACGAAAATGTCAAATTCAATGGCCAAGGGCTCTCCACTGATATTTGTTTGTGCTGCCCCCTACTGGTTAGAAAAGTAGCACCAAACAAACCTGCCAGTTGGTCTGTCCATTCTTGGTCGAAATGATCACTGGTTTATCTTGATTTTTTAAACAGAGTCTTAGAAAGTAATGCTTAGAAAGTAATGTTGATCTTCCTTATTTACAAAATCAGAGTACCCTGTGGTCTATTTTAATGCCTCATAATGTCCATTAACCGCTCTTACCCTTTGACCCAGAAATTTCCTTTCCAGGAATCTGCCCCAAAGTCATAGTAAGAAGTACAAACGAGAGATTATCTCCAAAGAGGGCCACCTTGTTATTGGTGGTGTAAAGAGTCAGAAGGAAGTCAAATGCCTGACCATAGGTGACGTGACACAGACATCTGGTTGGAATATTGTTTGCCTTAAAAAATGATCTTAATAATTATCAATGATAAGAAAAAATGTTTATGTTAAATAAGCAGGACATGAAACCATGAACCCCTGTACAGTCTCAACTAAGTGTGTCTAAGTAGTGCAATGAGGCTGTCTTACACACTCATACGTTTCCCTGCTTTCCCGTGAGCATGTGATATTTGCAAAATCAAGAAAAAAAACATACATCTTATTTTCGCATGGTGGAAAGGTCACAGAGAATCATTGAGTGCATTGAAAATCAAATGACCCCGATTTATAGAGATCCTGACTCTGTGTCCTTGGATGAGACACATCCAAGACCTGTTTTCCCAGCAGTAAGTGGGGGTCTTACGGTACTTGCACCACAGAACTAGTTTAAGACTTGAATATGCATTGCAAACCTTCCTGCACAATCCTTGTCGTCCATTCATTCCTCCCATATATTTACCTCTGCATAATTTGCCACCTCAAGAAACTCAAGCCCTCTTCCCAAGCCTCAACATTTTCCCACAGTTCATATCCCTTTTAAAAAATGGTGTATAAATTCCCAGGCTTAACCACTTTGGGGGTTTTTCATTCTTTTCTGTGGGCAACCCCCCCATACAAAATAAACCTTTTTTTTTCCTTGTTCACCTGTTTTTTGTCAGTTTAATTCACAGTCCCCAGATACAGAACCTAATAAGATAGTAGAAAATGTTTCCCTCCCCTACACTGCCCACAGATGCTAAACTTTAGTAGGGAGGAGGAATCATGTAGTTCCCCCAACACACACTATGTGCTCAGTTGAAGTCCCTTCTTGTCTTTTTTGGCTGTTCAGACCAACCACCTTGCATGTGTTAAAAGATAAAGTGAAATATATTAAAATGTTATGTTTATTTGAGCAAAATCAACTCAAATCAGGCAGCACCCAATCCAGCAGAAAGATAAGTGTTTCAAGGAATTCTATGAAATGAAAACTTCTATATGAAGGAAGCAGGAGGAAGCAGGAATAAGGAGATATTATACTAGAAGGAAAAAGTAGGATTGACTATTGCAAGCTTAGTTTCCCTTAGGGGATGGCAAGGATCTATCAGGCAGAGCACCAGGGCTGACCGGGAAATTTCTGATTGAGTCATTTAGGATTCCATTTCTGGGAGAGCTGAAACTATAATTAAGTCAAGTTTGGGTTTGGGGAAGAGGGTAGCATAAGCGACTCCATTTTGGGAAAGAGGCTTCAGTAACCAAGAAGAAATTCTCAAAATAGATAGAGGGCTATTTAGGGTCATAAGGATTAATTCTTACATACTTTTCACATGAAGGTGGGGGTACCAGTAATAAAATATTTTAGCCAATCTATAGACCTTGAGTAACACTGTCTGATAATAACTGAGACCCCCTTTCTGACCTCCATTATTCCCATCAACACGTTGCTAGGATCACCAAGGCAAACCCATTTCTGACACTTAGCTGGCTAATGGGCAAATCACCTGGTGTTTCTTAGAGGTGTAGGTAGCTGAAGCCCTTCAGACGATCCCTTCTGGGATTAGACTTTTCTGACATCATGCTCGCGGACTACTTGGGAGCATGGACACTCGATTGGAGGGGTAGCTGCCCCAGGCGTCACTTTAGATAATACACACAAATATCACACGCTTTACGCTGACATGATGCACAGGGAACTACAGACATAGGACCTGTAAGCAGTACCACTAGTCCTTGACTCGGGTCCACACACAGCAATTAGTGATTATTAAATCTGCTGCAAAAATTTTAGGTAACACCAACTTCTGAATTTGACATTGCATTGTACATGCATTTTACATGTACTCCCTTATAGATTATGAACTAGGGATTCTTCTCTCCCTCCTCCCCTCCCTCTCTTTTTCTTTCTCTTTTTCTCTTTTCTTTTAATGAATTCTTTTTTTCCCATTCCTCTCCGAAGTGTGGCCAACGTTTAATGGGGAGGTGGGCTGTATGGTAAGGATCCCCAGTCAGAACACTGAACAAGTCAATGCTGAATCCAAGGTTCCCAGGGCAGAAAGGTGATCTCCACCCCACCCCCATCCCTTCCAGGTCTCACTGCACCTCAGGAATCCCATAGAAAGGCCTCCTTTGGTATTCTGAGAGCTCTCCATTCAGGGTGGTTTTATCAGAGAAATTAAACCAGAAAGCATTCGGCTCAGATAACAGGATTAATTAACATTCTTCTCATTCTGCAAACAAGCCCTCTGGGAGGAGTGCCACTCAGGTCTTAGGAGGTAGGACCGGGGCTGTCCTGGAGCTGCCCAAGGCTGCCCGATGAGGTTGGTTCTGCCACATGCGAGGCTTTTCTTCGAGGAACGGGGAATGGTGTGATAGAGTACAACAGCCGCCTGCCTTGTCCTCCCCCTGCCCTCGTCCTCATGGGGCAGTTCTGTCCTCCTGAACTGAAACAAAGGTTTTCAGCTTTGTGTTTCCAGGTCGGTGTTGATAGACTGAATGTGACCTTCGAACGTGGTACGAACGGTTGCAGTAACGTGGTACGAACGGTTGCAGTAAGAAGAGGCAGGAGGTAACACCGAGGGCACCCTCCCTGTGGTCTGCAATAGGCTGAGCCCTCGGAATTTGTAAACTCCAAAGGAGAGAGCCTTCGGGAGTGGCTGGTTTCAGCTCTCACCACCCACCCACCCTGAGTCCGATGCATCCTCCCAAAACATCTGCCTGATCAAGGATTCATGGCAATGGCTCTCCCACTGAAGACCTGTGAGCCGGTTGGAATCACACAGCACACTGCACAGCCGCGACCTAGACAGCTTCTCCTTGGCTGTCTCCTTCCACTCCAGTGGAACAGTTGTCTCTGTTTCTCCTCTTTCTCTTCCCCTCCTTTGGCCTCTATTAATTCCCTTGATTTTCCAGAGCCATTAAGCACTAAGGCTCACCTTACAAAGCCGCTGGGCATCTCAGCTTACAAAGCCGTCTCAGTCCCAAGAGCCCAACAACTTGGCCTCCAGCCCTCTCCTCGTGCGAGGGACCTTTCAGCACATTCCAGCCACATGATCTGAAATAATCCTCGCATTCTCGAGAGGTAAGAACTCAGGACGGTTATCATCCCTGTGTTCACAGCAAGAATCAGTCAGAGGTGAACTTGCCCACAGAAGTTGTCCAGAGCCAGGAGGAGTCTTAAAGGCTCTGTTTGCTGTGACCACAAGTCCCAGTGAGCCCAGATCGGCCCACCTGAAGCCTGTGTGCTTCGCTCTCCAGAATGCTCTGCTCTGGGATCTTAGGGTCACCCTGACTGTGCCAGAGGCTCAGCCAGCTCTGTATCCACAGCTTCAGAGATGCTTGTCCCTCGTGGGACAGCTGTCACCCACCCAAAGCAGCTGCATCCCTCTTGCCTCTGCCTCAGGGTACTTGAAAGCTGACCAGGCAGGTGACCCAGCCCAAGCCATCCCTCTCTGTGCCGCAGGCTCCATTCATCCCCCTGTGGACCCACTCCGCAGCCCAGGTGGGCTCAGGCAGGCTGGGGACCTTGGAGGATGCTAGCGTGAAGGCCACGACGTTTGCCCGGGCTGGCATCACCTGCCCCCAGGGAGCCCACGGGGCTGAGATGGATTACACTTGTTTATGGGCTAATGTTTCAAGTGACAGTTGGAGGGAGGCTTAAAAGAATCAATAAATTCTCTTTTCCAAGAGGGACCGACTCGGAGTTTAGGGAAAGCCATCCCCCGCAGCTGGCTGGCTCTGAGATGGCCCCAGCTTCCCTTTAGGGCCCTGATTTCCTCTGGTGCCGGTTCCACTCAGTTCAGAGCCTTTCTCTGTTTGCCTGTTATTGGTATCTGAGGTCAGCTCTCTGGGGTTGTGTTTCTGATGTGGGGCAGGGACAGGGCCCCTCTTGTCTCGCTCTCCCTTTCCAGCAGGGCTCCACAGCGGGGCACCAGTGAGGCTTCAAGGCAAAGCCCGGAGCCCGAAAGCCTGGGTGAGGCCCAGCCCGTCCACGACTAGCAGTGTGGACCTTCACTTTCACTTCCTCATCTGTAAAGTGGGGATAGGAGCAGTACCTCTTCCAGAGCCGGCCAAAGCGATGGAAAGACATGCAGCACGAGGTCTGGCGCGGAGGGTCGATACGCGTGCTTCGTGTGCTGAGCAATGTTCGCCGCAGACGGGTCAGAAACACAAAGGTGGCCCTCGGTGTCAGGCTACCAGGGAGGAGGACACGGTGCCCATTCAGAAGGAACAGCCTCCGTGGAGCCTGGCAACCTGCGCCCCTGGGCAGACAGACCCACTATTTCTGAAATCTTCCAGTGTTTCAAAAGAAGCCAAAAATCCAGAGTTTTGCATGGCATCCTCGAATTCATAGATACCGACAATGAATTTATAAAGAGTTATTAAACACCAGGCTGCCCAAGATGAAGCGAGTCAGGGGGGCTGATCCTGCGAGAGGTTTCCAGACTGCAGCCTCTGCTCGCTTCCACCCCATCAAGTCAGAGGAGGTGAGAGTGAAGCTATGCTGCGACGGCAAAATACAGAGGTGCTGAGTTGTTTTCCTCATAGCCAGAAGAGGATTTGATCATCCCAAGGGACGAGAGGGAACCTGGGGTGCCGCTGAGGCTCAGATGGTGAATGGGAGGTTACATGGCCCTGTCTGGGGGGCATGCCTCAGGGAAAGGCCAACCCAGTCGAGGAAATCTTCTGGTTGGGACAAGGCGACAGGAGAAGCCCCAGTTGTGGGTGGGTATTTTCAAAGGGCCACTAAATCTTCAAATCATGAGGTCACCCTTACTTTCTAGCTACCTTCTTGATAGTGACTCCGAGCCTGGGCTCAGGAACCAAGCTGCCTGGATGAAATCCTAGCTCCACCCCTTACCAGCTGTGTGACTGCGAATAAGTGACCTAAGCTCTCTGTGCTTCATTTTTATTTGTAAACATCAGCAGTGTCTATCTCATAGCTGTTGAATAAAGAAATTAAGTGGATACATGTGAAAGGCCTAGCATGTAGTAATTACTTGATAAATATTATTTTGAGCATAAGTAATAAACATTTATGTATATGCCAGCTCTTATCGCTCAACAGTGCAATGGAAATTTGTGAAGTCCTTAAGGTGTGCAAGTTTTTATTTTTTGAAGTTTAATTTTGATTAATTATTATTATTATTTTGTAATCCACCAGGGTGGGGCTTGAACTCATGACCCAGAGATCAAGAGTTGCACACTCTTCTGACTGAGCTAGCCAGGCGCCCCTACGTTTGCAAGTTTTTTGGTTTTGTTTTTTGTTTTTTGTTTTTTTAAGTAGGCTTCACACCTAACACGGGGCTTGAACTCACGTTCCTGAGATCAAGACCTGAGCTGAGATCAGGACCTGAGCTGAAATCAAGAGTCAGATGCTCAACCAACTGAGCCACCTGGAAGCCCCTACGTTTCTAAGTTTTAATAAGACTCCATGGGACATATTAGGACTTGGAAGACAGGTCCAATGCTTTATTTATTACTACATCCCCAACATCAAGCACCATGCTGAATATAAGGTAGGAGGCCAGTGAATGTTCATTGAGTAACGGGCTGCTGTCCTCAAGGAATCTAGAATGAGGGATGAGGGCAGGAGATAAGACCTAAATGTATAAAAAATTAACAATTAAAAATTCATGCTGTTCAATTCATCGGAAGAACAGTCTGAGATAGAAGTGTGTGGATTTCTGAACAACTTAAACACATTCTCATTGCTGGAAGAGCTCAGCCTCAAAAGAAACCATCTGAGATTCAAGCAGAGAGGCGGAGGTCTCATGGTGACAAAGGTGTGGCTTGGATATGAAACAAAAAGGCATTCCAAGAGGGCTGAGTAAACAGAGACAGGGTGATAAAGTACTAGGTGTGTTTCACAGACAGTAAGCAAAGGAATCTGATGGGGACAGAATGTTCAGAAGAGCTGGTTGGTGAAGGAAATCTGGAAAACTGGGTTGAAAAAGGCTTCTAATGCCAAGCTAGGGTAGAGATTACTAGATATTGCCCTTTCCTTTTTAATAAAACTTCCAATTTATTTGCCCAGAATGCGCTACACTCCTTAGCCTCATTGGTAGCTGGATGCAGCCATGTGACTAAGTTCTGATTTGGTTAAGACTTAAGTGAAAGTCCTACTTGCAAATTCTGTAATGTGGGCACAATGGCTGGAGCTTTGGCAGCCATCTTAGATCATGAGGCAGACTGCTCAGGTTGATGGAAGAGGAAGGAAGGATCCAGGATCCCTGATGACTCCACCAGTTTCAGAAATGATGGTCACACAAGAGAGAAATAAGCTGTGCTGCTTAAGCCACTGTTATTTGGTGTTTATTTTAAAATGCAGGCAAACCTAATCCTAACTGATGAACAAGCCAAAGACTTCATACTTTATCCTGGGATAGTAGGCTAACACTGGAAAGTTTATGAGCTGGCAAATAACAAGATGAATACATACATATATATTATTCATAATTATTAATATATATTCATATATATTAACCACACACACACACACACAAGAATTGGGTTGTGCAGTTTTGGAGGTTGAGAAATCCCAGTATCTGTAATCAACAAGGAGAGCCAATGGTATAGTTTAGTATGAACACAAAGTAAAAGAGGACTGGGCACCTGAATGGCTCAGTCAGTTAAGCATTGCACTCTTGATTTTGGCTCAGATCATGATTTCAGGGTTGTAAGATTGACCCCTATTTTGGTTCTACGCTGGGCATGGAGCCTGCTTAAGATTTTCTCTCCCTCTCCTGCTACCCCTCCCCCACACCTCTCTCTCTCTCTCTCTCTCACTGTTTTTCTCTCTCTCAAAAGAAAAAGAAAGGAAGAGGAGATCAGTTTCCTAGCTTGAAGTGCTCGCTTCGGCAGCACATGTACAATTTCCTAGCTTGAAGACAGTCAGGTAGAGAGAGGAATTTTCTCTCACTCAGCCCCCCCCCCCTTTTTTTTTTAATGCAGGCCTTTGACTGATTAGATGAGGCTCACCCACATAGAGAAGGGCAATCAGCTTTACTCAGTCTACAAATTCAAGTGTTAATCTTATCCAAAAAAAAAACACAGACACACACACAGAATAGTGTTTGATCAAATCTGGGCACCCAGTGGCCCAGTCAAGTTGATGCATAAAATCAACCATCACAATTGAGCATGTGCTAGAAACTGTTTTGAGGGAAAAGCGTCCCAAGAACTGGCATAAAAATATTAAAAATCCACATCCTTCTTGATTGGTCTAACTAAAATCAATGGGCTCGGTAGCTCAGCTGGACCAGAGAAAATAAAAAAAAATCTAGTGTACTATTTAAAAAAAGGGCTCCTGAGTTAACTGCCTGAGGTCAGATCCCTGCTCCTTCAATTACCAGCTCTGGAACCTTGGGCAAGTCATAGAACATCTCTGTGCCTTGGTTTCTTCTTCATCTGTATGACAGTGGGGATAAGTTTATGTGCTAGCGTTGCTGTAAGAATCAGAGGAGATAAGCCACTCGTTCACACACAGGTGTTTATTATACCCGTTACGTGCCTCACACCATGCTTGGCACTGGGCAT
Source organism: Mustela nigripes (assembly GCF_022355385.1). Taxonomy (NCBI): domain Eukaryota; kingdom Metazoa; phylum Chordata; class Mammalia; order Carnivora; family Mustelidae; genus Mustela; species Mustela nigripes. The sequence continues at coordinate 18,146,721 of NC_081557.1, forward strand.
ACAGAGGTGGACAAAACTGTTAAGAAGGGGGTTACCTAGCTAGTGAGTAAGACAGTAAGTAAATGATGAAATGAGATCACTTCTGCAATGATGATTACTTAGAAAAGTATGGCACAAATACAAAAAACAGTGCAGACAACCATAGGGGAAGGAAGGGAAAACTGAATGGGAAGAAATCAGAGAGGGAGACAAACCATGAGAGACTCTTGACTCTGGGAAACAAACCGAGGGTCGTGGAGGGGGAGGGGGGTAGGGGTAGGGGGTAACTAGGTGATGGGCATGAAGGAGAGCACATGTGATGAGCACTGGGTGTTATATGCAGCTGATGAGTCATTGAACGCTACATCAAAAACTGGAGTTGTACTATATGTTGGCTGATTGAATTTAAATTTTAAAAAAAGAAAAAAAAAGTATGGTGCATCGTATACCCTCCTAGTGACATGTAAGAGGGTTTTACAGTTTTACATGGGAAGCAAATGAACAGTTTTAGTTGTTTGTGATAGCCAAACACCGATAACGTATCTTAGAGAAACACTTGTTTCTCTATGGATGATGACATTTAGTCATTCAACAAACACTCTTTGAGAACCTACCAGGCACTGTATTTTCCAATGAGGGGATCCAGTGGAGAGCAAAACAGAAGAATTCCTGACCTGCCTGAGCTGACATTATACATTTTGTTTACAATTCATTTAGTTGTTCTTTCTAAGTCAATCTAAGTTTGGAGAACAGAATTTATCTTTTTAAGTAAGCAGTGCATTGTGGGTAGGCAGATAAGGCAAAAGTGGTGACAGTGGTACAGAATGATCCAGACCTGGGACACGCTGGGCCCAACATAGCTCAGCTTAGTGCCCACTAGAAGGAGTTTCCGGACTTTTGCGCGCCACAAGAAATGCGTGCCCACATCCCCAACTCCCAACTTCCTGCTCATCCTCTGTTTATATCTCAAAGCTTTTGTTTATTTCTTTGACTATGTTCTGCAGAGTATGCAAGAGTTAGTAAGAGTATTTCCACTTTGAAATTATAAGAAAACCCACTAATTGGATTAACTGTGGCAAAAGTTCGGAAATCAAGGAAACTTTGAATAAGAAAATATTTATAAAGAAAAGTGATTTTCCCTTTTGCTTATTATATAGTTGGCTAACCATGGGTTGCACCATGAAGAACCTGTTTTTCTGACTCTATTAATATCCTATAATTACCCTGTCAAAGCTCTCACTTAAGCAGACCATACTGTATCTGCATTCTAAATAAATACCATGTACTTGAGAATAATTTGTCCCTCGAGTAGATGAACAGAGTCTCACTCCCCAGCTAAATAAACAACATAAATATGTTGCTGCCCTCCCCCAAGCCCTTTGCACGCCAATCCTGTTCCCACATTCAATAATTCCAATGCCCTCCCCCCAAACTCCCCTCCAGGGAGCCGGAAGGTAATGAACCGTATAGTAATTTTTATTTCCAGAAATGTTACTCATTTCACACCCCCCCCCCAACACACAGACATCCTGCCACCTAAGCAGAAAATACTAATGGAAAGATCGTCCCTCAAAACATAGATGACCATTTAGGATGGAGGTACACAGTGAGCGATCAAATAAAATACCATTAAGCCTTTCAAAACTGACACCTAACAAAGGTAATCAGGGCTCAGCAGAACTATAAAACTTCTCCTTAGTCACCTCACTTCGATCACCAGTCCTGGATATCTGCATTCATTCATTCTCCATTCATTCATTCATTCATTCATTCACACACTCAGTAAAAGTGTATTTAGCTCCTTCTGCCTTGTTAGGTACTCCCTTAGACACTGGCGTGTACAGGCAAACAGAAAGGAGATTACAGCCTAGCGTGTGAGAAAGATAGTGATCCTACCGACACACTAATGTAAGATTACAAACTGTGAGAAGCACCATATAGGAAAGGTATGTGTAAAACAAACAAGGAATTTGCCCTAAGCATTGGAGTCAGGACGAACCAAGAGCTGAAGGGATAGGGTTGTTAACTAGGCAGAGTGAGGGGCAGGTGTTCCAAACAGAAGGAAACAGTAAATGAAACCCTGATGTGCAAGTATGGCTAAAGGCAGGAAATACTGGCCGGAGCTCCCCAATCCAAGAGAGTAAGGTACAAAGGCAGGAAGGAACCCGATCCAGCACCTTTGGGGAGGCCATGCAAGGAGTTTGGCCTTGATTCAGAGATCAGTGGAAAGCCACTTGAAGAGTTTTAAGCAGAGAGGGTTCTAGGATCCCATGCACAATATGAAGGCAAGACATGAAGAAGCCTTTGTAAAAAACGAAGTCAGCGAACTGCTCCTCTATTTGTTTTCCCCTTCCTCTGTATACATGTGACCATCTGAAATAAAGACTACATTTCCCAGCCTCCTTTGCAACTAGATATGTGTATGTGACTAAATTATGGCCAATGGCATGCCAACAGAATTGTCAGGAGGGAGGAGCTTCTAAGACCCTCATTTAAGAGCAGTAAACTGCATGTGCTCTTTGCCTTCCTCTTGGTTCCCTCCTCCATCCTGCCACTTGTCATCCAGATGCTGTCATCTTGGACTATGAGGAAGATGCCATGCGGGGAGAAGCAATGAGAAGAAAGATGCAGGGTTCTTGACATTATGGAGAGCTTACCAATCTCAGACTGCTCCTTCAGCTTTTTAATTTATGGAGGTATATCTTATATACAGTTTTTATACACAAAAAAACCCTCCTGCATTCATTTGAAGCATGTAATTTGGTAAATCTGACAGTTCTCCACATCCATGTAATGAGCAACTTGGAGAATATTTCTACCATCCCTAAAAGATTTCTTTTTAAAGTATTCTATACAGCATGGGGCTCGAACTCGAAAACCTGGAGATCAAGAGTCACATGCTTTACCAACTGAGCCAGCCAGGCATACCCCCACCCCCACCCCCCACCACAAAAGATTGTTCAGTGCCCCTTTGCAATTCACCCATCCCTCTATTCCCAGCATGAGACAACCACTGATCTGCTTTCTGCCACTATAGACTAGCTTTCATTTTCTAGAACTTTATATAATGAAACCATACAGTATATACTCTTTTTTTTTTTTGTCTGACATCTTTCATTCAGCATAATTATTTTGAGATTCACCCATGTCGCATCAATAATTCCTTCCTTTTAACTGCTCAGTAGTATTCTATTGTATAGATCTAACTGTTCAATCCATTCACCAATTGATAGATATGTGGGTTGTTTACTCTTTGGGGCTCTTGTGAATAAAGCTACTTTGAACATCTATATAAATCTTTGTGTAGACATAGGATTCATTTCTCTGGGTAAATACCTAGGAGTGGAATGGACACATCATACGGTAGATATCTGTTTAACACTATGAGAAACAGCCAAATTTTCAAAGTGGGTAGAGCATTCTACATTCTCATGAGCAGTGAATGAGAAGGCCAGTTGTTCCACATCCTTGCCAATACTTGGTATTGTCAGACTGTAAAATTTTAGATATTCTCATGGATGTGCCATTGGGCTACCTAGATTTTTAGATGAGAAAAAAAAAATCACCATCTTCGTTGTGTTTAAGCCAATGTTACTTTGGATTTTCTGTTACTGTCAGCCAAAGCTCCTGTTATGGATTGCAGAAAGTAAGACTGGAAAGAGAAAGACCAGATAGGAGACTCCCAGGGTTCAGACAAGACATGGTGGTGGATCCAAGTAGGGGAGGACAGTGGAAATGGAGAGAAATGGATGGATTGATGAGGCAATTAGGAAATAATGGATTTAGGATCAGAAAATTAGGTATGGAGGGGTGCCTGGGTGGCTCAGTGGGTTAACCCTTTGCCTTTGGCTCAGGTCATGATCTCAGGGTCCTGGGATTGAGCCCCGCATCGGACTCTCTGCTCAACAGAGAGCCTCCTTCCTCTTCTCTCTCTGCCTGCCTCTCTGCCTACTTGTGATCTCTCTCTGTCAAATAAATAAATAAAATCTTAAAAAAAAACCTTTTAAAAAAATTAGGTATGGATGAGGTATGGAGGGTTAAGAAAACCACTTAGGTTACATAGCAGAGGAGCTGGGTCTCAGATCCAGGCTCATTTCGTGCCACAGGATATTCCCAACAACTGCTCTTTTTGCCCACCAGCTGTCAAAGTCCTATGAAGGAGAAACCAGCAACTGATCCAGCTTCCACTGTGGCCACTCTCTGGTTTTTGCTGGTTGAGCTGTGTCTTTGTTTTGGTGGAGAGGAGAATGTTTTGGACAGGAGGGAGGAAGATGTAAAAATGCTGATGTAGGCATTCATGAAGATTTTTGGTAATATTGTTACTATTTTTGTTAGTACTTAAAAATAGCTCTTATTAATATTGATTTCTGTGTGTATCTCTTCTTTTAACTCCAATTCCATGGTGGCAGGAAATCAGAGGGCTTAAATACGTGTAATCCCACTGGAAGCCAAAAACCAATCTAAGAGCTCTGGGTGGATAATTTTTATTTCATTCTTATAATAATCCTGTGTTTTTCTGCATTTTACAGATAAGGGAGACTAAGACTCAGAGAGATTAAGCACCTTGCCGAGGGTCACACAGCTTGTAAGAAGTGGTGCTTCCTGTGTTTTGGAGCATCAGTCCCAAAGCAGAAGGATTATAAAGAAGGGTCTGTTGGGATTCAGATGGGTGGAGAAGAGCACAAGAGATTAAACAAGAACAGCCAAATGGTGATTAGTGAAGCTGGACAATAAGGACATGGGGATTCACGGGACTCTCCTAATTTTACATTTTCAAGATTTAAATAAGCAAAGTAATATAAGACAGCACACGTCTTTGCTGCTAGTGTAAATTAATACATTTTTGGAAAGCAATTTGGAATTCATATCAAAAGTACTAAAGATGCTTACTTCTTAAAAGAAAGCCTCGACATTTTTGTAGACTCCAACAATGGACTCATAGGCATGCATCCTAAGGAAATAATCCCAGATATGTGTAAAGATCTTTGAGAGGATGTGTGTTCCAGAGGGCGTTATTATGTCAGAACAAGGAAAACAATCATAGTGACTCTGAATAAAAAAGGAGTTAAAAGAATAAAAAATAATAAAAATTTTAAAATGAGTTCAAGAACTCATAGCGAAAGAATGTGTTGGTGCATTATGCCTTCTTGAAAATGGTGCTGTTGGAGAATACTTATGGACATAAAAAATGTTCACAATAGGTTTAAAAAAAGTAACAAAACAATTGGTACCCTATGACCAGGTTCTTCCTTGACTTAAAAGAAAATGGAAAGTCAGAAGTCAACAATGATATTTTGTAAGTGGGAGTGTGAATGACTTATTTTCTGCTTCTTTGCATTTTCTAAAATTGTAGCAAGAAATATGTATTTGTTTTCAGGTAAATTAAGAAAAGAATAGGTTAAAAAGACTTTTAATGTTAAATAACCATGTTTTATAGACTCAAAAATCAGTTTATTTTTCTTAGAAATTTTGGCGTGATAACACCTTACAGCACACTAATTTCAAGTGCCCAACTTGGTGACTTTTCTTTACATATGTGCACACCCAGGTAACCATTACCCAAATCAAGATTTAGAACATTTCTGCTTCCTCAGAAGTTTCCCTCAGACACCCTTCTAGTTCGTTGCCCCCTTCCCTTCTCTTAGAAGTAACCATTGTTTTGACTTCTATAAACTTTGACAAGTTTGTGCTGTTCCTGTTTTTGTAACTTATTTTATTTAAATTCAGTTAATTAACATACAGTGTATCATTAATTTCAGATGTAGAGTTCACTGATCAATTGCAGAGAACACCCAGTGCTGTCCTTAATGTCCATTCCCCAGTTGTGTGCTGTTTTTAACATCATGAAATGGAATTATGTGGTATATAGTCTTTTATGTCTGCTAGTGTAAATTAATAGATTTTTGGAAAGCAATTTGGAATTCATATCAAAAGTATATGAATTCCATATACTTCTGGAATTCTAAATGGAATTATGTGGTATATAGTCTTTTATGTCTGGCTTCTATAACACAATATATGCAATTCATCTATATTCTTATGTGTTCCAGTGGTCCGGTCTTTTCTACTAACTGAATGGAACTCCATTATATAAATACACAATAATCTATGTATTTATTATCCTGTTTCTGGGGCATTTGAGCTGTTATTGACCCCTAGGAATAATTCTTTTATGGACTTTGTAGTTTGAGTCTTTTTGTAGATATATACAATCATTTTTCTTGGGCATATACCTAAGAGTGCATAACTGGTTAACCTCTCCTAACTTGTAAGTTATTTAACTGGTTAGCTGGTCAAATAATTGCCGAACAGCTTTGCGAAGAGGATGGACCATTTTATAGCCCCACCTGCACTGGCACAAGACTTTCAGAGGCTCCCTATCTTTGCCACCCTGTGGTACTATCAGCCTATTACATTTTAGCCCAAATAGCTTTAGTAGGCATTCTCCAACTAAGCAGCATTAGAGCTGGTGATGCTGGACTAATCAGGACCATTGTAAGTGCACATGATGAAAAGCCAGGGCAAACTGTGTCCGCAGAATGGGAACTGATTGGTTCATGCCCCTCGGAAGGCTGTGGAGTAGGTTAACCCTTCCCAACATTTTCATATCATGGTATAGAGAGAAAACGACAATGTATGTAGAGTGTATGGGGGTAATACTAACTTGAGTTGACTCTGGTGGCAGTTGGAGGCAGCCTGCTCACCTCATCCCCAACCTGGCTACATGAGAGGCTGAGGAGACCCATTTCTCAGGACACCTAGAACCCTGCTGCCTTTGGTGCCCGAGCTGGGACACTCTGAGGTAGGTCGAATCCAGCACCATAAAGAATGGCTATGGGAACAGGACCAAGAGATTAAAATCCCTCCCTACTGGTCCGTCTCTCATCTCTGTTTCTCTCTTTCTTTTGGCCTTACTCTTTCTCAACCGGCTGGAGATGGTCATCACCCAGAATCCTCAGCTTCAGCTTGCTCTTCAAGAGAATGGGCATTGTACTGGTTTCCTGAGGCTGCTGTGACAAAAGTACTACAAACTAGATTTCATTTTTCACAATTCCATAGGCTCAAGTCAAGGAGCCACCAGGACACGTTCTCTCTGAAGGCTGAGGGAAGAATCTGTCCCACGTCTTTCTCTTGGGTTCTGGCGCTGGGAGCCATCCTTGGTGTTTCATAGCTTATACATGCCACTTGGCTGTACTATCACTCCAGTCTTTTCCTCCGTCCTCACATGGTATTCTCCTCATGTGTCTCTGTGTCTCTTCTGCTCTTCTCGAGGGACAGCAGTCATATTGGATGAAGGCTCACCCTAGGATTTCATCCTAACTTGATTATATCTACAAAGACCTGGTTTCCAAATAGAGTCCCATTCACAGGAACTAGGGATGAAGACTTCAACATATCTTTTGAGGGGCACACAATTCAACCCACAACAGGATGGCTATTCTCCCTCTCCCTTTCTCAACATTCAGATAAATCCTGACTCAGCCCATATTTTCAGTCCTCCAACTAATCACCATGTCCCAAGGACACAAGCTGTGATGAAGCCAGAGTAGTAATGGTAGTGGGCACTGACTTGATGGTTTAATACCCAAAGGTCACTTGGAGTAGAGAAGGAATTCCCCCAAAGAACCCAAGAGAAGTGGAATGACCAAAGTGTGCTAGCGCATGAAACTAATAGTCACCACAGTTCACTCTAAACTATTAGGTTCCATTTTCTAGGGTTATATGTATTACCAATTAATTTTGAGAGGTTCACCAAGTATTTATGTTGAGTATATTTAAAAATAGGTACTTGAATTACTGGTAACACCTGCCCTAAAACTTTTTTAAGGGAAAAGTGTCAGGCAGATGAGAGATTTCCTGACTGTTGAGAGAATCTCCTGGATAAAATGGTTGCCTTCATCTCTGAGGCAATGCCAGTATACGTTTGATTCAAAGAATGCTTTTGGAACAATTATAAAGTATAACTATACACCAAAACTCTTTAAGAATGTTTTTCTGAGGAGTAGTCATGGAGGCTGTGAACTGTTATGGGCTGAGCTGTGTCCCTAAACCCTCATAGGCTGAGATCCTAACCTCCAGTACCTCAGAATGTGACAAAATTTGGAGATAGAGCCTTCAAAAGGTTATCAAGGTAAATAAGGTTTTTAGGATGGGCCTAATCCAATCTCATTTGTGTCCTTCTGAGAAGAGGAGAGTAGAACCAAACACACCCGGAAGGAAGAGCAGGTGAGGACACAGCCAGAAGGTGGCCATCTGCAAGCCGAGGAGGGAGGCCTCAGAAGAAACCAACCCTGCCAGCGCTTTGTTCTTGGATTTTTAGCTTCCAGAACTGTGAGGAAAGAAATTCTATTGTTCGAACCACACCCAGTCTGTGGCGTCTCCTTACAAGAGCCCTAGCAGATGAATGTGGGGACTGACAAACCACACAGAGGATTAAAACGGGTGGAGGAGAGGAGTGGGTGCTCTGGTCTTACAACATGGTCACGGTCACAGTGGAGGTTCCAACGGGCGCGCTGGTCCTCACCCTCGGGGATGCTGCCCGGCCAGTCAGGCTGCTCCGCGGGTTAAGCACTAGGACAAGGCTGAGCACATTAGTGATGCCCAACCTCGGCGGACACAATTTCTTTCAAGAATGAGTTCGTGACCTCACCCGGGCAAATGAGTCTCGAAAGGACTTTTGTTAGAAGCTTACGGTAAAGAAACTTCCTTGCTCTTCTGAGAGCCACTTGGAGAGAACGTTTCTCTTTCTCTAGGATGAGGAGGCAGGGGTGCCTAGATCTACGGGCACCCATCTATGGCCATGGACTGAGTCTCTTTTTACCATTTCATGACGCCCAAAGAAGGCAGAATGTAGAGAGAGGAAGAAAATAATATTTGAGGACATTTTTGAGTTATGTATTAAGCTGTAGAGGACTTGACGATGACATGGGACAATAAATGCCCTTTCTTATATAAATCTGTAACACTAACTGAAAGCATCCTACTCTAATAGTTAGAAAATCAAATATGGTTTTTTTTTTTTTTTAATAGGCATGTTTTCTCACGGATTGCATGGAGCACTGGGTGTGGTGAAAAAATATTGAATACTGTTTTTCTGAAAATAAATAAATTAATTTAATTTTAAAAAAAGGCATGTTTTACCTTTACAATTTTAGGGAAGTAACTAAAAGCAATCGACAGCACCAAAACTCAAAGAATTTCTTTTGAAAAATTGCATAATAAGAACAGTAAAAAGAAAAACAACAGGAGGAACTTATTAGCAGGAACCTATTTCTAAAAACCAAATAAAACGGTTATAAGCAATTAGAATTATTAAAATAAAATAAGCAAATATAACAAATAATAAAACTATATTAAATGTAAATTATAATAAATAAAATAAATTACACTTTCCAGATTATCTATTATGTACTAAGCATACTGTATGCAGTATCTCAATGAATCTACACAACAATCTCATGAAGGTCATATAAGAATCCCCATTTTACAGAAAACAACACAAAGTTTCCAAAAGTTTAAATAATCTGCTCAATGTTATAGCAAGAAAAAGGCTATGCAAGGATTGAGTCCTGCTAATCTATAACTCCAAACCCCAACTCTAAAAGGACACACATACCACTTCTCTAAGCATAATCCTAATCCTCACACCCTTTCCAGGGTAGAGTCAATAACAAATGAGGAAATTCGTACTCACATAAATTCAGTAATATGAAGGAGCTCCTGCAGCTAGTGACTATGCAAACAGGTGAACCACAGGGCAAGGAGTATTAAATCTTAGAGGCCAACAAGCCAGGTAATTGGTACATGAAGGAACAACCAAAACTTGGCACTCAAAGGGGCCTTAAAGATCCACATTTCATCACCTTCTTTTTGTACTTAAATTAAGGCCCAGAGAAGTTTCGTATCTCGCCCAAGGCAACACAGCATGTTAGTGACAGAAGTACAACTAGGACCTGGGTCTTCTGTCAAGGAGAGTTTTTTTGTAGCACACAAAACTGCCTGTGATGAGCTTCATGTATGGGGTGCTTGCTGGGTATACTTGATTTTGGAATCTTTTCCTGTCTCTCTCTCTCTCTCTCTTTTTAAAGATTTTTATTTATTTGAGAGGAAGAGAGATAGAGAGAGAGTGAGCAGGGGGAGGGACAGAGGGAGAGGGAGAAGCGGACTCCCTGCTCACCAGGGAGCCCTATGTGGGATTCCATCCCAGGACCCTGGGATCATGACCTGAGCCGAAGGCAGATGTTTAACCGACTGAGCCACCCAAGAGCCCCCTTTTCCTGTCTTAATGGAGTAGATCAACCCCCAGTTCTGGTTGTTCTGATAATAGCCCCCTAATTTTCCCTACAGAAACACCTCCTTCTCTGCTGCATGTGGCCTTGGAAGGATAGGTAAACTGCCTTCCTGTGATCATGTGACCTGAACAATGGGAATCTTTCTTCTGGGAATTTGAATTTTGCTATACTCTTTTGATAATAAATTTGTTTTTCCTTAAGGAGTTCAGAGTCAATTTCTAGTGTCCACAACCCATGAACCTGGGTCAGTTAAGGTTTTTTGAGTTACATTAATTAGAAAACCTAACCCAAATATGCTTAAGCAAAGAAGGGGATTTTGTGACTTAGATGAGAGATCTGCAAACTTTCGATCTTGGGCCAAATTCTGCCCACCACCTGCCTTTGTAATAGTTTAATTGGGACACAGCTATGCCCACTGGTTTGTTGTTGTCTTTGGCTTTTATGCTGCAACACCAACGATGAATAGCTATGACCAAAACAAAGCCCCAAACCCTTATTGTCCACCCTCTTCCAGGAAAAGTCTGCAAATCCCTGACTTAGAAGTGAATCAGGTGTAGCTTGATCCAGGGGCTCAATGAAATTTTCAAAACCCAGGCCTTCCATCGCAACGTCCAGCTGCTTTCCTCCACGTGAGAGCAGGATTCTCGGACTGGCTCTCCCCTTATGGTTACAGGCCACCAGCTTCATCCCTTCCACACCCAAATAAAAGTCTTCAAGCAGACACTCATCAGCCGGTATCAGCCTTTCACTGTCTTCAGAGACATGATTGGTTTAAGTTAATCAGGGTTCATCCCCTGGAGCTGAGAGTGGGGGTAAACCAGGATCTGGGGGAATGTGCCCTGATGTGCTACACTAGCTGAGTTCCCTAGTGTAAATTCTCCTACCGTGGCTGACTTCGAGCTCTCGTATGTCCCAGAATGCAACGCTGGAAAGAGCGGGTAGCACACTGTTATGTATTTTCCACCATAGATACAATAGACTCCTGTTCTCAAGGGCAGAGATAATAAAAAATGTAGCAAAATAATTAGGAAGTGATAAACTTGGAGTGTTTATTACTTTTGCTCTTTGTATGCTATTTAACTGCATGTTTATGTAATTTAAGTTTTACTAATGGCCACGTTTGACAACTGGCTGATCCTTAACAGTCAGCTCTAATTCACCAGCTCAGACCCAGCACTGGGCTACACGCACCCAAACCATAATGAGGACTTCTTCTACTAGAATAAAAATAAATCGGTAATCGATGGTAAGTAAGACAAATGAACAAAACCCCACACAATTATTCACTATGGAACACTAACTGATAAACCAGGTAAAATGGGAAATAGTATGGGGGTTTAAGGAAACAAAGTATTTATACCAGTAGGAAAAACATTTGTGGTGCTAAGCAGAAGATGCTAGAGATCTGTGTGTTTATACAGGCTGCCCATTATCCCTCAAGGACCTCCATAAAGCAATGGTTTACACTGACTTCAGGTGAGTCCCCAAGGTAGGTAAAGTAACACATTACATCATACCAATGGCTGATTCTGACAGCTCCATAGAAAGAAATCAGGCCACTTAGGAGGGCCAGACTCCAAGGAAACTTAAAAGCACAATACCATGGAAAAACAGATAAGTATTAATGCTGTTTCCATGGGACACAATTCGTTAATTGCACAAGTGGTCTCTGGAAGCATGTTTTTAAAAATATTTTATTTATTTACTTGACAAACAGAGATCACAAGTAGGCATAGTGGCAGGCAGAGAGATAGAGGGGAAAGCAGGTTGCCCACGGAGCAGAGAGCCCGATGCGGGGCTCCATCCTAGGACCCTGAGACCATGACCCAAGCCAAAGGCAGAGGCTTAACCCACTGAGCCACCCAAGTGCCCCTGGAAGCATTATTAATAAGAAAAGTAGGGGCGCCTGGGTGGCTCAGTGGGTTAAGCCTCTGCCTTCGGCTCAGGTCATGATCTCAGGGTCCTGGGATGGAGCCCCGAACAGGGCTCTCTGCCCAGCAGGGAGCCTGCTTCCCCACTCTCTCTGTGCCTGCCTCTCTTGGGATCTCTCTCTCTGTGTCAAAAAAATAAATAAAATCTTTAAAAAAAGAAAAGTAATAAATGTCTTAAGTATAATGCTTGACAGCTTTCAAAGGACAGTTCTATGCACTGCCTGATTTTGGCCCCATGCTCACTCTCTGGAGTGATCTCTACTTTATAAAAGAGAAAATAAGAAATGTGAAGTGGTTATAGCTGGAAACTGAGCTATGCTGGTCATTCTAGTCTTTTAATTCCAAACTCTTTCTACTCTACAAGCTGTAATCCCTCAAATAACATGCTTTTGCTATGGCATGTGTCCACACACATGCAGGTCAAAGGTTAAGCAGCAAGTCACTACCAAAAAAACCCCATATACTAACTACTTCTATTTAAGTTTTACTTTCACAGGCTAATGAGTCTCGTAATGTATTTTGTACTAACTAGCTATGTTAGTGCACAGAAAGGTGTTGGTAAATTTGGCTCCACTAAGCGGTAGATTTCAACACCCTTCGTTGTGGATAAAATAGTGGTTTGGAATTCAGATTTCAGGAACATGGTCCTGGATCTCAACCCCACCAGCTACCTGGGAATGATGGGCAAGGTGCTAACCTCTCTGCAGCTTCTTTTCCTTATCTGTAAAGTGGGATAATAATGGCGCTTAACTCATAAGGTTATTTGAAGATTAAGTGAAATAATACATGAAAGGTGCGTAGGGACACCTGGGTGGGTGATTCCATTAAGCACCTGCCTTGGGCTCAGGTCATGATCTCAGGGTCCCAGGATCTAGACCCCTGTCCGGCTCCCTGTTCAGTGGAGAGCCTACTTCTCCCTCTCCCTCTGCTGCTCCCCCTACTTGTGTGCTATTTCTCTCTTTCTGTCAAATAAATAAATAAAATCTTAAAAAAAAAATGCTTAGAACAGTGGCTGGCCCGTGGAAAGCCCCAATAGATGTTGGTGATTGGTACTTTCATCATAATCAGCACAATGATCCTGATCATTATTAATGATGGCCCAACAGGAATTTTACACTGTAGGAATATTAGCTTCACAAGTCAAATTTTAAGTAGAAACTCTGCACTTGGGAGTTGTTTATTCCTGCGAGGATCTTTTATTAGTAAAAACCCCGTACATTCATACCCACGTGTTTTGTCTTATACTGTTCAAAGCCTTTCGGAAAATATTCTCTCCTTTTTCTTCTCCAACAAGAGGACTGGAATCCTTTTCACGCTGGACTGATATGGAATCTGAGACTCAGAAACCCAATTATTAAGCAGAGAGATAGAGGGGGAAGCAGGTTGCCCACGGTTTCTGAGACTCAGAAACCCAATTATTAAGCTTCGGAGTCACGATCCAGCCAGGTCTCACGACTCGGGCAGCAATTTCAGGAAGGTGCGCTTTGTTTGCTTTTTGGTTCCTAAGTCACAGGTCACGAAGCTTTCCCGATGCTCCAACCTCCCTTGCTAGGTCTAACGGGCCCTCCCCCTCCCTGGCACCAGCTTCCTTCTGGTTACTGGCGAATTCACTTGTCCCGGGGGCTCAACCGGGCAGCTTGGGCGGGACCAGGTCCACACCCAACAACAGGCTGGAGCCTGTCTAATAAAGAGAGCCCGTGATTGGGTGAGGCGAGGGCACGTGACCCGGTGTGGGCCAATGAGAGGTTGTGAATCCCAGGTCTGCGGTGGAGACCTTAGACAACCTTCCTTGTCTTTCGGTGTTAGGTGTAGGGTGAGGGCTCCAGCTGCTGTAGCTGTTTTGCTCTTGCGACGAGGGAGTGAGGAGGGTACCCCGGGGTGGGAGTGACCATGCATAACAGCAACGGATGAAGTCAGCAGTGGTGAACGCAGAGCAAAATTATGGAGAAAATCCAAGCCCCCGGTGATGTCCCTGGAGTGGCTGGATAAAGCCACGCTCCAGGCCCAGCATCCACTCTAGACTCTGCCGATCTGAGAGTCAGCATTTCCCTTTTACCGTTGAAGCCTTCAGGTTGGATTTCAGTCACTTAGTAGCAATCGAGAGTTCTTTGGGATAGACAGGGGCTCCCAATACGGTCTACACGGAACCCTCAAAGACAAGGAAGGATTTATTTTAGGCTGGACTAATTGTATAATCTTGACATGGGATATATATTCTACACGGTGCTGGCTTCCACTTCTAAAGTTCCTTTACAACTTTTATGTTATACAGCACCTATTCAAAAGTTAATAACCCATTTTATTTCCCATCAGGGAAAAAAAAATGGTGGGTATGAAGTGCCTCCAGTATAAAGAAAGGGCGTGGGGAGAAAGAAAGAAAAAGAAAAGAAAAGTCATTACTATGTGATTTGTTCTTTTAGGACCTCCTACTAAAAAATTTGGGAAAATTTAAGAAAACCCTGAACACCTTTTGTTTTATTTGAGTCTCTGATGTTTGCTACCAAATTTCTGTCTTTTCCTTTCATCTCTCTTCCCTCCCATCTATCCTGGGACACCCCCCCATCTCAATTTCTTTTCAGTTTTCCAGATATCCAGGACATTCCCCAGGCTACACTGCAGGGATGCCCAAACTCTCACCCCTGACATCCTGCCCTAGTTCAGGCTTCCCATTCCCCTTGTACATCATGGTTCGGAGCTGACAGTAGTCCTTGCATCTATATCCATCCTTCTCAAGTGTGTTGAAGATGAAACCAAATGAATACCAACTGGCTGAGTCTCATGGATTCATTAAATCTCAGGATTAAAAAGAAATTAGTTCATCCAATGGTTCTAACTGGTGTGCCTTGATCAGCCGTGTGAAGTAACAAGCAAGGGCAAATAAATAGTACCCAGTAATTTACTTAAGTCATTGAACCTTAAGACATCACAACAAAGGTCGATAAATAGCCAACTATATTAAAATCAGAGATTTCTGTTTGTCAGAAAACAGCTGACATTCTCAGATCCAGACTACAGAAAGAACTGCAACAAATCAATAAGAAGACTAGGCCCTCCAACAGGCACTTCACAAAAGAGGATATTCAAATGACTAATGTCAAGTGCACAAACACATTACTTACTGGAGGACACCAGTGAAAACCACCAGAAACCAGAATCATAAACAATGGGAGCTCTTATAACAAGGCTCATGGAAATATAAATAAATATAGCCATTTGGGAAAATTATTTCACATCAACTAAGCAGTTTGATGTCTAGTAAAACTGAGCATGTATAACCTGCGACCCAACAGTTCCAGTCCTGGGCATATCATGGGACTAATAAAATAACTGAACATAGACCAAACTCAGGGGGTGGGGGTTGTATTCTAAAGTTTGTATGAAAGGTGGGGGGAAAATCCCCCAAAGGCAAAATTACTCTCAAAGCTTCCTTAAGTTGCTCGTAGAAGACAATATTCAGACCCACTATGTCTGCCATTTCATGTGTGCTAAACTTTATAAAACATGGTTCATTTAATTCCCATCACTCCATGACACAAGTTCTAACACTCCCAATTTTACAGATGGGCTCAGAGGGGTAAAATAACTTGCCCAAGGTCACACAGCAAAATAAGGACAGTGCCAAGGTTTAAACCCGATCCCAGTCCGTCCCCACATTCTGACCCATACTGTACCACCTTTCTAGGTGGCTGCCTTCCTTAGGATAGGCAAGCCCTGTAAAGGAGGGGAAGAGAAGTTTCCCTCCACCCCAACTTTCCACACCCCTATGTCATCCATCAACCCAGATGCTAGCCTGCCTCAGGAAAGTGTTGGTTTGGATTGTCTTCTCCAGTTCCCCACTGGGAGTCTTACCCTAGACCAGGAGTCCAGAAATACAACCTATGGGCTCAATCCAGCCCATCATCTTTCTTTCTTTCTCCTTTCCTTCCTTCCTTCCTCCCTCCATCCCTTCCTTCCTTTCCAAGATTTTATTTATTTATTTTAGAAAGAGAGAGAATGCAAGAGAGGGGAGGAGCAGAGGGGGTGGGACAAGCAGATTCCATGCTGAACACAGAGCCCAAAGCAGGGCTCGATCTCATGACCCTGAGATCATGACCTGAGCAGAAACCAAGAGTGGAGGCTTTAACAACTGAACCACCCAGGCTCCCCCACCTGTTTCTTTATGGTTTTATTGAAATACAGCCAGATCCATGAGTCTACGTATAGACTATGGCTATTTCTGACATACAATGGCAGAGTTGAGTCATTGCAACCCTATGGCCTCATGTGTGTTTATTATCCGGCCCTTTTCAGAAAAAGTTTACTGACTCCTGGCCTACCCTAATCCACTTTCCTTGTAGTCAAACCCCTCCAAGGACCAGGATGAGGTTGTTTTCATCATCTCTTGGTTCCAAACAACAAGTTTCCTGGTCACCCAGGCCCTATCCCAAAGGAGAGACATCAGGATGCTCTGAGGGTCCCCAAAGTTGCTTTCTGCTCCAAAATCCCCCACCCCTCTTCCTCTGGTAGCTAATCCTGGAAGGACTTCTCTGGGAGCAAGGAAACTACAGTCATCTGTGTGAACTGCATTTATGTCTAATTACCCCACAGATTTTGCATCTCCTTTACAACATCACATTAAGTTTGTTGCAAGCCTTATTTGATCTCAGCACTAAACTCTGCTCATGCATATTCCATCTTCATAACTAGTTGCTCATGGAATATGGCCAATTGCTCACAGTTTACACAAAATCAAAGGGAACACTGGTCAGAAGTGCTGAGCTATTAGCTTGTACCTCAAATTAATTCTTGACGTGTAGCTGATGAAAGGAAGCTACTACAGAGCTAACAGACCACAAAGAATTTAAGATTTCCAAAATGAAATATCAAGAGAGAGCCATTAGTAAGTTTATGAATTGTGTAGTGATTTAAAATTTCTAAAGCCGAAGCTATCAGCTTAAATTAATCAATTTCTGTCTTGACTACAGCAGTCAGTAAAATAGCATTGGGATTTCCTAAATGCATCTGAACTTTGCAAATTTGAATTTTATACCCAAAAAAGAGGCAAATACATTTCCCTATCCTAGCAGTTCAGTTCAAGGCATAAGCTTTTAATAATAATAGCTACAGTCTTCTAAACTTTCACATTGGACCAAGGCTCTGTTTTTATATGCATTATCTCATTTAATCCTCCCCACAGCCAAATAAATAGGTACTATTATTATCCCCATTTTACAATGGAGGAGGCTAATGTTCAGAGTGATTAAGTAACCTGCAAAAGTTCCCAGCATCATCTAAATAGACCTAAGTATTCATTCTTTTATGTCCCATAGTGCCTTGTACACATCTCATAAAAAGTTATGGATGCCCGTTTTTCTGCTGGGAGAAATCCTATTTATGTTTCGTGAGAGATGAGGCTATTATTTACTCAAAAAGCATAGATTGCATTGCTGTGCAATACCGGGAAGTGCTCTGGGTTTCACTTTGGGTCCACAACAGCCCCTCCAGGCCTAGCCTCACCTTCGTTTTTCAGATGAGCAACGTGGGGGCTCAGAGGGGTTGAGTAACTTGCCCACCAACACAGAGTTAGTAAATAACAGAACAGTAGGGACTCAATCTGAGTCTGGGCTTTGGGATGTCTGCAAAGTGCTTCGATGCACCATCTTGATACGTCAACTGAATCAAGGTGGAGATGTTGGCCATCGTGTGTTTGATAGGGTAAGTGCGCGCTGGACCTGGGACAGGGTCAGACAGCCCTGCTTACTACAGAGAGCAAGGAATTTACAGTTCCCAAGAGGCAGAGAGAGAACATTGGAGGCTGGTGTGGGGAAAAGGGCAACAAGGGAAACCACCCAAGTGCAGCCAAGTTTTAGAGGGAAGAAATCCTAAAGGAGGTGTGAAAGTCATTTGCGGTGGTGTGCACACACACGTGTGTGTGGGACTGTGCACTGCGATATCCCTCCAATCAGCACCTCCTCACACCTCATGGGGATGCTATTAGTAAAATTCGCCTTGCTCACTGACTTGTAAGGAGGCTCTTCTAAGGTAACTCGGTGAGGCACCGAGATCTGGAATGCTGCAAGGCCAAGACAGAGACCACTCCTGTGGACGCAAACACCCAAGTCCAAGGGACTCACTGACATCCATCTAGAAGTCATTTATGGGGAGCTTTTTATAGTTCCTTTTTGCCAACTACATGATTCAAATGAATGGAGTGTTCTTTAGTGGGGTGGGGTGGGGGCGACTCATCACAGGGTGTCCGAGACCACAACTTTATATCACTTACCATGAAACAGCCACTTGATCTATATTAACTCATTTACCCTCACTGCAGCCCTATGAAGGGGACGCTATTATGATTGCCATTTTGCAGAAAAGAAATCGAAGCACAGAGAAGTGACTGGATCAAAACCACTCAGCTGCTGGTAGGCAGTACAGCTGGGACTTGAACTCAGGCAGACCATTTTCATAGCTCATGGTCTGGACCCCTAACACTAAACCGTCCAGCACATGCTCCCTGAAGGTTGGGCACTGAGGAGAATGGCTGCAATGGTGGGGTGCTAACATCCGGTGTCTGGTTGCTGAGTTGGCAGTGTCCGTACTCTCTCTAGTATTCTTCCTCCATGTAGAGTTAATTGGCATTGTACATATGGTCAGTGGCCCTTGGCTGCTGCTGGGCCCCTTTACTGATGTGTTTGACTTTGTCCTACAGGAAAGACACTGGGGCTGAGGTGCGACTGACATGCCAGATATCTGGTCCCCAAGTCCCGCTGCTCTGAGCACAGCTTACTCTGCCCAGTTACATCCAAGGGCAGACTTGTCTGTCATCGGCTCACCTGCTGCTTCAACAAGAGACAGTATTGAGCAACGCAACAAAGCAAAGCTTATCTCTGACCAGAACATGGGGACCAGGACAAAACTATCTTCGATGTATTAAATGGTTTTAAAACTTGAAACACACTTAACTTTTTGAACCTTGGACATTGCGTGGCTTAAAACTTCTTTTACAAGATGGAGTAAAAAACAACAGAAT
The DNA here is from genome assembly GCF_022355385.1 of Mustela nigripes. Lineage (NCBI taxonomy): Eukaryota > Metazoa > Chordata > Mammalia > Carnivora > Mustelidae > Mustela > Mustela nigripes. Next base: position 18,165,932 of record NC_081557.1, read on the forward strand.
TAATCAAGGGAGCTCTCTAATGACACCTGTTTACTTTTTCTTCACCACAACTAAGATCAGATCATCACCAGCAGAGTTCCAAGTGAATTTCTCACTCAGGGTGTCATCAGGTCCATGGCTCCTTTCCATGAGACAGGAAAAAGGCTGAGAACTAAGAACCTGGTGCCATTGGGTGGAGGGAGGAGGGAAGAGGGAGGAGGGTGCGGGGTTCTCCTATTAGAGGAACCATTAACTTTTAGAGTCATTTCCACAATAACATTAAGCCATTTACTTTGCAATTATGCAGGGGATAAACATTGATAGGGTGTTCTGTGAGCACAGCTGCATGCCAACATCTGGCATCACCTCTGGAATCCTAGAGGACACATCTGTCAGCAGAGTTGCTCCTCCGGTGAGACCCACCCCAGGACCTTAGATGCTGGAAGGGCATCTAAGGCAGGCAGATGCTACATGAGCCAGCAATGTCAGGAAGGGTCAGCTGCCCTGCCCAGGCAAGAAACTAGACTCTGTTCTGTCTTCCGTGAAGAGTCGAGATCTGTGCTACCAACCACAGCAATAAATGATGAAACTGGCAAAAATGAATACCAGATTCTCTGGAGCATCTCTAATGGGCCAGGTGCTGTCCCATGTACTCTTGTGTGACTCTTCATGATGGTGAGGTAGGTGCTAGTATTTCTCTTGTTTTCCACGTGAGGAGAAGATGAATTAGACACTCACACCTACACATCTGGTTAGTGGTGGAGTCAGGAGCATAGTTTTAGTTTGCTGCCGGGTGCTGTGCTCTTAACCATCACCCCATACTGCCTCCCAAGTGGGTAGCAGCCAAGAGCTGTGCCAACAGGTTATTCAGAATCCTGGTGCACTCAGACCCCGGCAGTTATATTTCTGGGCACCTCCTCCATGTAAGGTACACCCAGTGAACGGAGATGGGAGCACAGCAATGGCACAGGCAGCAGGTGCACATGGTAATACTCTGCCTTCATGAAGTTCTTCACTTGTACCTTCTCATATTTTCCCACCCACCACTCTTTCCGTCTCCTTTCCTGAAATCATGACAAGAGATAACCGGGTGACTTTTGAGGAGGGGCAATAACTATTTTAATCCATCCCATCTATGTCTCCTCCCACGCCTGAGTCATTTTCTAGGTGTCTAGCCATATAGGTAATGATTTACGTGTTTCCCCAAAATGGTATTCCATGAAAAGTCTCCCTCCCACCCAGGCCCCTACCTACCATGTGCCCACTGCCAAGCTCTACCTATTAGTATTTTCTTGTGATTCCCTCTAAACGTTAGGTTCACCTAGGATGCTACACACTTATGTTGCCCGCCCTCTTTCCTTCCCATTCTTTGTAGGGCTCTTCCCCTGTCAATACCCAGAGCATCTTCATCCCTTTTTTTTTTAGCTGCATAGTATTCCATTTTCTGGTCATTCCATATTTATTTACCCTTCCACCTATTAATGAACATTCAAGATTGTCTCCAATGGTTTGCTAGTCATCAATTGGTACTTTGCTTCCTTGTGTCTGTATATCAGTTGGTTCGAATTCAGGAAGGAGACAGATTGATGGTTATCCCCAAATCCCAACGCTATCCACCACTGCACTCTAACAGAACAAAGAAGAAAACCACACTCAGCAAAAGCCCCACCGTAAGAAGATCTTTCTACACCAGGAGAGGCTGCCATGTCTATATTTTTCCAAATATTCCATTTCTCTTTACCCCAAAGAAAAAGTGACATCTTGAACTAGGTGATCTATACAGAGAGCATTTTTTAAAACTACAACTTCAAGGGGTTCATTAAGATAATAGACAATTCAACCCAGCCTTGCCTACCAATTCAAGTGAAGGCCAAGTTTGGGGCCTTTGCCTCCCTGACACAGCCCATGAGGGGCTAAGAGATAGTCCTCTCCACTAAGACCTTCGCTTCCCCAGACCTCCCCCATCTGAGCCCGAGATGCATGCCTGCAGTTGGACAATGAAGTGCTGGACTTGTCACCAAGGGATGTTGCGTGTTTCTTTTTCTATTCCTTTATAGTTGTTTTGGGGGGGGGTGTTTGTTTTTGTTTTGTTTTGGTTTGTTTGTTTTGTTTTTTTGCTAAAAACAGCTGTGCCAAGCAGCCCCTCCTTAGAATGGGACCAGCCCTCAAAAATGAGAATTAGGACAATTTGGATGCTCTTTGATTAGTCCTAACATCTCTGCCTTCCCTAAACTCAGTCAGTGTGTTCTCAAACTATCTCCCCCGTCTCCCCCAACCTGCAGTTGTTGGTGTTGGTGGCTCTCTCACATTCCCATGGGTGGTAACATTTCAGGACGTGTGGGTCTGATTTTCCATGACCAGAATCTGCATCTTTTGCCTAAGGGCTCTGTCTGGCTACCAGGGTCTGTTTTATTCATGCATGAGACAGGCTGCAAGGGGTCAGTGATTAATAAGACCACCATGCCTGCCTGGCAGCGTTCAACCCATTACTCCCTCAAGCTGGTATACGTAAATATGCCAGCTCCCTTGCCACTCAGGGGAGATAAGTCTAAGGATTGCATTCTATGTGTTTTTTTCCCCCAATACCCACCCCCCCCCCAGCAGGTTTAAGCTCATTGTGGTAACTTGCTTGATAATGTGCCATTTACCAGCCTTCCCTTGGTGACTTCCTCCCTCCCTGCTAGTGCTTCCTTCATTTTCCAAATGAACTGCTGGTTCTGGAATCCTTGTCTCCAGGTCTTCTTGGTACCAGAAGTTTTCTTAAGAAGCAGTATCTAAGGATGGGACTCTGGAAGATGGAAGGTGGCAACAAAGACCGGTTGCTGATGGCAAGTGAGGTGTTGTCAGTAGCATCACATGAACCAAGACTATAGGAGGTGAATTGGGATGGGTCATAGGTGAAAAACAATGGGGTATCCAGGGGCACCTGGGTGGCTCAGTCAAACATCTGCCTTTGGCTCAGGTCGTGATCCCACAGTCCTGGGATTGAGCCCCACATCGGGCTCTCTGCTCAGTGGGGGAGTCTGCTTCTCCCTTTACCCTTCCCGCTTGCTCATGGTCTCTCTCACTCTCTTTCTCTCTCAAATAAATAAAATCTTTTTAAAAAATGCATATCCAGCATTGGAGAGATGCGGGATCAAGGATAATTGTAAGGACTGCAGGGCTGCTTGGTTGCTCAGAAGTGAAGTAGAATAGGAGCACTGAAAGAGAATGACAGGCTCCAACCACCCAGCTAGCAGCCCAAGTTATGGCTAAGAAGCCAGATAGCCCCTCTTAAAGCCCTTGAAAACAGCCTCATGTCCTACAGTCAGACAGCAGATATGCCTAACGTCAAGCACAGGATCTAATCATGTGAACAGCAAAGTTGCGAAGCCTGATGAAGTCATAACCCCAGAATAGGAGAAGCCTGATGAGTTCATAGCCCCAGCAAGTCTCCTATGACCAAGTGGAAGTCCTGATAGGGCGGCGAGACTGGGATGGACCACGTATTCCAGGTTTGCCTTTCCTGCCTTCAGTGCCTCGGTTAGCACTACTGTCTGAGGGCTCACAGAAGGTCTGATTTGTTAGAACATGGGGTCTGCATAGCATTGCCTCACCAAAGGACTCATTTTTAGCCAAGAAGGGATGATAACCACAAAATCTACTGGTCCCACTTCATATCACATCGCTCAGAAGCTGTTTGTCTAAGGTAAGATTAGAATGACTTCATAAAAATGCAGGTAAGATAAGATGCAACTTTGGTTGGATGCAGGTAAGAGGACACTTTGTGGAGTGAGGTGCTTTGAGACATCGTGTAGACTTTTAACCATTGGTCCCTGTATGGTGCTGTGTCTCCAATGGCTGGACCACATGGGTTTGGATACCAAGGAGTTTAAATAGGAATGGCTTCTCTTGCCATCATTCCCAGTGACCCACTTAGAGAATTTGTACTTCTCCATTCTCCCATCTTCAGTATCTGCCAAGTCCTAATGCACAGGGAAGACAATGTTTCTAACAGAGACATGATAAGAACCACACAAAACCTAAAACTCTAACTGATGCCTCACTATTTTGGGTCCCTAATTGCTAGTAAACTGGGGTGCAAAGGAAGGAATTACTATCCAGGCAAAGATGTCAGCCTTGATTATTTAAGGAACCTAATGAAGGCAGGGAGGAGTATGTCTGCAATTCAGAGAATCTCTGGGGGTACTGGTACGTGTTCCCATGTGCAGTGATAACTGTGAATGGTCGGCCACACTAACCATGGGTTGCCAGAGACACAGTAATCCAAGGCTCAGATCCTTCAAGGATGGAGGTCTGGGTGGCCTCGGTGTATAAGGCACTCGAAGCAATGGGGTTAGGGGAATTAAAATGGGGTAGAAGGTTAGGAGGGCAAACCCCAGTTCCCTTAGCATGTGAATGTGCCCCCACAAGTTTTCTGCTTTCAGCCTTTTAGTTTACTTTAAAGGAAGTATTATGTGTGTTGTGATGAGCACTGGGTGTTACACGCAACTAATGAATCCTTTAATCCTACATCAAAAACTAACGAAGTACTATATGTTAGCTAACTGAATATAATAAAAAAATAAAGGAAGTATGATTGGTCATCATCTTGAAGACTCAGTGACAGAACAGAAAGAATTTGAAAGAGGACAAGGGGAGATCTGAATGGTACAAGGGGTGGATTGTAGCGGGTACTTTCAGTGTTCAAGCCTTGCCATCTAGATGCGTCTCTTTACCTAAGGTCATTCTCTGGCCACCAGGGTTCACTCTACTTATGCACATGGCTAGAAAAGTCAGGAAATGAATGTGCTGGGAGCACACTTACCCTGTGGCTAAGGAATTTGGTGTAAATACCCCAGATCCCTTTCCCCTTGGGTGGGATAACTGTACGATGTGTTTCCCATGCTAGTTCCCAGGGTTTCTTAGGATTTGTCTTCAGTTACCCACATAGTAGTTTGATTGACAACATACCCATAATTGGTTACTTTCCCTTGCATACATCAATTCCCTACTGCTATAGTACTGCTTCCCTACCTTCCAAGTAAACAATTTACATGTGAATCTTTGTCTCAGGATCTGCTTCTAGGGGAACCCAAACTTAGACACTCTATCCTATTCTCATCTAATGTTCTTAAAAGAGACTCTGAGGAACTATTTCTGATTAAAGTGTGAATGACTGATAGGGCCCAGAGAGGAGAGTTTAAAAGAAGAAATATCCTTAAGCAGTGATTCTAAAGCAGTAGGCTTGGACACACAGGAAGCTTCTACAGGCATGCTGACAAATTATGACCTACAGGTAAAATCCATCTTTTGTAACAATTGATTGCACTTATTATTACACACTGTCAGACAGACTTGTAAGTTGAGAATGTCCTTGAAGACAGAGTAACACGGGGCCCAATTTGTAGCATGCAAGAATAAAGAAGCCCTGTGTTATATGGAGACACAGAATGATCATATGTTCTTTTGAGAGGATGCAAAGTTTTCCAGGTCAGAGTGGTACATTACTTTGCTCAAATAGTGACCTAGGGTGGACCAACAACTGTGTGACTAGAGGGATAACCACAGACGACTGCACATACACGGAGTCACTGTAGCAGTGACTTTGTTGTAATTATGGTTGACTTGTTGAAGTTGATTGAGTCTCTTCAAGCTTCAGAGTGTGTCAAAACACACATACACACACTTAAATCTTTATATTTGGTTTTCAGATTCCTGTCAGTGGGAGAAATCTGGGAAGAAGAGAGGGCAGGGAAACATTTTTGGAGAACATACACCAGCACCGCCATCCCCAGTACCACCACCAAGGCCATTTGTAGAGTGGTTTTACTCTACAAATTTAATCTGTAAGTTGTTTTCAAACAGGTGTTAGGGAACTCTAACATCCCTGTGAACCTGGCAGGTTCTGCCAACAATAAAAAACTTCGTGCCAAATAAATATTTAAGCAAACTATGTATCCAGTTATTAGTCTTATATATTGATTTTGTTAGGAGAAAAACCTCACCCACTAGAAGTACAATTTGGAAACCATAGATACGCATGATTATTTTATTCTTGTAACCACCCCCTGCCGACACCAGCTTGCATAGAAGGAAAATGAGGTTCATAGGAATTAAATGACTTAGCCAATATTACAGACAAGACCTGAGCTGAACTGTGGTACAGAACCACACCACATCCAGCGCTCTTTCCCCTACATTCTACTACACTTGAACACTGGTGATGAAACACGTGGTTTAGCAATTTATTGGTCAGTAAGTCTGTTTTGTTGAGAAGGGGTCAGAGAACAGTTTATAAAAAGTTCTTAGAACTTGGGTCATTCCAAGAAAATACCAAAACATCTCCAGTTCATTCCCTCCCTGAACTATGTTCAGCATGTGGTATTCCAGCGGTTGTTTTGATGGGACATGTTCTCATAGCTGGTCCTATGGGTCTTCCACACCAACCAGACCCTTTGGGCATCACTCAGAAACATCCCTTGTAGCAGTCAACTTTGCTGCAACACTGCTGCAGAAGAAAGACTTGGCGACTTATGAAAACAAGGCATTATTTTTCTTGCACACAATTCTACAGGTTGGGCAGGGGAACTCTGCTTCAGCTGGGAGTTTGGTCTGCTTCATGTGGTTAATCCTTGGAGGCCAGAGAGAAGGGACAGTGGCTCCCTAAGGTGTTCTCTTCTCATGGTGGTCACAAGAGCACAAGGGTAGCCAAACGGTGCACACCCTACTTAAAGCCGCTGCTAGAGTCCTATCCATTCATATTCCATTGGCTATGTCATGTCAATGGCCAAGCCCAAAGTCACTGTGGGCAAGAAATATACTATGTCCTAAGCCGCAAGGGAGGTGAATGAAAATTTGTTGACTGATACTCCAATTTATCACGATGAGCTAAAAAAGTGATTCTCATGAAGGGAAGCCAAATACCTCTTTCTGAAATCTTCTAAATCCGTAAACTGATATTGTCCTATTAATAAAGTCGGTCCTATAAGCTGCCAAGAGGAGATCATCCCAAAGGGGCCTTTCCTGAGAGACCCCAGGGGAGTGTGAAATGGCAGCTCTCCAGACTAGCAATCCCAAGATGGAAATTACCTAGTTGCCACTGGGATATTTTTAAAACGCACTACTTCACTTGCAGTGATCTGCTGTAAATCAAGCTTCCAAGCCTCCCTTCATAGAGGATGGGACCTGCAGACAGAGAGAAGGGGTGGATGTGTGTGATTTATAAGCTCCACCTTAAAAAATCAATTTCCTTCAATGGAAGTCTTGGCCACAATGCAGAACAGTGCAGTAACTAGAAAGAAACACTCCCAACTTTGACAATATAAGTCTCCCCTTATGTTGGATAATATTGCTTTGTCCGCTCAACTCCTCAAAACATGCATTTCCTCTTCCTCTTCCAAATACACTCAGTTTTGCTCAGGGAACTCCCTTTCCTCAAGGAACAGTGACCCATCCCCAGTACAAACCCTGGGGACAGGACAAATTTGTCGAGAGGTAATTCCATTCACTTTGCCCATGGTTGGTTCAAGAATAGGTAAAGGACCTAGAAGCAGCCCAGAAGACAAATTGTGCCTATGGGAAAAGTTTGCTAGAAGGATGCAGGCAGGGCTTCTAGAAAAAGTTATTTCACTTTAAGGAGAAAGCCCCAGAAATAAACTGACCTTCTGTCTTTCTCTGAACCCTGCTCTGTCTAGATAGTCCTGCTAGAGCCCTATTTCTTTCTGAAGATGGAAACAGGAAGATGGCAAAGCAAAGAGTTGAAAAGGTTGGGTGTCCTGAAGATATCACCAAGCCACTGAATCAGCCTCTTCCCTGAAGTTTGCTCTAACTTTGTCCTTACTTTTATTTTATTTTTTAGAAGATTTTGTTTATTTGATAGAGAGGGTGATGACAAGTAGGCAGAGAGGCAGGCAGAGAGAGAGGGAGAAGCAGGCTCCCTGCTGAGCAGAGAGCCCAATGTGGGGCTCGATCCCAAGACCCCGAGATCATGACCTGAGCCAAAGACAGAGGCTTAACCCACTGAGCCACCCAGGTGCCCCTTGTCCTTACTTTTAAGTGAGATAATAAATGATCCTGGTGTGTGACTCCTGACTCACAGCTAAAGGCCTCTTCAGCCATATCTATCTCAGTCACCTCCTAACCGCGCATTTGGGCAATCGCTTGATTTTTCCAGCTCCTGTTTTGCACCCGTAACTATGTCACAGAATCCTTGTGGAGGCTAAATGACGATGCCCACGAAGTATTTGTGAACTTGCAAGATCTGGTGTCTGGCAACGGTGCAAATGGTGCGCAGGTATGATTTTTTGGTAACACTGAGTGAGAAAGCCTGGCTCATAATTGCCATCTCTGCACTTCCCTATGTTATTGTCCTCTGGCTATTGCAATAAAAGCTTCATAATGGGAAGGACCTGTGTCTTGGTAGGGTGGACTGATAGGTGTAAAGTCTCCCATTCTAACCACTAAAGCCGGCAAGGGTTAAAGTCCCATGGTGTAAATTAGATGGGGGATACTTTCACTCATAAGTATTATGTAATTATGTGTTCTGGGTTTTTTTTTAATTAAGAGAATTCTTATTCAAGTGTAATTAGTATACAGTGTTACAGTCGTTTCAGGTTTATGATAAAATGATTCAACGGTTCTACCATTTCTCAGTATTCCTCATGATTAGTGTACTCTTAATTCCCTTTATCTGTTTCACCCAGCCCCCTACCACCTCCCCTCTAGCAACCATCCATCTGCTATATTTAAGAGTCTGTGGAGTTTGGTTTTGGGTTTTTTTTTTTTTTTGCCTCCTTTTAAATTTTGTTTGTTCACTTGTTTTGTTTCTTAAGTTCCACATAAAAGTGAAATCTTATGGTATTTTCTGATTGATTTATTTCACTTAGCATTACATACCCTCTAGGTCCATCCATGAAAAGATCACTAATCATCAGGTAAATGCAAATTAAAACCACAATGAGATCTCACTTAACACCTGTCAAAATAGCTAAAATAAAAAACACAAGAATAACAGTGTTGGCAAGGATATGGAGAAAAAGGAACCTCCGAGCACCGTTGGTGGGAACGCAAACTGGTGCAGCCACTATGGAAGACAGTATGGAAAGTCTTCAAAAAAGTAAAAACAGAATTAACGTGTGACCCAGTAATTCCACTACTGAGTATTTACCCACGGATAATGAAAACATGAATATGAAAAGACAGATGCACCCCTGTGTTTATTGCAGGATTATTAACAATAGACAAGGTGAAGAAGCAACCCAAGTATCCACCTGTAGATGAATGGAAAGAAGGTGTGATATAGATAGATAGATAGATAGATAGATAGATGGATGATAGATAGATAAATAGATAATTTCACTGGCATATCAATCAATCAATGGAATATTGCTCAGCCATGAAAAAGAATGAACTCATGCCATTTACAACCACATGTTTTGTTTTTGAAAATATGAAAAAAATTCAGATAAACACTATGAGAGAAGAAAAGATAATCCACACATGATCCCATCACCTGAAGGAAAACCACAGTGAACAGTGATCTAGATTTTTTTCTAGTTCTTCTAGATTTTTTGTGGTGGTTACTTCTTTGAAAAGAAGAAAGGAGAAAAACAGACATCCTGTGCACTACTTTTGAGAGTGAGATGGTGAAGATGGTTTTGGAGGGGAACTTTGCAGTCTTTGAAATTTAAAATATTAAAATTTTTTTAAATGCACCTGCCCTTTGGTTCACCATTTCTACTTCTGGGAATCTCTGTTCCAGAGCGACACCAGGAATAGTGGATACTTAGAGCTTCCAGATGCCCGGGACTGTTCTCTGCATCAATATGCCATCTCAGTTCATCCTCACAACACAGGAGGGTGGTCTTACTATTATTGTTAAATAATAGCTCTGCTGAGATACAATTCACATGCCATACAATTTACCCATTTTAAGGTATACAGTTCAATATTTTTTTAGTATATTTGCAGAGTTGTGCTATCATCATCACAATTTTAGGACATTTTCATCACCCCAAAAAGAAGCCCTGTACTTATTAGGAGTCAATCCCCATTATCTCAACCCCTCAGTCCCCTGAGAACTACCAACCTACTTTCTGTTCCTGTGGATCTGCCTATTTTGGACTTTTCACATCAGTGAAATACACAATATGTTGTCCCTGGTGACCGGCCACTTTCTGCTAGCTTAATGTTTTCAAGACTCATTTATGTTGTAACATATATCAATACTTCCTGTCTTTTTAATGCCAAATAATATTCATTGCATGGACATACCACATTTTGTTTATCCATTCCTCACTTGTTGGACATCTGGATTGTTTCTAGCTTTTGCCTAATAGGAAGAAGGCTGCTATGATCATTTGCATACATGTTTTTGTGTGGCCATGTGTTTTCATTTATCCTGGGCCTCTACATCAAAGTGAGAGTTGTTGGGCCATTTGCTGTAATTCTCTGCATTACCTTTTCAGGAGCTGCCAAACTTTCTCCCCAAGTGGTTGCACCATTTTATATTCCCACCAGCGGTATACGAGGACTCCAATTTCTTCATAGCCTTGCCAGCCAACACTAGTTAATACCTGTCTTTTTTATTATAGACATCCTAGCAGGAATAAAGCAGCATCTCGTTGTCATTTGTTTGCATTTCCTTCATGAATAGAGGGAGGTACCATTATTACCTTCAGTTTACACATGAAGCAACTGGGGCACAGAGAGGTTCATTAACTTACCCATGGTCACTCAGTACATGTATGGACTCCCATGTGTACAGCAGTATATGTAGAAGAAAGTTGGCTGCAGCTCTGTGGGTGGCAAATATTAGAAGAACCCATATGTCTACCTGCAAGGATTTATCCTGCAGAAGACCATCACACAACTATCAAAGACGGGGCAGGTCCGTTTAGGCTGACATGGAATGGGTTCCAAGACACGGTTAGTGAAGAAGCGACTCACAGAATCGTGTGTACAACGTGAACCTAGAGACCCAGGCCTAGAGACAGATGTGATACAGGCATAGACAGGTTACCCACAAAGCTCCTCACAATGTTCCCTGGGAGGTAGGCTCCCAGGAGGGCACTGCTATATCGCCAGCACCTAGAACTGGACGTAGCCCATAGTAGCAACTAAATAAATATTTGCTGTTAAATGAACGATTTCCTTGGAGAGAGAGAGAGAGAGCAGTATATACAGAAGAGCTCATGCTGTGCTCTGAAGCCCCACACCCTTTGCATATAGAGAAGTGGCTTCACTGTCTTCCCAGATGCCAAGGGGTCCCTCTCGGGCCACAGTGCCCCTTGCTTGAAGCGAGTAGTCTCTAGCCCCCACCCCGCCTCAGCCCCACCACGCTCCATCGCTGGAGCTGACGACCCAGACAGGAGACAGGCCCATACCCGCCTTGCCGGGCACCCCACCCTGATCGATGAGCCACTCTTCCAGCTAACAGGAATCCAATGTCAAGATGACGGCAGTGAATCTCGTTTTCATGCCTGGGAAGATCTTAAAAATCAATAAGCATTAGAAGGACACCGCCAAGTGTTTTTCTTTTTATCGTTTTTCAATATTTGTTTAATTCGTCATCCGGGCTGAGCCCAGGGAAGGGGGCCCGAGGATACAGGGCTCCTGGCAGAGCAGCACAGGCCTCCCCTTGGCAGCATTTTTGGCTTACGGTGCGCTGGGTGAGCTGGGAGACAATTAGGAAAACAACTGGGGGCTGTGGCCTCCCAGAGCCAGAAAACTTAGGGTGCAGAAATGACAAGGGCTGTAGGTGATGAAATTCTAACAGTGAAGATAGCAAATGGCACCAGAAATGATGGTTAGCAGAGGCCAGGATGAGAGATGTGAGTCGGCTGTACGATAGGCTGGTCCTCGCAGATGGAGGTGATGTTAGGGATCTGCGCATGCCCTCACTGTGTGTCATGAGGAGAACTGCTCCAGGTCCCCTTTCTCCTGCAAAAGTGGGGCAGGTTCTCAGTGGGATGTTTGACTCCCCACCCCACCACTCCATGCCCTGCCAACACACACACAACCATTTGATCACCAAGTCCCGCGCTTTCCCTCTGAAATAACTCTGTCCTGTCCATTTTCCGCATCTCCGCTCTTACTAGGTTAGTTCGAGTCACCTTCCCCACTCACCAGGGCTCTTGCAACTGCCTCCTGAGTGGTCTTCCTGCCTCGAGTCCTGTTTGCTCCCAGATCTTTTTCCACCGAGAACAGCCTGGCCCTGAGAGGTGGGTGGCCTTGTGGGTTAAAAGCATGACTCTGGAGCCAGGCTGCCTGGGTTCCGACCTGCCTCCTCCAGACCTGTTTTGAGCCACTTGAGCCACTACTTCCATGTTCTGGGCCTCAGTTTGCCTCATCTGTAAAACAGCGGTGCTGATCACTAGGTGCTGGGAAGCCAGTGAGGGTTAAGTGGACTACTACAGACGGAGCCCTTACAGCAGCGGCTGCCAGACCCAACAGCTCAATACACAGTAGCCTCCTCTTTCTGAAACACACCCCCCTGCTTATATTCACGACGGGACAAAGTCCAAACTTATCCACAGCACCCGTGCCTTCTCTTCTCACCTCCTGGTAACCCCTTGATTGACATTCAACACTCCCATTAAATGTCTTTGTGTGTGTTTTTATGTGGTTCCTCTAACAAAACAGGCTACCAAGCATTCACACACGTTGCCTGTTATATTCTCCCCAAGGCACTTCCCCATTCCCCTGTCCATCGTCCATTCATCTCTCCGCTCTTAGATGTTATTTTCTTTGGAAGGCTTCTCTCACTCATCAAATTCCAATTAGGTGCCCTCTTTTGTGTTCCCACTGCACCCTTACTTCCCATTGAGGCACTTGCTACCTTGTATTTTTAAATCTTTATAATGAAAGTTTTCACATGGAAAAACCCAAAGCCCAAAGAATCGTAGAACAGTACAATGAGCTCTCATAGACTCCCAGCAACTGGTAACATTTTACCGTATTTGCTCTCTCTTTGTGTGTGTATTCATTTTGTTGCCAAGTCAATTACTGACATCATGCTCTTTTAACTTGCATCTCCAAAAAAGGAAGCAAACTGAGGAGTATTCTCCCACCTAAAATACAATGCCATAATCACACTTTTAGAAATGAATCATTCTCTAATGTCGCTGAATACTTGGCCCTTAACCAATTTTCCCCAGCCCTTCCCCAATTCCCTTTTACAGTCTTTCTGCTACATTTCATTTGAATTGCTCCTTCACTTGGGCTGTAAGCTCTGAGAGGAATGGAATGTGTCCCCTTGGTTTCCCTCTCCCCAGCACTCAGCTTATGGCAAACCCTCAGTACCTATTTGTTACAAGAAAGAACAACCTCTATGCCCCAATTCTTTCTGCAGAAAAGGGTCGTCAGCCAGTTCCAATCCCAGCACAGTTGCGCCCCCCCACACACACACACATGTACACACTCACCCTTTGGTAATGCCATAGCATCACTTCCGTGGGCCAAGTCAGAAACCAGAGGAGCATTCTAGATGCTTCCGTCGTTTGACCCCACTTAGCTCCCACACTGTCTCCTGTCTAACCCATTCCCCTCTCCATTCTGGAGGCCAGGACTGTGGTCTTGCCCAGCTCTGGGAGTCTTGACGCTTCTGATTCTCCAGTGGTCCAGTCTTGCCTCCTCCAAGCCCTGTCCTGCCCCACAGGTCACTTTTCCCAGGGACCATTCATGACCCGTCGCTTCCTGGCAGAGGACCTATAAAGGCCCTGAGCGTAATAGGTATTCACTAAATGACTGCTGAGTGCTTAAAGAGAAATACTATCCTCTCTTTCTTCCCTGGTCTAAGGGTCTAAGTTAGCGGCAACCGCATGCATCCCTGTCCTATTCCCTGGGCCCCAGACTCCAGGCCAGGCCAGGCCAGTCCAGCGCTGCCTCTGGACAGATCCTGGATATAGCCTCGGCACACAGCTTCCAAACAGCCGCCAGACCCATTTGTCCTTCTTCCTTCCCTGGGAAGTTGTGCAAGGATGCGCAACGGTAGGCCCGAACTTATATTTAAAGAAAACAGTTAAAAATCTAAACAGAAAAAGTCAGCTTAAAAATCAAGGTCTTTCTATTTTGAAGTTTTCTTTAGGTCAAGTACATCTTAGGAGATACAGGGGGAGACCATACAGCCCCTTCTGCCTCAAATAAGATTTTCAGGATGCAATTTTGCTTTTGTGCGCTTCTGCAAAGAAAGCTGTTCCACCGCCCGCCATTACTGCTCTGAAGGAGTTACTCTGGGGCAGGGGCAGAAGGTTCCAGCAGAGATCCCTTGGGGACACAGAGCCCCATCTGACCCTGGACCCACCACCCCAGCACCAGCCCCTGCATTCCAAATGCAGCATTCAGACTAGGCGGGGACTCCAGCTTTTTTACCGTGGTGACATTCTGCTAAGAAGGAACTTATTTCCAGCCCAGAACAAAAAAGGGCAGCAGTCTGAAGCTCTCAGAAGCCTGGTGGGGAAGGCCGAGGGGAGTGACCGAAGTGGGTCAAAGAGGATCTCTGCTCCCCGCTCCCCAAGGTCTCTACCATCTACCTTGGGGGACGTTCCTGAACCGGTCTGAGCTCCAGCTTCCCCTCCTTCAGCTTGACGAGGACACCGTCCTCTTCCTCATGGGGCTCCTCATGAAAATTAAGTGCGGCATCAGAGGGATAGCAGAGTGGGAAGGCTACCTGAATCTCAGCGTGTGCTGAAGACACAAGCCATTCGGGGACACATCCCAAGGGAGCTGTGACGCCGTCATGCAGGACTTGCAAATGATACCAGTTTCCCCCTTTTTGGACCATCCCCAGCCCTGAAAGGAGGGCTGGAAGAGGAAACAGTGGGAGCACGGAGGGAGAATTTTGGAGTGAACAACAGAGGTGCTCCCAGTCCCAGCTGCCCACTCCCCACCTCCTGGGACTGAGCCGCATCTCTGTAGCTCGAGTATCCCTAAGGACTTTTGTCTGCATCACACCTTAGAAGCCCAAGGTGAAGAGAGACGGAGCACCCAGCAGGAGAGAGGGGGCCGGGAGGCTTTGGATTTTCTGGGTAAAGAGGAGCTGAGTATTTCTGATAAGCCAGAGGTGTGCAACAAGGGACCCTGGGAGTCGCGTAGATCCTCTGGAAGAGGGCCTCCAGGAGAGCACGAACCCTTCCCCAGACAGAAGCTGACGGTACCTGGCCTGGCTGAACTGTGCCCCCCTACCCCAACCCCTTCCAGACTCATATGTTCAAGCCCTGACTCCCAGTACCTCAGAACGTAACTGTATTTGGAGTTAGGGTTTTAAACGAGGTGACTGGGTTAAAATGAGGCCTTTAGAGTGGACCTTCATCCAATCTGACTGGTATCTTCAGAAGAAGACAAGATGTGGGAATGCACATAGGCAAAGGGAAGATGGTGTGAAAAACAAGATGAAAACGGCCAACCCCAAGCCAACAAGAGAGGCCTCAGAAGAAACCAAGCTTGCTGGGTGCCTGGGTAGCTCAGTCAGTTAAATAGCTGCTTTGGGTTCAGGTCATGATATCCGGGTCCTGGGATCGAGCCCTGCAGTGGACTTCCTGCTCAGTGATGAGTCTCCTTCTCCCTCTCCCTCTGATTGCTTTTGCTGTCTCTAAAATAAATAAAATTAAAAAAAAAAAAAAAAGACACCAAGCCTGCCAACGCCTTAGTCTCTGTTAAGACACTCAGCCTGTGGTATTTGTGTTGGCAACCCCACCAAACTAGTAAGCACGGCTCAGACTTGGAAGAAGGAGTCTTAGGCAGCCAGCTTCAAAGGATCGGGAGTTTAGAAATCCCCAAAAATGAGGAAGGAGGGTATTCTCTGAAGTATTTATAAAATTGTGCCAAGAGATAAAGAATCAGGTGTGAACACCCACCAGGCCCAGCCAGCTAACCGCAGTGTTAACCAAGTTAAGAACTTCCCTGCTCTTCTGGGTCCTCCTCTCCCCATCTCCTGCCCCTGCTGGGGGTCAGAAGCCTCAGTGAGCCAGCTGGCAGCATAGGCGGGAAGCGGGAAACCAACCACAGACTCCCTTTCTTTGCTCCAGGCCCCAGCTGGAGGTGGGAGAGAGGCTCCATGTGGAACAGCCTTTGAAGGTCTGAACTGAGACTGCTTTGGAGCTAGAAAGGTAGTCAGCATGGGCCCACCCTAATTTCCATCCTGGGACAAGGAAAGAAGGGGACCGTGTAGGAAAAAATTGAGGTGCGGTAATAGACAAAAGTAAAGTTGGCTTCCTGAATGCCCCCCCCATGAGTCCTGTTTATTTACCATATGTCCTCCTGCCCAGGCGGCGGCTCAGCCCAGGCTCTGGCCAAGAAGGAGACAGGTTATTTGTGAAGCAATTATCATCCCTGCAAATTTTTTCTGGCCGCTGTCGGGCAGGTCCATCTTCATCGAGCAAGGCGAAAAGCGAACAACGGACAAACCATTTCAGACCTTCTGCACTCCTCAAGCCAGGAACGTTAAGCGATGTTCTGCAAAGCCAGGGACAGAACGCCACCCTCTCTATCTCGTGACCCAGAGGAGGCCACTTAACTCCAAACCGGCCATGGGGCTGGGCAGGCTTTAGAGTCACACAACACTCTAGAAAGAACCGAGCTCAAAGCCTGCCTCTGCCACGTGACTGCGGTGTGACCCTGGGAGAGTTACTTAGCTTCCCTGAAATTGCCTCCTCAATAAAATGGAGACCATAAAAGTATCCTTCCAATAAAGTTATTATCCAGAATAAATGAGGACATAGATGCTAAACCCTTGGAACATTGCCTGCCACAGGGCAAAGGTCTCAGTACACATACTTATCGTAGCTATCATTATACATCACTGCCTTTCAAGGTGCAACCTTGGAGTGACCTTGATTTATTGTGCAAAACATTATGTAAGAAGCATGTGATGAAAAGCACAGACTCTAGGACCAGACTGCCTGTTTTCCATTCTCTGCCAAGCGAGAATGGAAAACACATTGTTTAAGTGTTTGCTGTAATTGCTATCAGTACCGTAAGATACATATAGTGATCTGCACACAAATACAGGAAGTTCAAGAAGAGCTTAATAATGACAGCAATGATTAAGGGAGTAGTCATTTCCATAAATCCACGCAGACCCTGAAGTTTCTTGTTACCCGGACATCAGAGGCACTAACGGTCAGACAGGCAGAGTGTGTCCCTAATCAGGAGGCTGCTGAACTTGACCTCAGTTGCTTTTGCTTATTCATTTGTTTGCCAGCGGACCGTCACTCTCCAGCAAGCAGGGTATCTAGAAAACAGAAACCCATCCTCCTCGGGCTGGACCCTCAGCCACCGCCTCCAGGCCCTGCTCCCCACCAGCAGCTCTCAGCCTGTCTCTCGTGTTACCTGGTCTGGTTCCTTCCTCCAGGACAGGTGCCATCTCGCAGGGGAGAGGTGAGGTGCCACTGCATTCCAGCCTCCTGAGAAGGTAACATTCTGATGGGCTCCGCTGTCTTTAGGCCTAGCTCTCCATCAGTTCCCACCGACCCGGGGCCTGAGCACTGCCAGAGAAGCAGACAGGAAAGATGTAAAGCTGATACCTCCTGCAGGAAATAATTGTCTAGCTGATTCCAGAACTGAAAAACACAAGTATAACATTGGAGAAAGGAGAGCAAAGTGCCATTCAAGGCCATTGTTACAGCCTCCTCTCTGTGTATCAGGGAAACAAAGAGGCCCTGTGTGTGAGGACAATGCCGTGGCTTACCAGCCACTTCTGTGTTACTCCTGGGGACGGGAGGGTGAGAAACGAGGCCACAGTGCCCTCCCAGCCCGATGCGCCCTGAACTCCACTAATCACAACCTCCAGGCTAGCCAGCTCCGGGGGAGGAAATCTGGACTCCCAGCTCATGGGGTTCTGAATTGGGGAGACAGGAGACGCCCCCTCAGGAGGGACCAGATGGGTATCCACTAGTCTTCCAGGCATCACGTGGTGACAAATGCCCCCTCTCCTCTCCCTCCCCTCTTCTCTTGCTACCTTTCAGAGACTCACCACAAGTTAGGGCTAGAAAGAATGGCAGACATCATCTCTCCAAGCACATATGTCATCTACTCCAACCCCTGGCTTTAGTGAGGGGCACCTGACCAGGACGAGTGCCTGGCTGTGCAGCATGTTAGCAGGGTCTGCGAACCCAGGTGAATCCTTATGCAGCAGCCTCCACTGAACCACCCCCCTGCCCCACCCCCGCCATGGACCAAGCGCTCTATTATGAGCAAACTCGCAAAATGACCTCATTTGCTCCTGGCTTCAAATCCTTGGTCTGCCACTAATTATCCATGGATTATGGGTTCATTTTCTGACCCTTCGTTTTCCCACTTGTAAACTGGGAATATTCATGGGTGACTGTGAGAACTGAATGAGTTTAAACATGGCAAAGCAATTAGGACCATGCTTGAGCTGTACATGTCACTTGAGAAGCATGAATGGGAAATTAGATGTCCACCTGAAACTTGCTTAAGCTCATGGTGAGACGCAAGGCAGATAACTAGAAACCCAGGATCTTAAATACAAACTTGGCCTGGCCATCGACTATGGCCTCACTTTACCCCCATAGGTCCCTGCCGAAAGCTAGGCCCTAACGAATAACCCCCCCAGCAGGGATAAGGCAGGTGACGTGTGGGGAGGACCAACTGTGACATAACACAGAGCATTAGGGACAGCGGGGATTTGGAGAGTCTGTGCCTGTCTCCAGGGTGGCAGCCAGGACTCAGCTCCAGCCAACTGCTGCAAGGTGCACGGTGGGAACAGCATGGCTAGGCCTGTCAGTTTCTAGAGAAAAGCCAGGAATCTAGATTTTTAGGTCACATTTCCCAATTTTAAAATACTGCATTAGTGAAGACATTGTTCGTACAAAGTGAGTCCTGGATCATGCCTGATCTGGACAGAGACAGCGTGTGCAAGCCAGGGCGCACCTGTCATTTTCAGGTCTCCTGTCCCCAGTTTGCCTGCAGTCTCCCAGGGAGCCGATCGGTTCACTTCAAAACCAGTCTTTGACTTAGAGCAGGTGGTATAATACCAAAAAGGTGAAGCAGCCCCTTTCTCTGTGGACACCCGCATCTCCGCCCGTGAAATGAGGGTGAGAAGGAAAAATGGGGAAATGAGGTTCTCTCCCTAAAGGACCGCAGGCCCCTCGGCCTCATCCAGCTCGTGCAGGTGTTCCTCTGATAAAGAAGGCAGCCCAGACTTAGTGGCAGGACCCAGGCGGACTGAGGTCTTAAGCCCCCATAATCTCCAGCAGTCACCTTAAACGAACGTCAGTGGCCTCGATGACAACATGGGCTGGCTACGCAAATTTCAACCCTGAAGCAAGCTTGCCGGCAACCAGACACCACATCACACCCACCGAGACGGCTATAATCAGACAGATGGATAATAACAAGTGTTGGCGGAGGATGTGGGGCAATGGGACTCCTCAGACATTGCTGATGGGAAGGTAAATGGTGCAACCACTCTGGAAAACAGACTGGCAGGTCCTCAGAAAGTTAAACACAGAGTTAGCCTGTAGCTCCTGGGTATATACACCAAGAGAAATGAAAATACCAATCGACACAAAAGCTTGTTCAAGAGTGTTCACGGCAGGGACGCCTGGGTGGCTCAGTTGGTTGAGCAGCTGCCTTCGGCTCAGGTCATGATCCCAGCGTCCTGGGATCGAGTCCCACATCGGGCTCCTTGCCCCGCAGGGAGCCTGCCTCTCCCTCTGACTCTGCCTGCCACTCTGCCTGTGCTCTCTCTCTCTCTGACAAATAAAATAAGTAAATGTCTTTAAAAAAAAAAGAGTGTTCACGGCAGCATTACTCAT
The DNA here is from genome assembly GCF_022355385.1 of Mustela nigripes. Taxonomy (NCBI): domain Eukaryota; kingdom Metazoa; phylum Chordata; class Mammalia; order Carnivora; family Mustelidae; genus Mustela; species Mustela nigripes. The sequence goes on from NC_081557.1 coordinate 18,185,671, forward strand.
GAGAGCCAAAAGGCAGAAATGACCCAAATATCCATCATCTGATGAATGGATAAACCAAATGTGATCTAGCCATACAATGAAAATTACTCAGCCATCAAAAGGAATGACGTCCCGATACAGGATACGCAGCATGGATGACCCTTGAAAACATCAGGCTAAGTGGAAGAAATTGATGAAAACAAGTGCATCTTGTCTGCCATGTTGGGAACACGTAAATCAAGAAGAGAGAAAGGAGATTCGTGGGGGCCTGGGACCAGAGTGTGATGGAAAGAGAAGGGGGGACGACAGCTAAAGGGCATGTTTTTCTTTTCAGTGGTGAATATGTTCTTGAATTGTGGATGTACCAAAATCCACTGAATTATACACTTTCAATGGGTACATTGTAAATGTGAATTACCTCTCAATAAAATTGTTGGTAACAACAACAACAACAACAAGAGCTCTTGAACTAAGATTGCTGCCCCTAATAACCTTCTATTTAAAAATTCTCTCTCCTTGCTGCTCCCTTCACATCAGGCCCCCTGGAGAAGACAGGACAAGTGGCTCAGGGCTCACATGAGGGGGACTGGCTAGACCTGCTTTGCCCAGGACTGTCCCAGTGTTATCACTGCAAGAGTTGTGTCCCTAGAAATCCCTCCTTCTTAAACTGAGATGGTTGATCATGCTACTGGCAACCCTTTCTCATAGCACAGGAATGCTCTGCCCTTTCGGGGCTCAAATGGAATCACCAAATAAATAACCCTTCTCTCTCTGGGGTATAAATCACCCTTGAACTCCCCATGATGGTCAAAAGGTATTTTAATTGTTGTTTCCATTTTACAGATGAGGAGACTGAGGTTCAGAGAGATGAAGGAACTTGCCAGAAGAACACAGGAGCCAGGAAATGAACCTGAGTCTTTTTCCAAGGCACCCCCTCCATTCATGACCTTGTCTCTCATCACACCACTGGGCTGATTATCCAGGAAGACCTTCAGATTGTTCTGCTGCCTTGGGAAGGGAGTCAGACATCCAGACAGAAGAAGTATGAGTTTTCAGCTATGGAAGACAATGAGATATATATAGCGTGGCAATTAACAACACAGATTCTGGAACCCAAACTGCTCAAGTCCGAATCTGGCTCTGCCACTACTTAGCTGTGTGACCGTGGACAAGTTACTTAACTTCTCTGTATCTCAATTTCCTTGTATGTAAAATGGAGAAAATAATAGTAGTGTGTGTATCACATAGGTTTGTTATAGGAAGTAAGTAAATCAGTAAGTGTGAGAAGCTTAGAAAGAAGCCTGACACATGGCAGGCTTATCACATAAATGGAAGTAAGCACAAATTAATAGACCCAGAATTGGAAAGAAATCAGATGAGGCCTAATGAAAACCAGGCAGTGGGACCAAATTCTGGAAATAAATCCTGCCACTCTATTCTGTTCCTGTCTGTGAAAACATTTATGGTTTAGAAATTGCTGTAAGCTCCCCAGACCACAGACAAACCTTTAAATGCATCATGGTGGTGGCAGTCTGGAAAGCCCCACCAAAATGGGATGACATAGTGCAGGGTTGCACACCCTACCCATCGCTGACTGGAGCCCAGAGGAACCCCTGGTAACACACCTGCCCACAGGGCCAGGAGAGCTGGATATCCTCCCTGGGGGAAGCACCTATCACTCAGCTCTGCTCTCTGCAGTAGGTGTGATAGACCTCATTTTACATATGTGGAAACCGAGGCTCAGAGAAGTTTGAGAACTTGCTCAAGATACAGTTAATAACATGTAGAGTTGGGATTCAAGCTTAGGTGGAATTCTAAAGCCTTTATGCTGTATTGCCCCCATGTATTAGTTATTATTGCTGTGTAACAAATTATCAAGCTTAGTGGTTTAAAACACAAACACTTATAATCATACAATTCTTGAAGACCAGAAATTCAGGAGCAGCTTAGCTGGGTGGCTCTGGTTCTGAAAGTCTTATGAGATTGAGATGAAGGCCACCCATCTCAAAGCTCGGCCAAGGCTACAGAATCTGCTTCTAAACTCAGTAAGGGGGTAGTTGGCAGGCTTTAGTTTCTCACTGGCTATGGGCCAGAGGCTTCAGTTCTTTGCCACATGGACGTCCAGGAGGGCTGGAGACAAAAGAGAATACCCCAAAACTGCAGTCTTTTTTTTTTTTTTTTAAGATTTTATTTATTTATTTGACAGACAGAAATCACAAGCAGGCAGAGAGGCAGGCAGGGGCGGGGTGGGCTGAGCAGAGAGCCCAATGCCGGGCTGGATCCCAGGACCCTGGGATCATGACCTGAGCCGAAGGCAGAGGCTCAACCCACTGAGTCACCCAGGGGCCCCTGCAGTCTTCCATAAATAATTTTAGAATTAACATACCATCACTCTGCACATGATATTGGCAGCACAGACCAACCGTGGTACAGTGCGGGAGGGGGCTCTATAAGGGTGTGTCTATCACCTGTAGGTACATTCCCCAAATCAACCAGCCCGCCCATACAGGTCAAGGAAAATCAGTTTTTCCTGTCTTGGTATGTAGACAAGCCAAGCCAATTTCCACCCGGGTAAATCACCTCAGGTGCGTCCTCCAAATTCCACTGTCCTATAGTCCCCAGAGTGAGCCATCATCCGGTGATCGCGTCCTATGGGCCCCTCCCCATCCCACAGCGCCAAACCCGGGCAGCCGTCGCCATCCCGAAGGACTACAGCCCCCAGCATGCCCTGCGGCGGCCTCAGAGCCACGTGACGGCGTGTCGCCGTCAGGTGACTTGGGGAAAATGGCCGCGTTGACAGCGGAGAATTTCGCCGCGCTCCAGAGCCTGCTGAAGGTAAATTGGAGGAGTGGGGACAGCGTGAGGCGGGCTTTTGTCCCTAGGCCTTGGGACAGAATAGGAATTGGGACCAAATGGAACCTGATTCAGAGCCATGAGTCTAACCACTACCTTTCTGGGTGACTCCGTTGTTGCGCCTTTCCGAGCTTTTAGAAAGCGGGCTCGAAATTAATACTGTCCTGACAGGATGGCGGGGGCACAAATAAGATAACGGACTTGAAGGTGCTGTGCAAAGGCCCCCTACTAGAAGTCTCTGGGGCTGGTGTTTAGGACTGGTGTGTTGAGGTGGTAAGTGCTAGACCCACGTTGCCAGTTCCCCATTTCCTCCCGCAGCCCCTCTTCGTTCCGCGGGTGAGAAATCTCTCTCTCTCCCTGCGTCCTCATGGCCTCCCCTTGGTGAAGTGGGCGTTCTGTTCTCCTGAGTTCCTGGTTTTCTGTACTTGCTTTGACCTGTGTAAGGGCCTCAAAACTCTGCTGATAATCTTTTGGAAGATTGTGAGGCTTCTTAAAGCCAAATGAAATGATGGGTTGGAATTACTTGCTTGATTTCTGATTTTCCTTATGGAAGAAGGGGAGGCTTTATCTTCCTTTGTAGACCTTATGCGACTATTTACCTGTTTTCTGCCTTTCTTGCAGAATGTAAGATCCAGTTGGAACTTTTTTTTGTTTGTTTTAACTCCAGATGAAAAGGGTTGAGTTCATAGCACTAAGCAGTTCATGGCACAGCATCATCATTCATTGGTTCATGCAACGGTCTCTCCTTTGTTTTAAAAATCTCTGCAGTGCTCACTTGTATGTGCCATCCCTAAAAGCAACTACTCTATGATATCCACAAATGTATCCCCAGCCAGTGTATCCCCAGCTTCTGGCACACAGCATGTTGTTAATACATAATTGTTATATGAATTAATGAATGAAGTAACAAAGTTGAGATTGGAAACCTAGGGCTCTCAGCTCACAGCCCTGGTCCTTTACACCCTCGTCGTGGCTGTTCTGCTTACTCCCCACCTAATGCCTGTTCATTGTATGGACTTTTTGTTGTTGTTGTTAATAAACTTTAAAATAAAGTATTATTAATGTGTAACACAGAAAAATACACAAATTGTAAATGCATAGCTCAGTGATTTATTACACACCCATGTAACCATCACTCTGGTCAAAACCAAAATATTACCAGTACTGCCGGAGTCTCTCTGTTCCTTCGGTACTTCCCTCACCTCCCCAGGAGTAACCACTATCCTTGCTTTTAAAATCAACTTAATATTGCCATGTTTGAACTTCCACATAAATGGTGTAATACAGCATATACTTTTTTATTCCTGGCTTTTTTTTTGCTTGCCAATATGTAGCAATAGTTGGGGCGTCTGGGTGGCTCAGTGGGTTAAAGCCTCTGCCTTCACCTCAGGTCATGATCCCAGGGTCCTGGGATGGAGCCCCACATCGGGCTCTCTGTTCAGCAGGGAGCCTGCTTCCTCCTCTCTTTCTCTCTGCCTGCCTCTCTGCCTACTTGTGTTCTGTCTGTCAGATAAATAAAATCTTTTAAAAAATGTAGCAATAGTTAATTCATTCTTATTCCTATCCTCCTATGTGTTTTCTTTTTTAAAAAAATTATTTAGGGGTGCTTGGGTGGCCCAGTTGGTTATGCGTCTGCCTTCAGCTCAGGTCATGATCTTGGGGTCCTGGATTGAGCCCCATATCAGGCTCCCTGCTCAGCGGGGAGTTTGCTTCTGCCCTTCCCCCCACTCTTGCTGGTGCTCTCTCTCTCTCAAAAAAAAATCTTGAAAAAAATTACTTAACGTTTTTATTTTGACGTAACTATAGATTTACATACAGTTGTAAAAAGGAATACAGAAAGGTCCCATTTACCCCCCTATAGAAACATCTTGCAAAACTATAGTATGATATCCCAACCAGGATATTGACTTTGATACACTCAAGATACAGATCGTGGCCATCACTACAGGATCTTTCCTGTTGCTCTTCTATAGCCACATACACTTGCCCCCTGCCCTCACCCTCTCCTAACCCTTTGGGGGATGAGGCTGGTGAGAAGAGGATAGGCAGAGGGAGACAGAGAGAGAATCACAAGCACGTTCCACGAGCACAGAGCCTGGCATGGGGCTCAATCCCATGACCAGAGATCACCGCCTGGCTGAAATCAAGAGTCCAACACCCAGCTGACTGGGCCATTCAGGCACCCCTTTACTCCCCCCCGTTTTTTTTTTTTTTAGATTTTATTTATTTGACAGACAGAGATCACAAGTAGGCAGAGAGGCAGGCAGAGAGAGAGGGGAAGGGAAGCAGGCTCCCTGCCAAGCAGAGAGCCGGATGTGGGGCTCCATCCCAGGACGCTGGGATCATGACCTGAGCCAAAGGCAGAGGTTTTAACCCACTGAGCCACCCAGGCGCCCCTTACTTTTCCCTTTTTAATAAGCACACTGTCCTCTTGGATTAAGGTCCACCCTATGACTTCATCATAACTAATCACATCTGCAACAATTCTCTTTCTAAATGAGATCACATTTTTGAGGTACTGGGAATTGGGTCTTTAATGTATGAATTTTAGGCAGACACCATTCAACCCCTAACAGGAGCTTTTGCAGAGCAAAAGTTTTAATTTTGATGAAGTATAATTTACCAACAGTTTTTCCTTCTATGAATTGTACTTCTGGTGTCATGTTTAAGAACTCTTTGCCGAGCCATAGATCTCCAAATTTTTTCTTTTTTCTAAAAGTTTTATGTTTATGTTATATTTTACATTTAAGTACATGATCAATTTGGAGTTAATTTTGTATATATATTTTTTCTGCCTGTGAATGTCCAGTTGTTCCAGAACCATTTGTTGAAAATGCTGTCTTTCCTCCACTGTATTGTCTTTGCAACTTTGCAACTTTGTCAAGAATCAGTTGGGCAAATTTCTGGATTCTCTGGGGTTTTTTCCCATTGATTTTTGTTTTTTTCTATGATAATACCTCACAGTCTTAATTACTGTAGCTATGCAATAAGTCTTAAAATCAGATTGGCTGATTTTTCCTACTTCATTCTTTATCCAATTTGTTTTAGCTCTTCTAGTTTCTTTGGCTTCTTATATAAACTTTGGAATGATTTTGTCTGTGTTTTAAAAAAACCTGATGAGATTTTTATAGGAGTTGTGTTAAACCTGTATATCAATTAGGGGAGAATTGACATGTCGGGGTAATATTAGCTTTATGAATATGAAATGAATCGGAAAGTGTTCTATCCTTTTTTGTTTCCTAAAGAAAGATTGTGTAGAATTAGTTAATTCTTTCCTTAAACATTAGAATTCTTCAGCAAAACCATCTGGGCCTGGAGATTTCTTCTTGGGAGTTTTAAATTACAAATTCAACTTCCGTAATCATTATTGGGCTATTCAAATTATCAGTTGCATATTTGGGGAACTGTGGTAGTTTGTGTTTGTTGAGGGATTTATCCATGTTGTCCAAGCTCCGAAATTGTGTGTATAGAGTTGTTTGTGGTTATTCTTATTTTCCTTTTGAAGTCTTTAGGGTCTGTAGCGATATGACCGGTTTCATTCCTGATATTGGTGATTTGTGTTTCCTCTTTGTTTAACTTCGCTGGTCTTGCTAAAAGTTTGTCCATTTCATTGATATTTTCAGAGAACTAGTTCTTTGTTTCATTGATTTCTCTCTTTTTCTTTTTTTCTATTTTCAGTTTCATTGCTTTCTACTCTTTGTTGTTTCCTTCCTTCTTCCTTTGGGTTTATTATGCTTTTCTTTTTCTATGTTCTTGAGGTGGGAACTTAAATTATTGCTTTGAGAACTTTTATCTTTTCTAATATATGTGTTTAATGCTGTACATTTCCCTGTCAACGCTGTCAAGCCTGTGTCCCCAAAATTTTGTGGGTATTTTTTTCACTTTTATGCATTTAGTGTAATTTTTATAGTATAATTTTTAAAATTTCCCTTGAGGCTCCTCTTTAATCTGTGGATTATTTAGAAGTGTGTTTAAGTTTTCCAATGTTTGGATATTTTCTTGTCATCTTTTTGTTAGTGATTTCTAGTTTGATTCCATTGTAGTCATCAAGAATATATTCAATATGATTTCAGTTCTTTCGAATTTGTTCAGGTTTGTTTTACAGCCCAGAATATGTTCTGTCTTGGTATATGTTCAGTGGACACTTGAAAAGAATGTATATTCTGTTGCTACTGGGTTGTGCTCCATAAGCGTTGAGTAGATTGATCAATGGTGTTGTTGAAATCTTCTGTGTTCTTGTTGAATATCTGTTTAGTTGATTCTATCAATTGTTGAAAGATGGATGTTGAAGTCTCCAACTGTATTTGTGGACTTGTCTGTCTCTCCTTTAGGTTCTCTTTACTTCTCATGTTTTCTAGCTCTCTTGCTGGGTGCATACATATTTAGGATGTTTTCTTAGATATAGAACCTTTTATCATTATATAATGTCCCTTTCTGCCTCTGGTAATTTTCTTCGCTGTGGAGTCTATTTTGTCTGCTATTATTGTAGCCACTCTTGATTTTATTTCATTAATATTTGCACGATGTATTTTTTTCTATCCTTTTACTTTTAATCTGTCTCTATCATTATATTTGAAGAGCGTTTTTAATAGACATCATTTAATTGAGTCATATTTGCAGCTTGTATTTAATTTCCCACTTACAGCTAATGTAATTATTGAATATTAGAGCTTAAGTCTGCCATGTAATTTTTTTGTTTTTATCTGCTCTTTTACATTTTTTGTTTCTTTTTACTTTTTCTTGCCTTCCGGTGGGTTATTTAAACCTATTTTTGGAATTCCCTTTTGACTTATCTGTAGCATTTTAAAATGCATTTCTTTTTATAACATTTTTAGTAATTGATCTGGTTACTACATTTATAAATATAACATCACAATCTATCAGTGTCATCATTTTACCAGTTAGATCTGAAGTATAGAGACCTTACTTCCCTTTCTTCCCTTACTCATTTGTAATATAATTATCTTAAATATTTCCTCTACATACGTTTAGAGCCGCATTGGACAGTGGTATAATTTTTACTTCAACCTTTAAACAGACTTTAGAAATTCAAGAGAAAGAAAGTCTATTGTATTAACCCATATTTTTGTTTGTTGTGTTCTATCTGTCTTCCTGATATTCCAAGGTTCCTTTTATTAATTCCTTTCTATTAAGAGAATGTCTTTTGTCTTGTGACAAATTTTCATAGTGTTTTTTTCATCTGAGAATGCCTTGATTTCCTCTTTACTTTCTGAAGGATATTTTTTGCTGGGTGTAGAATTCTGGGTTGACAGTTCTTTTCTTCCAACACTTGAGAAATATTGTGCCACTTCCTTCTTGCTTCCGTGAGTTCTGATTTGATGAGTTCTCATGAGTTCTAATGATCCCTTATAGATAAGATATTGTTTCTCACTGCTTTCAAGATTTTTTTCTTTGCCTTTAGTTTCCGGGAGGTTAATTATTGTGTGTCTTGGTATGGATTTCTTTGGGTTTATCCTGTTGAGAATATGCTTGGGTTTTTTAATGCACACAGTTATGTCTGTAGCTATACTTGGAGAGTTTTCAGCCATTATTTCTTTAAGTACTTCTTTAGCATTGCCCTCTTTTATCCTCCTTTTCTAGGACTCCAATGACACGAATGTTAGATTTTTTGGTATAGTGCCACAGATCCCTGAGGCTCTGTTCATTATTTTCAGTCTGTTTTCTGTGTGCACACTGGGTGATTTCTAGTGGCTCAGTCTTCCAGTTTACGTGATTCTTTCCCCTGTCTCTTTCATTCTGCTGCTGAGCCCACCTACCAAACTTTGTTTTGGTTATTGTATTTTTTCAGTTCTAAAATTTCCATTTTGTTCTTCTTTATTTATTTTCTGCTCCTTTGTTGGGACATTCTGGTATTTGTTTCAAAAGTGTGTATTTAGGTGTTGAAGCATTTTTGTCATGGCTACTTTAAAATCTTTGCCAGATAATTTTAACATCTGTTATCTTGATGTTGGCATCTTATGATTGTCCTTTTTCATTCAGTTTGAGATCTTTCTGGCTCTTGGTATGATGAATGATTTTCTGTTGAAACCTGGCATTCTCGTGTTATATTCTGAGATTCTGGAGGGTTTCTGCCCTTGGCTCCTACTGACACCCAGAAGTGGGGGTTCCTTGTTACTACTGAGCAGAAGTGGATGTTCTGGCCCCCACATAGTTACCATTAATAACAAGGCATGGTGGGACTAGCTGCTGGTTGATGGGGATTATGGTCCCAGCTCCCTACTTAGCCTTCTCTGATACCACACTGGTGGGGGTGTTGGGACACCTCATTGTAGCCTCAGAAGGGTGGAAGTCTACATTCCCCACTCAGTCTGCTAACATAGGTGGGAGTGGGGCTACAGGTTTTTCTGTGGCATTTGGCTCAGTAGAGCAGTTATCACGTAACCGTTTTCTGTCTTGCTAAGCTTTCTTGGTCCTTTGGCTGGAGAGAGCAGATATTTGTTGGGAGTTCTTTGTTTTGTTTCTCTGTACCCATTGGCATTCTGGGTTGTCCTGTTCCTTAGCCTGAAGTCTGGGATATATGAACAACAAGAATATCCAGGAAACTCAGCACTATGTTGTTTCTTGGTCTGGAGCAGGGAGGCCCACAGCAGGTCTGTCTTCTCCACGCTCCCTCTTGAGTGCTCTTACATTCCTTTCCCACATCGTGCCCAGCACTTTCGGTTTGCTAAGAAGGGAGAATAAGAACAACTACATCTACTTCACTGCCCTGGAAATGGAGCTATCGTCTGCACCTTTAAGTCTTGAGTTTCAAAGGTATCATACCATGACTGAGACAATATTATGTTCTGAAACATGTATTTTCAGAGTCTGAGTGGTTTTCTTTTCTCCCCATCTGTGAATTAATTCACAGGCCTCCTCAAAAGATGTTGTCAGACAGCTGTGCCAAGAGAGCTTTTCTAGTTCAGCCCTTGGCTCAAAGAAGCTCTTGGATATTACATGTTCCAGCTTGTCTGTGACCCAGGAGGAAGCAGAGCAAGTAAGTATGGTCAGAGACGACCTTTGACCACTGGCTTCTCAGCTCATTAGTTTCTTTCTTAATTTCCCAATCATTGCCACATCCAAGGAAAAATTTCCCCTGAAACGTCTGTTGACATTATAACAAACTTAAAGTGGATTTTCATTTTAATGTTAGTGAACTTAAAAGCTATTGTCTTTGAACCTTCACTTCCTTATGATAAATGAGGCAAGGATGGGAGAACTATACCCAGAATCGGAGGTCCCGGCCATTTCCTTTTCCAGACTTGTTCCCTAGACAGTGTGGCCAGAAGCCAACCATTCTGCAATTTTCTTTCCCTTTAACTTGCTGCTACTGATAGATTGTCAGCCAGATGGCTTAGACAGACTTCTTTGGGGGCCCTGGGCAGAAGCTCTGAGGCCTGAGTATGACTTGGGGAACATGCTGCTGGACCCCACCTGACCTCAGCTGGTGGCCAAGAGGAAGAGTGAGCGAGGTGGCTCAGTTTATGCAGTATTCACAGCCTTCTCTTTTTAGGGCAGATATGCTTCTAAAATAGGAGTTCATTCAAACAGGCCTGCATATTATTATTACTATTTTAAACCAGAATTCTGTTCATTGAAGTCAGCTGTAGCACAGTAAAAGGCAGCAGCCACATTTTGGAAGTGAGTTGAACACTTAGTTTGGCTTTCCCAAAAGTAGACCCTGAGGCTAAGAGTTGGTTGCAGGTAATTACCTGGGGGGGTGAGTCTAGAAAGCACAAAGGAGGGAGTGGGACAGAGGAACAGGGAAGCGAGACCAAGCCAATAAAGAATGTGTTGATGACCTGCAAGGGGCTCAAACTTGGGATCCTGGAAGCAACCCTGGGGACCGTACCGCAGAACTGTCACCCTGGAGACCAGGGCATAGATGCGCTGACCTCAGCCCGCAGCCGTGGAGGGGAACATCCCCTGGCCTCTTGGGTTGTGCCTCTGCCGCTGAGCCGCCTCCCAGGGCAGCAGAGAAAGCCCTCACTCAGGCAGTTCCCTCCAGAAGGTGCTCTGTCTTGTCTGTCTCCGTTTGGCTGAGCATTGTTGCAGTTTCGGGCCGGCTGCCACAGGCCGTTGGAAGGAACCCAGCAAACCCGCAGGGCTGTGTCAGGCCCTCCTCCTCGCCAAGGGAGTCAGCACAGCCCACCAGGATCCATGTGTTTTCTTCACCTTCCTTGGTGACAGCCTAGGGCCAAGGACAGCTTCGATTCAAAGCCCAAATGCCACTGGAGCCGGTACCCCGGGTAGCATGTCAGTGAGCACAGCTTCGGGGTTTGGCGGATGCAGCCCCGCTCAGGGGAGCCCATGGCCCTGTGCCCCCGGGGGATTCAGGGTTCGTGCAGACTTCCCAATCCAGGCCCAGGGGCCAGTACAGCGTTGCCTAGTAACACAGCTGACTTTTCACTTCTCTCACGTTACCAGGGAATGGGCTAGAAAGTGAACTGAAGGTCAGATTCTGTGCACAAGGAAAGAGGACGTACTAACCCTTTGCTCCCAAGTAGAAGTTTCTGGCACATTGACAGGCTCCTATGTTGGGCAGCTACACCTGTCTTCTAAAGTGACAGGGGAACTTAGAGGTGGGCTGGGGCATGTGGGCATCAGCATCTGGGACTGAGGTCTCAGGACCCCCGGGGGCTGTTGGGACGACTGTGGCAGGGTGTGGCGGGGCAGGGGTGGAGCCCTGTCCCCTGCCCGGCTCCTCACCATGCAGGCCTGTCCCACAGCTGCTCCAGGCTCTGCATCGCCTCACCAGGCTGGTGGTGTTCCGTGACCTGTCCTCTGCCGAGGCGATCCTGGCTCTCTTTCCTGAAAATTTCCACCAAAACCTCAAAAACCTGCTGACGAAAATCATCCTAGAACACGTGTAAGTGCTCATTTCTTGAGAGTTCCTGATAAGGCTTATATAACGATATTTTAGGTCAGTAAATACTTACCTTCAATATCCTTTTTAATGGTTAAATATATTCTTTACATGGAGAAATTATATAAAATTTAGTTAAGAAATTCCCTGGCGTTGTGTGTTTAGGCTCTTGGCAGTTTTCACTTCAGTTTAGTGTGGAAATGTTGCTCACGAGCTCGGTTATCTCCGTGCTGGTTAAAGGTGGTAGTGAGGCTTCTGCTGCCTATTCCCACGCTGACCGTCAGTCAGAAAGATTGCACCAGCTGGCATTCTGCCAGGAGGGCACGAGTGCGTCCCCCTCCTCACACCGTCACCGGCACCGAGGGAATTGTTTTTACATTTTCTCCCAGTTCACAAATGGTAAATGCACCTCACTTCAGTTTGTATATCTTTGATACTAGTGATGTCAGATATCTTTTTCATATGTTTAATTGGTCATTTTGTTTTTTTGTGAATTATCCAAATATTTTCTATTGCTATTGGCCAGCAGCAGGCTTGACCAGAATTCGCGGACAGTAATAACAGATAATGCTCGCTTGCCATGGGTTTTATTGTTTATTTAGAAAGTTCCTCACACGTGACCACATTTTATTCTGCCTCTGCTTAGCGTCTCACTACAGTGCTTTTTGCTGTAGCATTAGACAGGTCCGTTTGGGTGTGTTTTGCGTAAAATGCAATACTTTGTGGAGCAGATGCTCAATAAAAGAGAACCGGTCGACTTTTCCGGCTTCGTCTCTCAGAACGGTAGAACAGTAAGAACACAATGCATTAAGTTTCTTCTTTCTTTTTGCCCCCTAAGCTACAAAAACTAACAGCACTTATGGCTTTAACATCACTGAGCTATGCGGAACAATCCAGAAACTGCTTCTGCCACGCAGCAGACGTTTCTGTGGTCCTTTCCTGTCAGGGAGTGATGATAGGCTCAAAGATCCCAGAAGGGGTTAGAGGCCCCGGTCCTCTCTCATGATCAGTTCTCATCCTTTTTCTATTCTTTTTTCCTCATCTTTTCCTCTTAAACAGCTCTGCTTGGCGAACGGAAGCCCAGGCAAATCAGAGTGAGTACCAAGAAACCCGCCCCCTCACCTTTCCTTCCCGGACCCGGCTCAAACCGTGCCAAGTGGCCAGGGTTTGTCACTGAAACTCAGCCTGCATTAACCTCGTCCCAAACTCCTCTCTCATTCTGTGCCGACATCTGGAGGCTCAGATGTGCAGGCAGGAGCCTGGCCTTCCCCCACCCCGTGCTTCCGTGCCAAGTGCTGGTGGCATGGATCCGTGGCGAGGAAGGCCCCGACTTCCGTCTCCCTCGGAGACTTGTCCTTTGGCTCAGGAGCATGATCAGCCATCAGGGCTGTCTGTCCCAGAGCGAGGGCTTGGTAAAGTGAGCGGGTGGGCTCTGAGCTGGCCCGTCCCCTTCACAGTCTCTCTGCCGCGCCTGGTCGACCTGGACTGGAGAGTGGACATCAAGACCTCCTCCGACAGCATCAGCCGCATGGCTGTCCCCACCTGCCTGCTGCAGATGAAGGTGCGTCCACCGCCGCACTCCTGAGAGGGAAGGGAGAGGCCGCGGTGACCTGGCAGCCCTGCGCACCAGCGGAAGTGCCAGTGTCTGGAGCTCTGGGACCTCCGACCCCAGAGAAGACAATTCAGCACCCCCAGATGTGGTCTCTGTCTGTCAAGTACATGGTCACTACTGTCCTAACATATTATAGACATAATAAAACATACACCGAAAGTAGAAGTTTTAAAACGATAAGACAAATACCAAACAAGTTCTAAAAATGGCTCACTGCCCCCTAAAGTTTCCCTTCTACACTAATGGGAAAGCTTAGCTGTCGTGATGGGGGCGTGCCATCAGGTTTCAGATTGCCTTCTTGATAATTCTGGGGACCCTCAGGCCACCGCTTGTGACGCGGCTGAGCCAGAGCTCCCGCTGGAGGCTCGGGACGCTGCAGTGCTTCGTGCCCTTGTTCGCACGCTCCGGCCTCCCGGTGTTAGCTGCACGCTACAGATCTTTTTGGGACTCGTTTTAAACCACACATCTGTGGTTTGGGTTATTTAGTGATGCTGTGTTGACTTAACCGCAACCCCAGAAACGCAGCCCCTGTAAGAAAATGAAAAGGCATGGGTGCCTCTAACAACTAAGTTTTTAAACATTAGTACAGTTGACTTTTGTTTTTAAGGAAACAAATAAATATAACTAGGAGCTGTAGTGGTTTTTATGTGTGCCGGGAATCTCACTACTCCTAGAGCCCGCTGCGTAAAGTACCCGTATGGGCCCGTGCAGTGTCTCCTCACTCAAATGCCGAGAGTCAGGGGTCCGAGGGGTGAGTGGGCCTTGGCCTCTCCGATACCCACCCTGAGCGCTCCTCTCTCAAGCCTCTGGGAATCTCCTTCCGTGTCCTAATTGCTAGATGACGCCAGGGCTGGGACTCTGTAGCCTCAGCAAAGAGCCTGTGTTCAGAGGTTCACTGGAATGGGGGAGGGCTCCCAGGCCCAGGGCGGCTCTGACGTGCGGACCCTGTTCTCTTTCCAGATCCAAGAAGATCCTAGTCTGTGTGGAGACAAGCCCTCCATCTCGGCAGTCACTGTGGAGCTGAGTAAGGAAACGCTGGACACTATGCTAGACGGCCTGGGCCGCATCCGTGACCAGCTCTCCGCTGTGGCCAACAAATGACCCCAGGCAGCTGTCGGCCGCACGGCCAGGCCCCAGCTGCTGGCCGGTGGCGTGCGCCTCCCAGCCCCCGGGCCGCCCCCTGGAGCAGCAGCTGCCATCCGGAAGGCCAGGCCGTGGGGACGGGGCGGGGGCTGCCATCTGGAAGGCACAGCTGGACCGGGAGGAAGCGGCCATGTCCCCGCACTGTTCTCCCCCCCATCCTCGTCCCTCTTTCTGAAGCCGGTGAGCACAAGCCTCCGTGTCTGGAAGATTCCCTCGCCACTGTGGCGGTGTGAGGGGGCATCTGCTTCGTCGGCTGCCTCTGCGTGGCTGGCTAGAAAACTCAGGCCCACATTGTGGAGCTCATCTAGGAAGTTCCTTTCCAGCATTAGGTCTGAGTGGTTCTGCTCCAGCCCTGGAACTCAGAGGGGTTCATGCGCGTGAGGCCAGCAGTTCACACTCCTCCGTCCGAGAAGCCGGCCAAAGCCTGTAGAGCGGGGCCGCTGCAGTGGGGCCCACCCCCGGCCCAAGCCCACAGCTTCCCGAGCCCCCCTCAACCGCGCGGCCTGTCCTTCCAGCGTCGGGAGTCGGGAATGGGCGCTCACTTCCTCCCTCGTGGAACCAGAGGCCCTTCCTTGATATAACACGAGGGTAAAGAAGTGGCAGTGAGTGGAAATAAAAAGTTCTAAAAACTTCCCCACTCCAGTCACGTTTTTCGAAGCTTCTGCCCTTGACCTGAGTTGTTGCCTTTCGTTCATAAAGACAGTCGCAACTTCTCATTGCCAGCTAAGCTGGTGAGCATGGTGTGACCTGAAACCGGGCTTGTGACACTCACCGCCTTCCAGGTGTTCTTCTGGCCCATGGAGCCGAGGAAAGCCAGGCCGACAGTCTCCGTGCTTGTTGCAGGGGCTGGGGTGAAAACGCCGCACAGCCTGAGCTGTCCCTGTCACGTGTGCGCCACGTCAGCGGGGCGCGTGTGTAAGGCTGTCCCCCTGGGGTGACAGCACCTGGCCTGCTGTCAGGGCTCTGTTCTGGTGGCTGTGGGCAGTGTGTATGGATGCCCGGCAGGGCGGGTGGAAGAGGCAGAGCCCTTGGGCCAGAGGATGGGCTCCAGTCGGGCTGCCAGGGTTGGAAGCCAGCCCTGCCTCTCAGTGGCCAGGGCTTGACCCTGCCTCTCAATTCTCCCTCTCCCATTTTTATAAAAATTAAATGGGGATAATAATAGTACCCCCTCCATAGGGCTTTTGTGAGGATTAAATGATACCACGTCCCTGAAAGCACTTCTAGCACCATGAGGACATATAAGGCTCGATCGTGTTCACTTTGATTCTTAAAGGAAAGGAAGGTGGAAAGCTCTCCGCAGTCATTTACCGTCGCAGGGTTGGTGCGACAGTGAATGTCATTATCCTCTCTTTATCGATGAGGAAATCAGCTCATTGAGGTTAAGTTACCTGCTGGTAAATGGCCTCATTAGGACGCAGGCCCAGATTTCTTCGCTTTCTCTCTACCACACAGAGCTTGGTGAGGGACGTGGAGTTCTATGACTTGGGCTCCCTTTGGAAAATACTGGAACTGAAGTCGAGATGAGACAATCACTGCTAAGACACTAGGAATGTCGAGAAAAAAAATTCCACACCCCTCTCTGCTGTTTCTTGGAAGCCAAGCGACCTTCTGTTAACACGGCAGCTCTTAACATTTTGGGGGCTATAACCAGCGATGATCTGTGATAGCTGCAGATCCTTTCTGTAGGACGTGAACGTCCCATTTTTTATATCTGTGACAAGAGTTCGAAGACGCTGGGAGCCAGCCCACTGCTTCCAGATTGAGAGCCCCTGGTCTTACTCTCAGGTTGAGTTCAGCTTTGTAAATTCAACCCCTCTGTTTTCCTTCTAGTGCCAGTGACCCACCGTCCAATCTCCAAGTCCCTGTTCTCCAGACATCCCAGGGGCATCTGTAAGGCAGTAACCTGAAGCAGCATAGGGGTCTGGGCAGCTGGACATCATTCCTTTAGCGAGCTCGACCGGAACAGAACCATCTGGATGCATGACATACAGAGGGCATTTGACAAATAACTGGAAAATTCAACGATTATGAATGTCTGCTAATCCTCACCCCACGTGCTCACTTAAGAGGTTTTCTACTGTTAGGGAGGACAGGTGGTTTTTGCCTACCATATTTCTAGTTGGCCTGATTCTGGCTCAGAAAAATATCTTAGCTTCTATCTATTGTCCTCAAAGCTAGCTCCCTCATTCAGCGCTTGTCTCATTTTCCAGTAGTACTTTGTGAAAGGAGCAGCCATCTGCAGACCGCCCCTCCCTTAGGACATGGCAAGGTGCGGATGTTCAGATTCCATCCACAAAAGGGCAATGATAGATCTGTCACTGGTGCCTGGGCTCCTGGCTGCCCAGCACTTGCCACCCACCAGGCCTCAGTGGGGAGCGTATCTCTCAGTGCTAATCAATGCGCATGCCCCAACGATCGTCTCATGATTGTACATGACCCAGACTGGCTCGGTCTGAGTCTTTCCCTATGACTTTTTCTGTCAGAACCTGCAGCAAGAACCATGTCCTGCCTCTGGGCCCTGGCAATGAAGCCTGGATGCCTGGGTTCTTTCTGCCACATGCAGAAAGCCCATCTGCAGGGGGAGAGTCTGGCTCAGAGGAAGGCAGAACCCAGAGATTGGGAAGAGGATGGGAACATCTGGTGTGTCTGATACCAATCCCAATCTTCATCTTTTCTAGTGTAAAAACATACCTGGGATTTGTTTTTATTGGGAAAGATAAGATACGCATGAAAATGATTTGTCAGGAAGGAAGTTTATACACACGGATCCCTAAAATCGGGACGCATGGCACATCGCACAAGGTCATCTGGGGAAAGACCAGAGTTGGTCAGGAGGCAAGGAGAGCAAGGGGGAGCGTGGCCTGGAGTCTTTGCTGGGGTTTTCACAGGAAGGAACGGACAAGGCAGAATAGGTACATTGAGTAAGCTCAGCACTGGCCAGGTGAGAGTTTGATAAAAGACAGTCAGGGTGTGGCTGTGGATTGGTTGATCTTTGTATCAAAGCCACATTCTCAGGGGAGTGAGGAATTAGCCCTTCGAGGGAGAGTCTCCGGGATCAAGGCCCCAAATGCCACAGCATCAAGGATACATAAAATAAAATGTGGGCAGTGGGAGGTTATGCAGCAAATCACGAACAATTCCAAGGTTGCAGCGGCTTTTAGCTTCACGGATTTTCCTCCCAACCAGTGGAGAGTGGGGGCAGGGAGTAAGCGTTCGCCTCAGCATAGTCACCAAGAACGAGGGAGACTTTGTCCCAGCACATGTCTCCAAAGTCACTGATGATGTGGGGTGAGGGAACGTGGCAGGTGGCACGCTTGCTCTTAAAGCTTCTGCCCAGGAGTGACAAGCAAGTTACACGGTCACACCAAACTAAAAAGGGCAGGGAACGTCCATCCTACCACACACCAGGAAGAAAGGGAAGTGGGATCTTGGTGTTCAGCTCTGATGACGACTGTCCACCATCACCTGAACCAGAAGATGCCTTTTCTGTGCCAGCTGATTTGTACTTACAAACAAAACCTCGGTGAGCAAGAACACAGGTGCCCTCTCAGTATCCTTCCTCATGATCCACTCGTCACGGCGTTATCTGTGTGTTCTACTCAGAGGTCACCTTGTGAGGCCCAGGGTTGAGTCAGAACTTGAATCTGGATCTTTCCACTCCAAGGCCAGTAGTGTCCCCATCCCTGCTTCGACTTTGGGAAGAGGACACTTGGGTCCTTCACAGATGGCTGACCTTCCCCCTTAATCCGGCGACTCTCCCCTCCCTGCCTCTCCTGTCCTGACTTCCGACTTCAACCTGGAGCCCCCTTTGGCTCCCTTTCTGGTGATTTTTGGGTCCAAAGACCCTGACGTGAGGACCAGACATTTGAGTCTTTACCACACGAGCCAGTTCTCTAAACACACAGAGTGGGCACCGCGTCCAGTGACTGGTCACGCTCTGTGGTCTGGTATTTACGAATTTCTAGGAAGTGAGTCCAGGACCGTGTAGAAGACCGCTCATTATTTCGCTCAGTAAGCTGAGATCGCTATCAGAAGTGAAAGGGAGTTTTTATTCCTTTTCAAAAATACTTTCATCCAGAAACCACTGGCTACCTGGCATTTCGAAGGCTTTCCCGTGGTTGAACATTTACAAGAATGATTTTGAACCAGTAACCGCTGACTTCCAAATGCTAATCATTACTAAATATCCCCGACCTGCATGATACTGCCTTTTGTCCAACTTCCTGGTTTCTTTAGCACTCACATTTCAGTGGCTTAATTGTCCTTTTTACAACTGCTCTAAGAAAAGGGAAAAAAAGATTTCTTAATGGTATTCCCTGGTTTGTGCCAAAGGATCCTAATCTCCAAGGAGAGAGAACCATTCTTAGTTTGAGGAAATGTCAAGAGCTCTTCAAGGTAAGTCTGAGAATCTCAGTTTCCATTAACCCTGGGCTCTTGGGAAAGACTCTGCTGGGCTTTCTCGCGCCTGTAATTGGAGATAAGGTGACCTAGCTAAGGCATCTCGCGGATTTGCAGTGAACTGTGAAGCGGGCCCGTTGACTGGAGAATGGGGCTTTCTTGGCTATTGGTATCCATGTTGCTGTAGCCACACGACCTTAGACACCTGCCACACAATGGAGTATCACATTGTCCCAACAAGCGGGATGATGAATGAGCTGAGAGATGGTAGAGGATATCAGAGGGCACTGGGGTCCCCCTGCCGCCATCTTGCCACTTCACCAATCACCAGGTGTTGGCCCTCGTCCTGGGTGCAAAGCCTGCTCGCCACTATGCTCCATGCTTGCCTCCCAGCCTACAGGAACAGGGGACGAGGAAAAGGAGGGTGTACCCCAACTGTTACCCCATATTCCACTCCTGTTTAACTGGTCACAATCACGGGGCCTTACTCAGCTTCCTCAGG
Source organism: Mustela nigripes (assembly GCF_022355385.1). Lineage (NCBI taxonomy): Eukaryota > Metazoa > Chordata > Mammalia > Carnivora > Mustelidae > Mustela > Mustela nigripes. Next base: position 18,205,024 of record NC_081557.1, read on the forward strand.
TAGGTGGGGAAGACACCATCAGGTGTCTGACCAGAGCTCAGGTGGAGGTGGCGGGAAGCGTGGGCCGGTGCTCGTTACTATAAAAGCAAGGAGAGAAAGGATAGTGAGAGAACCAGAGACACGGTTCCAAAAACAGCCCCTCACTTGCTCAGTGTGGCTACCTGGATCGGCTGTGCTCCCGGGAGCAGGCATCATGGAGGAGAAGAGCAGAGAAGGGCTACGTGGGGGTGCAGGCTGGCGGTGGGGGTGGGGGAGGGGCTTCCCAAGGATGAGCCGGGTCTCCTCGCGCTGGGATCCACCGCAGCTAGCCCAGTGCCCTGCACACCGCGGACGGTCCAATCGATCCCACACAGGATTTGACCTGTATTAGTCGATGATGGATGAGTTACAGCCAATTGATTAGAGTGACAGACCGATGGAATTCATGCCAGCTCGAATTGCTCTTCCGAAATCTACCTGGGCAGGGCTCCCTTTTACTTCAGATCGGTTCCTTCGTCTGCGTGGGACCTGCGGAGGCCAGGTCCTAATTCGCCAGCCAGGATTCTTCTCCCATCTTCCACCATGCTTTCCAGCCTCGGCCGGCTTCAGGTCTGTGAGCGGGTACATGCCTGCTCGGAGAAGTCTCCCAAGCACTGTTGTCTGGGGGGAAGGGAGAGCCCCACGGTGAGGGTAGGGGGCAATCCCCTGGCAAGGAGCAGCCATAGGCCCTCTGAGCTCCTGCCACTGTTTTCAGGGACCAGCATTTCGGGGGTGCCAGTGGAGCCAGGGTGCTGAGTCGTCCAACTGCTGCAGGGACAGGAAAGGAGCAGCGGGATGTGCAGGACTTTTCTGGAATGTCTTCCATTAACCCTGGTTTTTAACTCCTCTTCGTCCTCTGGATTCAGGAGCAGCCCCTAAAGGGACCTAGGGAGTCAACTCAACTGGTCTGCCTTCTCTGCCTGTATTTTTCCCCACCGTTCCTCTTACCTGAATGTAATTGTCTTTATATTCTACCCCCCACACTGTTCACCATTGTGTCCCCCATCCCCCAAGGGCAGAGATAATGGCATTGACAACTTCTGCCACCAGCTGAAATGGGCTTCTGTCCTCAAGCTTCTCCTACAGAAGATGTCCCTTGTTCCTTGTCACACCCACTTCGGGGACCCAAGACTCCTCTTACCCTAAAAGCCCCCACGGAAGGAAAGCTTCCCCCTCCCGCTCCCCTGGGCGTGGCTGGAGCTTCCCTGGACGGCCAGCAGATGGAGCAGTTGTCCTCCTCATCCTCTCTCCCTGGCCTCCCCTCCCAAACAAAGACCCGGAAAGAGTGGGGAAGGTGGGCTCCTGGGCAGGCCTCTCCCAGGACCCACAAGGGGAGAAACTTCCCACAAAGAAAGTCCCCAGGCCCCCTCCCCTACAGAACTGTCCCTCTTGGGCCAAGGGCCACCAAAGAGAGAAGGAATGTGGGGCTGTACCCAGCCCTCCAGGGAGCACGTCCATGTCCCAGGCCCAGTGTCAGAAGCCCCTGCTGTCTCCTCATTGCTTCTAGTGCAGGCGGGTGGATGCCAGAAATCCCCCCATCCGGGCCCGTTAGATATGACTGTAAGGTTTTGTCAGAGGCAACCGCACAGGGGCAGCGCGCGGCCCCCTGGGCCTTGTGTGCTGGAACTTTCTAGCTGCCAGCTCTGGGTTCGTGGCAGCAACTCAAATTCAGGGCGGCTGGAAGCCAAGTCTCAGTTTCTTCATCTCTAAGAAAGAGAGATGAAGTTTAATTTTTCCTGACAACACAGCTTGGAGGGGATTAATTATACACGAAGGTGTCTGAGAAGCGGAAGCTGCCTGATCCACGTTGGTTAAACTTCAAACACGCGCAGATGCCTCCGGGGGAGACGCCGAGCGAGGAGACCCGGCCGCTCTTCTCCGGCAGTGGGTTGGGTGGGATGCGCAGGGCAGGGCTGGCCAGGAGCCCAGGTCCTCTCTCATCCGGACTATCCCAAAGGCCCCCTCTGTGCTCTCCCCGCCTCCAGCCCTGCCAGCCTCTCTCCTTCCTCCTCCCTGCAGGTGTTTTCTCTATAGAAATCACACACCCTTCCTTGGCCTAAAATACGTATATGGCTTTTCAAATGCTCTCAGAATAAAAGCCAAACTCAGAAAAATGTCATTCCGTGTTCCTTGTTATTTTTTTAAAAGACTTTATATTATTAATTTGAGAGAGAGAAAGACTTCCACTGGAGAGAGACTTCCAGACTTCCACTGGAGGAAGGGGAAGCGGAGAGGGAGGGGCAGGCTCCGCGCTGAGCAAGGAGCCTGGTGCAGGGCTCGAGCCTAGGACACGCGGATCGTGACCCGAGCCGAAGGCAGCCGCTTAACCGACTGAGCCCCTCAGGCGCCGCTCAGCGCTCTTTACACCTGATTTCTGCCCCCCACCCCGTGTTAGCCTCACGAAACAAGATTAAATAAAGGGGCTTAACCCAGATGGACAGCATGAGGTCCGGGGGCTAGAGGGAGCGGGCCCTGCATGACAACTGGACGGGTCTGAGCACCCAGAATGGAAGTGGGACGGGCCGAGGAAGGAAGGAGAGAAGGGGTTGGCGGCTGGCACTGCCTTGTTCATCTGTCCCTTCTTGAGGACGGAGCCCGGCTCACGCTCACCATCTTGTCCCCAGCACCGGGGAGCCGGATGCCGCTGGAGACATGCCACCGGCCTCCGTCCAAGGGATGCAGGCACAAATGAATGAACGAGTGAGTGAGTGAGAATCCTGACGGGTCCGGGGTTGACTAGCCAGGTTCGGGGTCGGCTAGCTGCGGCCTTTCTCCTGCAAAAGGATACCCTCTTTCCCCCCCACCCCCCGTCTAACTGTCTGCCAACCTCTGAGGCTGGAAGGGGCAGCGCTACCGGACAGGAAGGCCAAGGAGAACGCGTGTCTGGGGGCACTAATCCTGGGATGGAGGGTGGAAATCCCAGAGCCTGGTCTACCCCATCTCTTTGAACGCCCTGACCGACGCCTCGCAAGGAGGTCACCCTGGCAGCAAAGGGTCTCCCTGAGTCTGTGCTCGTGGCCAGCCAGGTCCTGAGGGTGGATGCTGGCTCCTGGTTCCCCGGGCGGCCCCCTCCCTGGCGCAGCTGGTGCGCGGGCCCTGCTTCCTCTACTGCGTGGCCGTGGCCTCTGCCCCGTCGTTCCTATGACCCCATTCTCCACGCCCCCACCTCCGCTCTTGCCCATACGATGGCTTCCCTTCCGTGTTCTCCAGAAAGCACTTCTCCCTCTGGCTGGCTTGCTCAGCCGCCTCGCAGACAGAATCCCTAGCATTTGGAGAAGCAGAAAACTCTTTGCTCGTTCACAGGGACGTGGGAGTGCCCCCCCCCCACTTTGCACAGTCCTGGTCCTCTGTGGTTCTCATCATCGTTGTCACCTGGAACACTGGATCGGCCTCTAATTCACCTCCCTTACCCCAGGCCTATCTTCCCCTAATCCAGCCTCCACAGTGCTTTCTAGAAAGTACATTTGACCTTGTTTCATCCTGCGAACCTGATGTCCCTTTACGCAGCCTTCTCCATCTCAGCCAAGAACAGTTCCAACCAGAAATGTGGGAGACGTCACTGCCTCCTCCCTCCCCCGATGCTGCCCACACGCACCCCCCACCCCATTCCCTCCACTGGCAAGCCCTCGCTTCTTTCTCAAAATATATTCATGCTGATCGTTTTCTCTTCCCCTCTGCACCAGCTCCGTTCACGGCACGGTCACTCGGCAGAAGTCCCTGCCCACGAAGCCATGTCAGCCACTGTGTCTTGATCTCACGCCACTTCCCTAGTCGTACCAACCTCCCATCTGTACCAAGGGTCCTCTAAGCGCTTCCTGCTGTAGGTCTTAGCACTTACAGCTTCCCCCAACCCCTCCTGGAACACCCCTTCCCCTGGTTTCCATGAGACCAGCTCCTTCTCATCATTTAGGGTTCAGCCAGAAGCCCCTTCCTTACAGAGACTTTCCTGGGTTACTCTCTCTCAAAGGGATCCCTCCTTTTCATCTCCATCCCAGAATCCTGATTCTTTCCTTCCTCATCCCCAATACAAATTCCTTTTAATTGAATGAATTTGTCTACCTACTTATCTAACCTGTTGTCTGTCTCCCCATTCGACAGTACCACGAGGGCACGAAGCTTGTCTGTCTTGTCCAACACGAGATCCCCAGGGCCCACCACAGGCTTGCGTGGAGTATGTGCTCAATTAATATTTGTTAAATCAGCATCACAGGTGAACGGCAGATCCCCCGTGTCACTGCCCTGCGTTAGTCCATCATTGCTTCCCCCAACTCCCCAGGGCCCCACTGCAGTTTCTTCACCACCTGCTCGAGCTTACCTCTTCTGCTTCCCCACCAGGCTATGAGGAGTCAATCAAGTGGAAAGGTTAAGTCATGCTGCAAACGAGAGTGCTGTGCAAGGAGGTTTCAAAAAAAAATGTGGGGGAACATGGGACAAATGACCTTCATGATCTAGGCAGGGCTTCGCTTCTGTGATGTCTTTTTTTTTTTTTTTTTGTCATAGCAAGGATTAAACTCTGGACCAAGAAGCCAAGGGAGCAACTGGAGACCAGAGGGGGCAGCCCTCGCCATGGTGGGTGGCAGGCGGCTGGGACTCCCCAGTGCCCACTCAGGCCAGGCTGCGTCCGAATTCTTAAGAGAGCAAGTCCTCGGCAGGAGCAGGTCTGAAAGCAGGGACCGAGCCGCTCCAGCTCCTGCTTCCGCCCGGGGGTTGGCACTGTACTTAGCCCATCACGTGTCCTCAGAGGAGAGAGAAAGCATATGCTTGGGGGCCAGAAAGCCCCTCCCACTCACGTCCCAAGTGAGGAGCGGCCAGACCACAGGGAGCCCTCAGAGACGGGGGTCCCTCTAAACGAGATGCCTCTCTAGGTGGCAGGGGAGGGGGCTGTCTGCCCGCAGCCATCCCTGCCCCACCTGGGGTGAACCAGTCCCGGGGTTCTGCTTCTGTTCCGCTCCCCACGAGGAGACATTCATCAGGCAGGTCAAACCCATCTCGGCCATCTCCTTGCAGAGCTGCTCCGTGCCGAGATTTCTCCTCCGCTCTGCCCAGCCCGGCACCAGGCAGCCGCCAGGGGTGCAGAAGGTGTTCCCGGGGCTCGGGCTCAGCCCCTCTAGGAAGCCCTGCCTATGGGCCCGGGCTGCGGCTTTGGGTATGGCCCTAAGCACAGCTTTAGATCCAGCCTCCACCGGGGGAGGGGCTAGCGGGGAGGGGATGAAGTTTCCAGAAGGAACTGGGGGTATCTGTATGTCTTTCCACCAACCACAGTCCTTCCAAGCTGCAGAGCTTCTCCATAGCAAGGTCAGATACCGATTTGGATTTCTGGTCAACCCCTGAGATCCGTCTACCAGGAGGCCGGAGTATCTCCACTCTCAGCCTGGGCACCAGCAGTCATCACAGATAGCCACTGGCAGGCAAGTGACCTGGGTCGTCCCCCAGATCAGAAACTGGAGGCTCCGAGATGGACATAGTCAGCTGGAGGTCACGTAGCTACATAAGTAAGTAAGTAAGTAACTGCCTTCTGGTCCCAAGGCAAGTGGTGTCCTGTTTCTGGGGAAAATAATGAGACTCACCGGAAGTTACAGTGTGGAGAAACATCGTCCCCAGCAGGATAGAAGTAGTCAATGACAAGGAGCGGACACCCCCGGGAGTAAGGGCGATTGGGAGCTCTGAGCTCCAGGCTGCCTCCTGCTGAGAAGGAAGCCCCCCAAGATGGATCTATGGACAGAGGGACCTTGGGCCACAAAGAGCCAGTGGGAACAGAGGATGGAAACAAAGAAGAAAGCTGGAGGTGGGCTGGGGACCCCTGTGGCCGGGTGCTCTCCTGGAAGGGGGTAGACGGGATTCCAGGCAGCCAAGGGTAACGCTAGAGCCAGCTGGAGGGTGGGAAGAGCCAGGAGATGCTGCAGGCTCTGTGGGGGATGTTCTCTGGCTCTGGGGGGATAGTTGAAGCTGCTGATTTAATTTGGGGTACTTTGGGGGGTTTGGGGGGTTTCTTGGAAGCCTCCATCTGAGCATCCTAGTAGGTGCCCATCTCCTGCGGGCCCCAGCTGTCCTGGCTCACTCCTGGAGGGCATATCAGCCTCCAGGTACCCGGTCTGGCTGGCTCTCCCTCTTTCAGCCACGTGAGATGCAGAGGAGCTCGGGTGTTACAGTCCTGCTGTTGTCGCAGACGCCTGCTGCGGGCGTCATCACCATGCCCCAGACTGGCGGGCGTGTCACCATGGGGATGTATCTCTCACAGCCCTGGGGGCCCAGTGTCCAAGATCAAGCCACCGGCCGCTTCCGGGTCTGGGGAGGGTCGGCCTCCTGGCTCACAGGCAACCGTCTTCTGGCTGCGTCCTCACACAACGGAAGGGGGTCTTCAGGGAGGGCCCCGACCCCTATCCCAGGGATCGCAGAGGCCCCCCCTCCTGATGCCGCCCCGCCCCGGGCCTTCATTCTCAAGGTAGGAATCAGGGGACACAAGCGTTGGGTCTGTAGCCTGTGCCCCGTTCCCTTACCCACCCCCTTCCCACGCCCCCACCTTTTCCTCCTTCCCTCGTTTTTCCTCCTGGCTCTGGTGGGGGCATCTCAAAGGCTGTTGAGTGAGCGAGTGAGCGACTGGCTTGTGTCTGGGAGGGGAGGGTGCAGTTTGGAGACCGTTGCCCCGAGGAGAGCCAGGTCTCTGGTGGTCTCAGCATCAGGACTTGGGGCCCCTCCCCCTCCCCTTCCCCACCCTTGCTGCGGGCGCGGTGGTGCCTTCCCTCCCAGCACCTTCCTGTGGTCTCCAGGAGGCAGGCCAGCGAGAATGGTGATCCCCAGGTCACCGGCACTCCCTTCAGACTTCTTCCAGCCTCCTGTCCCCTCTGGACGGGGCTGCCAGTCACTACAGGCTCTGAGTCATCTCAGGGCTCCATCCAGGGCAGGAGCTGAAGCTGGGAGGGAAGCCTCCCCCGGGGCTGGGCCTGCCGGGGGCCCAGGGGCTACAGTGGCACAAAGCCACGGTCCCCAGACACACCAGATCCTGGCTTGAGCCGGCGCCTTTCCCCCATCCTCCCAAAGCTTCTCACTTTCCAAAGCTCCGCCTTAATGTTCTCATTATACCCGCCAGAAAGGCCAGCTGCCAGCTGCCCAAACCTGCTGTCTGCTGAGTCCCAGGATGCAGGGGATGGCTCGTGTTGGGGAAGGGGACGGAAGCAGGGACCCTCCCCAAAGCCTTTTCTGCTCTGGATGAGCAGGATGGGCCGGCCCCAGCCCCCTCTCCTCGGAGCTCTGCCTCACACCTCCCTTGAGCAAGGGCCTCTGCGGCCTGAGGCCTGGAGCGAGGTTCTCGTCTCTAGTTAGTTAACTGCTTGCTTAGCTCACAAGGCGGAGAACATTCCAGACACAGGCCCTCTGCAGATGGACAGTGCCTTGATCTCAAGCCCCGAAGCTCAAAATCTGACCGACTTGTCCTTTTCCTTGGCCCCGCCCACCCGGCCATGCCCCATGCAGGACCCAGCAAGGTCTGCAGGTCCCGAGGTCACAATATAGCCACCTGCCCCTGCCCTCAGTTCTACTGTCCACCCTGATTTGGGACAAAAGCACCTCTCCTCAGGACTCCTCAAGCAGAGATGGGGGTACAGGCAGGGGCCTGGGACGAGGTGTTGCTGGGGAGAGACCCGCGGCCAGCTGACGTGCAGGAGTGATGGCCCTGGTGGGTTTGGCGGGGTCACTTGACTACCGAGAAAGCGTGGACATCAGGGGGCAGCAGCAGAAGCAGGGAGACCCGCCAGGGGAGCCTGAGGAGTCCTGAAGAGAGCTGCCCCCTCTGTGCACCGGAGCTCATCCCGCTCCAGAACGTTCGCCCCAAGATCTACCTGACCTGCTCAGAGCTCAGCCCAAACCAACCTCCTTGTCCTGGGGCAGCTGGTCGAAAAGATCAGGGGTGGTGCCCTCTGTCTCCGCCCCATGGAAGTCACTCTCTGGGACAGTAGGAACCTAGAGTGTCGAGTTCACGGTGGTGCCCCCACCTTCAAGAATTTGCACTCCCTTCTCCGGTAGAGCTCCCCCAAAGCTGTATCTTGGTCACATCCCTGGAGCTTTTCAACAAACACCTGCATGGGGCAGGAGGTGCACCAGCCCCTTAGTTTTGGCTTCTGAAACTTAACTACAATTCACAAATTAGAGCACCGATCCAGTCTCAGAGGATGGGGAATCCTCCCGCTAGTCGGCCCCTCTCTCCTTTGATGTGGAGTCTTTGATTTCCTCCACCTGCCGGCCTCTCTCCTTCCGCCCGTGTTGCCCACCCCCAGCCCCAGCCCTGCCTGCTTTCCGCTCCCCCATCAAAGGAAGGCAGGGTCCACCGGGGAAGCCCTGAGCTTGCCAGAAATGAACAAAAGAAATGAGGGAAGAGAGACAAAGACAGTGAATGTGGAGGGAGGGCTAAGAGCACCCCCAGAGCCCCACCCACGGAAGAAGTCAGTCAAGAGTGTGCCAGGCGTCCCTGAGGGCACCTGGCCCTGGTCTGGGGGCTCAGAGCATCATGGACACAGGCTCAGGCAAGCTTGCCCCTGCACGGCTGGCACTCTCAACTGACCTAGCTGAGTCGAGGGCAAAGTCCCCGGAGGAAAGAGACATTTGAACACCAGCTTCGCCTTGGAACTGCTGAAGAGTCAGGGATGGGAGTCTGAGCTGATCACCCATCTCTTGATTTCCCTGTCTCTTTGTCTCATCCTTGACCTCCATCCCTGGATGATTTGAGAAGGAAGCATCACAGCTCATAATTTTGAGCCTGTGCTATCAGCCAGACACTATTCTGAGCCTTTTAAATGCTTAGGATCACACAAAAACCTTGTGAAGGAAGAACTATTCTTATTTTCATTTGGAACAGATGAGAAAAACGGAGATCCAAGGAAATGAAGTAACTTGCCCAAGTCACACAGCTAATAAAAATGAGAACTGGAGTTTGCTCCAGGCCATCTCATTCCAGAACCTGTGCTCGTCACCAGACCCCCTGCATGGCTCTCAAGCAAGATAACCGACACGAACGAGGCTTGTTAAATATGACAACCCCATATAATTCATCATTAAGCAAGCTCTTTGCTCATATCTTTTAACATCCTTCTGTGTCTCAACCTCAGAGAGACCAAGGGACCCAGATGGGAGTCCTCCCCTCTGGGAGCCCAAGCCTAGCACCAAGCCTGGCACAACAGCCACGCAGACGGGTATGCAGTTGGGTTCCACTCAGGAGGGCTGTTGAGGAAGAAGTGAAGAATGATAAGATACTACAGGAGCTGGAGGTGCACGTTATAGATTATTGATCATTCTTTTTGTAATAAAAAAAAATAGCTGATGTTTCTTTTCTGCTACTCACTTGGCAGGCATCATTTGGAGCCTTTCCGATATTAACTGAAATGCTTACCCTGTGCAGCCTTACAGATGGCCCCCAATGACCCTCACTTTGTGATATTCTTTACCTAGTTTAGTCCTGTCCCACGGTGAGTCAGGGTTGACCTGTGTGACCAGGAAATTATACGATGGAAGTGATAGCCTGTAAAGGCACTGCAGCTTCCTCTTTGACGTCCTGGATCACCATGTGGAAAGGAGCTGAGGCTTCTGGTCATCGGCTGCTTGAGGGCGCCATCTTGGAAATGGATCCTCTGGCCCCACTCAGGTCTCTGGATTTTTTAGTGCCAGCCCACATCTGACTGCACCCTCAGGAGAGGTCTTGAGCTAGAATTACCCAGTGAAAAAAACCCCTGAATTCCTGTGAGAACTGTGAGGAACTGTGAGAGATAATAAACGGTTGTTTCACTCTACTAAGTTTTGGGGTAATTCGTTATGTAGCAACAGATAACTAATACTCATAGAAGCATCATAACAACTCTGTGAAGTAGATACTTTAATTGCCCAAAGCTTATAGCAAGAAGGAGGAGGAGGCAGGATTTTACTCAGGCACACCCCTGTTCCCCCAAAACTAGCCTTCTAGATGCCTAATGGAGAATGGAGATTTACATTTCACCTAATGGAGAAATGTGGGAGATTTCCTGGGGGATGTTGAGCAGACTACCAGTGCCAGGCTCCCCCAGATGGCCAGTCCTCAGTGCCCCCTTATTAAAAATAAAGAACTCCCAGGACCTTTCCCCAAATATTTTGGCTCAGTAGGGTCTAGAATGAGACCTTCAGTTGATTTAACCCCTGAATATTTCAGGACTCACTAATATTCCCAGAACTCCTCAGCAGACAGCTATGGCTCTCCCATTTGACTAGTTAGGGGACACTAGATTATACAGCAGTGACCAGAAATTTCAGTGCTTTAATCCCCAGAGGTTCATCTCTCCCTGCCATCCCAGTCTGATACCAGTTGGGTGGTCCTCTGCCATCTTGAGCTATGCTACCTGGAGCACGTGACTTCCTCAATCACTACTGCAAGGCAAGAGGAAGAAACGAGTGATCATGGGACATGTTTGGAAGGGTCAAGCCTGGACGTAACTTATGTTAAATCCACCCAGATTCATTAGCCGGAACCACAAGGAAGGCTGGGAAAAGGGAAGAGCAGGTGATTGTCTGGTGGACCACAGAAACCCTCGGGGACACCCACTGTTCAGCCTCTACTTTTGTACTGTGTTGCATATTGATATGTTCCTCCTGATTCCTCGTTAGCTGTGAATTCTCTGAGGTCAAGAGCAACCTTGCCTTTCTTCCCTACAGGACTGAGCCTTTGGGCACTGCTTGATATATTCTTCTAGATGAATTGGTGATAAATGGCTCTGCATAGTGGCCGTGTGACAGGAGGGTCTGATAGGTCTGGGAACAAATTCTGTCTCCAACACTCCCTTGGCACATTTTCTGAGCCTCAATTATTTTTCCTGTAAAATAGGAATGACGACTGCCTTGCAAAGTGAATGGGGGACCAAATGAAATGATTTAGGATATAAATTACCTGCCACGCTTCATGGAACATAGTGAGATTCAAAAGCTGGAGGCTGTTATACCCTGTTGCCCTGGGGGCACTATGGAGGTGGAGCTTCCTGGGGTCTGTGAGCCCCTGGAAATCATATGCAAACATGCATGTGCATAATACACAGGGACCTTCCCTTCCTCACCTTCTCTTGATTCACAAAAGCACACATGGAGTAGTTCTCGGGATAAAATCTTTAGACATCACAGATCACAAGAGCTTGCCTTTTTTTTTTTTTTTTAAAGATTTTATTTATTTAATTATTTATTTGACAGAGAGAGATCACAAGTAGGCGGAGAAACAGGCAGAGAGAGAGAGAGAGGAGGAAGCAGGCTCCGCACTGAGCAGAGAGCCTGACGTGGGGCTCGATCCCAGGACCCTGGGACTGTGACCTGAGCCGAAGGCACAGGTTTTAACCCACTGAGCCACCCAGGTGCCCCAAGAGCTTACATGTTAATGGCTTCCTGCAGGCCAGGTGGCTCTGAATGCATGACTTGTTCAGCCTTTGCAGGAACCCCGTGAGGGGGCTACTGTCATTACCATCCCTAGGTCACATTGTACAGACGAGGAAACCAATTCCGAAGTCATTGATGGTCCTGCAGCTGCTAAGTAGATACGTTGGTTTCAACTCAAACCCACGCGGCATGACTCCAAGACTCTTACCCACCAGGTGTGGGTACCTGGTCTGGCAGCCACGGCACCTGGGAACATGTTAGAAACACAAATTCTTGGGGCCCCTTCAGACCTGCAGAATCGGAGCTCTCCAGGTGATTCTGGGACTCCTTGAGGTTCGAAAACCCTTCACTGTGCTCTTATGCGGCTCCTCCGTGCCCCACCCCACCCCTGGCAATTCGTCCTTCTGGGGCCCAGGGGGGTGCCCCCCCCCCCCTGGCAATTCGTCCTTCTGGAGCTCAGAGGAGTGCCGCCCACTTACTGGATGAATGAATGAACGCTGTCCCCCGCTCATAACTCCCATTCACAGTCCTCCTTCCTGCCGCTGAGGTTGGAAGCACCAGAAGGAAACCACACACCGCCCGTGGAAATGCCCTTCCTTCCTCCTCTTGGGGCACCTGCCACTGAGTTCTCCTCGAACTGGACAACTTGACCATCAGATTCCCTCACTGGTCAAAACCGGGCCCGTGCCCCCTGCTCCCTGCACGCCAAGGAGAGCGTCAGACAGTGTCTGGCTGGATCCTGAGACGCTCTTTTGTTCCCAGCCCCAAACTGGGCATCTCCCACGACGGCACAGCAAACAGACGGCAGCCCCGGCCTCTCCGGGCCCTCCGCCCCAGCTGTTCCTGCCTTGGCAGCCGGCTCTGCTCTGCTCTCCCTGTCGTATCCAGATGGAAGCAGACTCAGCGGGCGATGCACCCCCGGCAGGCAGCTGCGATCGATTAACAAGAGAGCCCAGCAGACCGGCCTATCTGGAGGGCTCACAAAGGCAGCGCAGACGCAGCCGTGAAAATGCCAGCGCGTCTCAGCCCCGGACCAGCCAGCCAGGGGGGATTCTGATGTCTGTTGAAGTGACATCATGACAACCGCTCGGACTGAGCGCTTCCTGGGGGTTAGGCGGCCTGTATTACAGCAGCCCTTCTGCGGAGATAGTGTTAGAGTCTTCCCCCTTTCACACGTGAGGGAAATGGATCCCAGCTCTCAGAGCAGAAACCTACTGAAGACAGGACTCACGCCTCTATGTCTAACCACGGCTCTCGACAGAGGAAACCAGCATGGCACACTTGACCTTGGGCCTAAGCTGGCCAACGGGGGCTCTTCATGGGGCTATGACCCTCTTTACCAGCCTCCTGGGAGCATCTCTCAAAGGCTGCCAGTGTTCTTGCCTATTTACTGAGACCATTTACCCATTTACCTGTTTTTGTTTAGAATTATGACATCTTGTTTCTCATAAATATACAGTCCATGGGAACAAGGATGGGGGGGTCCCTGATGGATTTCCAGCAGACAGACTAGTACCTGGCACACAGTAGGCACACAATAAACACCTGTTACATGTATGAGTGGCCCTGATCTCCAGATCTTGTCCTGTTGAAGCCATAGGGAGGATGTAGTTCTCCATTTGCATTATTTTTAAAAAATCCATTACCACCTGGAAGGACTGGATCTAACCACGGTAAGTGCTTCTGCACTGGGGGGCGAGTAGTGAACTATGGGACGAAGCTCAGTGTGCGGTGTGCCCACTGACTCCCTAGAGTACATTCTAACAGCACTGAGGCTGTTCCTGCTGCAGACTTGGGATGACAGTGGCATTATTGGGATCAGTGATCTCGGAACATTCCTCCTCTGGCTTTTGCAGTCCCTGGAGACACGCTGCCTTTTGGTGTTCTGGTCTGGGAAAGTGAATTCTGGGAGGTGGTAAGGCAGAGGGACACAAGCGTTGGCTCTCTGTAGTGCTATGACTTCGAGACAGGCCATGCACTTTCTCCAAGTCTCATTCTTCTCCTCTGTGAAATGGGATAATAACAGAACTTCCTTCCTATGGTTCTTTTTATCCCCACCACCTCCATCCATCATGACCACCATGCTTTGAGTCTCTAGGGAGCTCTCTGTGTCCAGCCCTGGACTGTCAGGTTCCTGGTTTCACCAGGGATGGACAGAGAGATCATGGGCTCTTCCAAAGGCAGTGGAAGCAGAGGTCAGAGTGAGGAAGCCATGAGACAATGTGGCAACCTCTAGAAGCTAGAAAAGGCCAGGAATGGGTCCTCCTCTGAAGTCCTGAGCAGAAATCCAGCCCTCACCTTGATTTAGTGAGGAAGCCATGAGACAATGTGGCAACCTCTAGAAGCTAGAAAAGGCCAGGAATGGGTCCTCCTCTGAAGTCCTGAGCAGAAATCCAGCCCTCACCTTGATTT
>NC_081557.1:18218836-18288314 GCF_022355385.1 Mustela nigripes
TAGCCCAATAAGACCATTTCAGTGAGACTAAGACTCCGATCTCCTCAACTGTGAGTTACTAAGCCACTAAGCCCGATAGCATTAAGAAACTAATACAAGGACCTCTAGTCTCGCTTTATTCTTCTCTGAATAAAGAAGACTCCAGCTTCTATTTCATTTCATAAAAATAAAAACATACTTTGTTATATTAATTAGTTCTAGTCTGGAGAAAATACAATTTTCTGATGATACACCGTAAGGCCTGTCCCATGGGTGTTCCTGGGCCTGTGCTGGTCTGCGTCAACCGGTTTGTGTTCTGATCTATGCACCACCTTCCCGCGCTCAGCTCCACACTGCAGAGAACTACATTTTCAAGAACCTCCTTGCAAATGGCTTCCAGCTAGTTTGGCCAAGGGGCAGCACTAACAGAAGGTACAAAGAGTGAAAAAATCATAGCAGTCTGCTTTCCAGGTGGCGTCTCCATGCTGGGATGGGAAGAAAGTCAGAGACCTGAGTTATGGGCTGAGACTGGGGTACGGATGTTAGCTGGGGCCTGCAATGGGGTCATGAGCCGTGGGGTGCACACCAAGAAAGTACCCCCAAACCAACAGTTGTCCCAAGGTCCTCGTTCTCTCTTGGGGATTGGGGTGCTGATGCCCAGACGACGCCCAGCACTGGTCCACGAGTAACCTGCGGACCACCGTCCCCTCCCCCCTTGCTCAGGCAAATGAGTCTGTCGGGAGGGGCAGCGGCCTGCTTCATCACCCTAATTACCTTGTGGTTTGTGTTCATCAAATAAACAGCAGGGATTCCAAATTAAATTCCAACATACAATTTATTCAAGACATAAGGCCCATTGAGAGACTCTGTGCAGACGGCCTTGCCCTCCTGCTCAGAGGCAGATGCTTCTGTTGCCCAGGCTGCCGCAGCCCTTCCTGGTCTTCTGGGACCAAGGCGCTCTGGATAGGGGATTCTCCCTGGGCTGTTGGCCAGCTGCTTTCCCATTTTACAGATGGGGCTGCTGAGGCACAGAGAAGGGTCTCGCACAGGGAAACCATCCTGGGGACACGGAGGCCCATTCCAGCATGGGCCGGGCAGTCTTTGGAAATTGTGCACGACCAAGTGTCTGTCTGGCACGCCCTGAAGTTGACAAATGAGCCAATTCTGAGCGGTAGTAAGGGCCGTGGGAATCTCATTGGGAAAACCAAATCATCCTGCCAGCATTCATTGGCCTGAAAGGGGCTTCTGAACAAAGTGCAGGCACAAAGCCACTCGCTCAGGCTTCATACCGGTGGGCCAACCCCTTCTGGGCAGACCCTCCTGCCAGGGTTTCCAGACTGGAGCCTACCACCTGTTTTCGCCTGGAAGGTTTCATGGGTCACATGGACCCCAGAATGGAGATGATAAAGTCGATGGGAAACCACAGAGGGGAGGAAGCCACTGAATGGATTAGGTACTCGGCAGAGACTGCTCACACGCACAGGGGCTGCACTCTGGCTCTTTTCCTTGTTCAGTTCTGCGCAGACAGGCACCTGGTGGCCCTGAAAGCCCCCCTCTGGGGCGGCACCCTGTGATGGCCATCAACACTTCGCGGTCAGAGACTGATTCCTCCCAGGTAAGCTTTGCATTCAGATGAGAATTAGAGCAACGTGCCCAAACACTCTTTGGTGTTTGGGACTCAGGGGTCCCTAATATGCAGGAGGTGTGGTGTAGGGACACCAAAGTGATATGGGCTGAAACGCGGATGACATGTGTTCTGGAAGGAAGACTTTCCACAAAGCCAGCTCTACCTGGCAAAGCTGTGTTTCTCTGGGTCCCTGGAGTCAGCTCCTGAACCAACACGGGCTTCCTACCACTTAGCAGACAGCACCGTGCCTTTCGGGAATAGATTGATTTTGAGATTGATTTTGAGAGCAGTTAGGGCAGCAAACGATCTCTAGGGAAGCAACATCCAGTTCTGACTGAGATCCTGGAGGCGGGAAGAGGACATTTCAATCCAGGCCTGCTGCCATCATTCGAAGGAGGCAGGCGCTGACTATCATTTGCCAGTTTCCCCGCAGGAATGGGGCTGGGCCGGGGGATGGAGAGGAGAAGACATCACTGCCGTAAAATGACTGGAAGTTTAAAACTTAGCGGTTGCAGCCTGGCCTTTGAACTCAAATCTGACATTGAGTCCTTTTGGGGTTTAGGTCTTAGAACAAGCTCTTTTATGTCTCAGGTCCAGTTTCCCAATATGGAAAAGTGGGTGGAATAATCATATCCAACTCTCAGGCTTCATTCAGAGCAAGAATCAGCAAGTTTTTCCACTAAGGGCCAGATGGTGAATATTTTAAGGCTTTTGGGCCTAATAGACACTGTTGCAGCTATTCTACTCTGTCGCTGTGCCTTGAAAGCAGGTGTAGAAATAGTAAATGAGAGGGCATAGGTGTCTCTCAATAAAACTTTATTTACAAACACAAATGGCGGGCCAGAGAGTTATAGCATGCAATCCCTGATTAAGAAGATTATATGAGCCAAGGCAAATGATAGCAAAAGAGCTTGGCACAAAATTGCTGACCAATAAATGTTGCTATTATTATCATCACCTTCATCACCATCATCATCATCAATCATCATCATTATCACCACCGTCATCATCATCATCAACATCATCATCACTGCTCTGCATTTGGCCCTTGGGATCCTCAGGTGCTGCCTACTAAATACCTCTATCTCCCCTCCCTGCATTTACCAACTTATTAAACCAATTTCCAAAAGGGCATTTAAGTGAATTAATTCAGACTCCTGAGTGCAAATGCATTCAGGACTTTGCCCTGAAGTGGTCTGCTTCATGCAGTTTCCAAGATCCCTTAGCAAGACAATTCTCCAAAGAAGACGTACAAATGGCCAACAGACACATGAAAAAAGTGCGCACCATCACTCAGCATCAGGGAAATACAGATCAAAACCACAGTTTTCATCTGACCCTGGTCAGGATGGCTAAAATTAACAAGTTAGGAAATGACAGATATAGGCGAGGATGCAGAGAAAGGGGAACCCTCCTACACCATTGGTGGGAATGCAAGCTGGTGCAGCCACTCTGGAAAACAGTAGGGAGTTTCCTCACAAAGTTGAAAATAGAGCTACCCTACAAGCCAGCAATCGCACTACTGGGTATTTACCCAAAAGATACAAATGTAGTGATCTGAAGGGGCATGTGTACCCCAATGTTTATAGCAGCAATGTCTACAATAGCCAAATTATGGAAAGAGCCCAGATGTCCATCGATAGATGAATGGATAAAGAAGATGTGGTATATATATATCTATATATATAGATATATATATATCTAGCCATCAAAAATGAAATCTTGCCATTTGTAATGATATGGGTATTATGCTAACCTAATAAGTCAATCAGAGAAAGGTAATCATCATGTGATCTCACTTGTATGTGGAATTTAAGAAACAAAAGGATCGTAGGATCATAGGAGAAGGGAGGAAAAATGAAACAGGAGGAAACCAGAGAGGGACACAAACCGTTAGAGACTTAATCATAGGCAACCAACTGAGGGTTGCTGGAGGGGAGGGGGTAGGGATGGGGTGACTGGGTGTTGGACATCGAGCAGGGCACAGGATGTATTGAGCACTGGGTATTACATGCAACTGATGAAATCACTGACCTCTACCTTTGAAACTAATAATACATTACATGTTGATTACTTGAATTTAAATTTTTAAAAACCTGGAAAAAGAAAAGAAAGAAAAAATATCAATAAATCCACTATCCAGAAATTTAAAACAACAACAACAACAACAAAACAAGGGCAGCTTGGACCCCTGCTGAAGTCACATTGATAAGACTTCCCATTCAGAGTTTCCCCTGCCCTTCACCAGGGACTTCAGCTCCAAGATGGCACGGATTTCCCACTGCTGCTTGAGGAAGTACAGACGTTTTTGTGGACAGGACACTGAGCTTTGGTTAGACCGACTTGTGTGAAGTCATGCCGAGGTGCGGGAGCTGGGCTGAAATTTGCTCTCAGGTCTGTGGGCTCAGAATCCAGTGCTCCTTCCTTGCTACTGCTGGTTTAAACAAGAAAGGAATTCATTGAGTCAGTGGCTTGGAGAGTCGGTGGAACAGAGAATCAGGGTTGGGGCTTGGGTGGAGAGCGCCACCCCAATGATAATGTTGGGGGGCTTGACAGCAGGGGCTCTGATGCAGGAGTCACGGCTGCCACCAGTGATGCTGAGCACCTTTGCTGTGGCCTGGGGCCTGATGTTCCTTTGTCACCCCCAGAACTAATTCCGTCTGTATGGTGCCTCCTTCTTTACCTTCTTTTCTTCCAAAGGCAAGTCTTTAAGCGAGGGTCCTAGGAGCAGAGGACCCTAGTTCCCAAGAAGCTTGTCAGGGCCCTAGTTCCCAAGAAGCTTGCCCAAATGAGTCCCTCCTTCTTTGGGGAGGCAGGACTCATAAGAGGGGACTCCCCCAAACCTAGGAAGGGTATGGAAAGGGCACGAGGCCAGCTCCCCTTGTGGGTATACACTCCAAAGAAGTGAACGCAGGGACTCAAAGATCCACCTGCACGCCCTTGAACGAAGTCGCCATCGCCAAAAGGTGTGACAAGTCATAAAGCCCATCTAGGAATGAAGGGATAAACTAATTGTGGGAGATACCTCCAACAGAATCTTACTCAGCCTTAAAAAGTTGGAAATCCTGCCCCATGCTGCCACATGGGTGACCCCTGAGGACATTATGCTAAGTGAAATAAACTAGACCCAGAAAGACACTTCTGCTTATATGAGGTGTCTGGGCTATTCATAGATTCAGAAAGTAGACCGGCGTGTGCCAGGGCTGAGAAAACCAGAGGGTGTGTGTGTCATGGTTTAATGGGGACAGAGATTGAGTTTGGAGTAATGAACATTTTCTGGAGATGGATGATGATAACGGTGGCACGAAAACGTGAGTGTGCCCAGCGCTGCGGAACTGTACTCTTAAAAATGGTTATAGTGGCAAATCATACTTTGTGTATATTTTACCACACACACAGGCTAACGTGCTGGGCATGACACACGTCCATTGCCAGAACTTAGGTTTGCATTTTCCAGAATGGAAACTAGATAGTGACACGACTAGATAGTGACAGGACTAATTAGTGGCAAAGTTGGCAACCATCTGAGTCCCTGGTACTTGCTCTTTCCAGAAAGAAACTGCTGGTAGAAATTTGGATGCCGTCTCCTCAGCCTTGCTCCCTCCAGGCTCTAACAAGTCGGACAGGGGCCAGGCAAGCAATTACATTAGTGGAGTGGGCTGGTTAGGAGATGGGAGGGAGAAGCCGTGGCTGCAATGAGCAAACGTTCCATGTAAACAGTCCAGAGAGCCCGACATGTTGGAAGGGAGCCCAATGTGCTCTAGCTTATGGTTCTTCCAAAGAAGCTAGACATCCTGATATAAATGTGAATTTGCCTGAATCTTAATCATTGGCAACAGATTTAAACAAACAAACAAAAATTAGTCTATGAGCCAATGAAAAATACATGTATGGGTTGAGTACTACCCTTGGGTTTCTGGTTTGCAGACTCAGTGTTTGAGTACAGAGACAAGTACCCAAGACAAAAAGTTTTGGTAGTAAATGCAAGTTCTGGGTACTATTTCAGTCTAGGCTTCCCAGTAAAGGCTGGTAAGTAAACAATGGCTATTACCCAAGACCCAAATGAGAGCCTCCTGTTACATTCTATTTCCCAAATGTAAACCCTTGGATCTTCCAGGGGAGAACTAGGACTGCAGATTATACTCAGAGGGCTCTGAGCCACCTCGCTTGCTCCAAGGAACATGAAGAGACCGATCTTTAAAACTCATAAGCAAGGAATGGAACTCCGGAGAGAGGACAGGAAGGAGAGGGCAGGAGGGAGAGAGATGGACAAGGGGGACAGGAACAGAAGGGTGGGAGAGAGTGGATGTGCATTCCCCTTTCTTCCTTCTGGAATCTTCCTTGCTGGAATCTCTGAACTCCTGTTCATGCTTTGAGCAATCTGTTCCCCAGTTGACATGGCCCGATTGATAGGTTCACCTCAATGACTCTTAGCAAATTTGCTTCTGTGAGGTGTTAGTGAGCAGAAGGGAGGAAAGCCATGGGGAGAGGGGCCAGAAGCCTTATACTTTTCCATGTTTTTTGGTTTATTTGACTTGACAGCCAAACCTAGGGTCAACCCACCAGCCATTTCTCTCAGGGGAGGAGGACTGTATCTTACTCCCACCTGCATAAAGTTGCTCACCCAAACATCCACAACTGTCCCATTTTGATTTTCCTGGGGACCCACTGTATAGTAGGAAGTTCTGTTCAGGGTCAAAACAGATCACTAGTAAAAGTAACTCCATAGCAAACAAATCCTTTTCTATTTCCTAACACAAATTGTCCAAACAGCTTACCAAAAATTATACCAAAGAATATAATGGAATCATCCCAGTATTGCAAACTATGGACTCCAATGATACGGACTCTAGGTATACCTGGAAAAATTAAGGGTCAAAAATGAAATTCCCTTTCCTCATGAATTACACGAGGTCCAACCCTCCCTGGACCAATTGGCTACATAGTAAGAAATCTCACCTGGAGGATGGAGGGTCTGTTCTGGAAATGACTGCGTGGACCGACATCCTGGTCTCCCCAGTGGGCTGAGGGCCCATTGGCTCCATTCTCGCACAAGGCTGGGAACCGTGCTTCCCAGAATCCCCTTCCCCAAACGGCTCCAGGGCCAGTGTGCCCATAAAGGGAACTCATGTGAGGTGTGAAAGGTGGAGGTGCAGAGGCATTCATTATTCTTAGGGGTTTGGGGCTGAGATCAGACCCATGGTTTTACAGTTCTGTGAGCTCTCTCATCACAGTACAATTTTGGGGTTAAGGTAGCTTCTCCAACTGCTTTGTAAGCTCTGGTTTCTCTACCTGTCCCTGGATGAGGCTGGTGCCATTGGAAACTGGGTCTGGGGTCCTTTCAGGCCATCACTCGGCCAGCTCTTGCACATCTGGGTAAGCCCCCATGTCCATATTCAACGCCTTGTTCCTGTAATGCTTGCAGTGGCTCTGACGGATCCCAGCGGACACCCATCAGGCAAACACAAATATCATCTTCATGAACGAGCTACTTATTAGATGCAAGCCGAGTCAGCAAGTGGGGTCAAGACCCTCACATTCAGTCATTTCCTGGCAACTGCTTCCAACGGGAGGGATGAGTTATTTAAGCAGTTTATTTTTCACTTACAAGGAAGCCATCTCCTTCTTTTCTTTCTATAATAACCCTGTAACTCTTCCCTGTTTGAGTTAGATGCTGGCGCCTCATCTCTGACCCCAGGATGCCACCATTTCCAAACAGGAACTGGTGATCCTAGAAGTTTCCAGGCTCATCCATGTGTCCTTTAGTTGACTCACAGGCTGATACACCAGAACGCCCTTCAAGATGAAGGTCTGCTTCAAGTTTTTCTGCCAAAAAGTGCCACATCATACAGGGATCACTGAAAGAGCTGGCCCCCCGGGGGCCTGTGTTCAAGTCCCACCTCCATCCCCAGGTCCTGTCCTGCACAGTCCAGTGTATTAGCTCTAAGTTCAAGGTATTTCTTAAGTTGGCTCACCGCTTGACCCTTGGCTAATATTAGCATTGGTCCAAATTACATTTCCAGACCTCACTTTTTGAACACATTCCCCAGAGTTCCTTCCTAAGTTCCCATATACTGCCTGGTTCAAGGAATCCCCCCCAAATCATTTAAGTGGTAACTAGATCTTGCTCAAGAGCAAGCTCTGCTATTTCTGTTTTCCAAGGGTCTCCAAATGACCACAGCTGAGGTCCCTAAGATGGCAATATAAAGATTCTAAGTGGATGTGGGTCATGATGGCTCTCTGATGGGAAGTATTCCACGTGTCCGGAGATGGGGGTTCAAGGTAACGCGAAGACCAGGAGCAAAGGGCCTGAGCAGGGAGCGCCTGGTGGGTTCCAGATCCAGCAAAGGGGCCAAACTGGGGCAGGAGATTAGTAGAAAATGAGATTGGATAGGTAATGGTGGCTAATGGTGTAATGTCCAGCAGACCACAATTCTGACTTTTATTCTGAGTGACTTGAAAGTTATTCACGTTGAATTAAGTTGAAGGAAGGCGATTAAGAGAATTAAGTAAGTTGAAGGAAGGCAATCTAAGAAGACAAACCATGAAAGATACGTGGGGTTGAGAAATCATCCTAATAGGGAAGCCACATTTGGATTGGAGAGAGTTTCACAATCCTGGACACGGAATCTGGTTAGATTCAGAATCTGGTTGGGTTTTTTTCCTTGGGGAAGGGATGCGTGTATTTTAAGGAGGAAAGAAGTGTACAAACATATATTCAGTGGCTGGTGCCAAAATCCACTTCCGGTTCTTCCAGGATATGTAGCTAAACTACCTTCCCAGCCTCCTCGCGGTAGGTGTGGTTGTGAGACTAACCAGACCCTGGGCAAAGAGGTGAATGGAGGGGTATGATCACTTCCCGGCCTGGCCCATAAATGCTGCCTGTGTGTGCTCCATTGTAGAGGAAAGTCCATAGGATTTCTCCATGAGCCCTTTTTTCTGCTGGCTCACTGGGATGATTTATCAGGATGAACTTGAAAGCCCAGAATGGCAACTACTGCCTGGTACTGGAACTTAGAGGGAATCACCTTGCTCAGTCCACACACCCACAACTGGGTCTGAAGCATCAGTCATGTTAAAGTAAACAAGTTTGCCCCAGAATTGTATCCCGGCTCCCTATGGTCATGCCTTCAAGTCCCCATGGTGATAGGGATTCAGTCCCTCAGGTCTTGTGACATCAGCTGCCTCAGAATTTCTAAGTTGTGGTTCTCTGGATATTGATGCATCCCAGCTCTTGGGGTGGGGGCAGGTAAAAGGGTTAATTTGGAAAGCTTAGTTAACAGTATGGATAATTGAATCGAAGTCTTTGCATACTTCGGTGAAAGGGTGAAAAATGGGAATATATTTCTGATCCAACAACTTAAAAATCCTGTACAAGTTGGGGATGAATCTTGGTGGGATAACTGCACCATTTCCATGCTTGCAGAGGTCTGGGGAGAGTCCTGGAAACCACAAGGCAATTTGGGCTTCTTT
Organism: Mustela nigripes; assembly: GCF_022355385.1. Taxonomy (NCBI): domain Eukaryota; kingdom Metazoa; phylum Chordata; class Mammalia; order Carnivora; family Mustelidae; genus Mustela; species Mustela nigripes. The sequence goes on from NC_081557.1 coordinate 18,227,916, forward strand.
AGGATGGAACTCTTCCTATTTTGGCTTTATCCATGTGACCTACCCCAGATGAATATCTCATAAAAGTATACCTAACCCAGGCCTACTATAGCCTGAAACTGACCATGTCTCCCATGTTTAGAGAAAGGATGTTTTCTCCTGAAATTTTCACTGTAACACTGCCTCTGCTCTTTTCAGACCTATGTTACCTGAAGATTGAAGTTATAGGAGTTTTCCTATGTGTACCAAAAATTATGCCAGTCAGTTGTGTGTCCCATTCCTTGGTGAGGGTCTACAGTAGACATATTGGTATCTTACCTACTGCCAGCCCTCCCATGTGGGAATCATCCCTTTCCTATTTCATGTAATTCTGCCAGGACTGTCAATCAAGAGACTCCCACCCACAGCAGTGGCTATATGACCAAGGATGACCAGTCATAACTCCACTTAAGGGAATTTCTAGAGACACTAGGAGAAGAAATGGTATCTTTTTTTCTGAGATTGCAAAATTGGATCTTCTGGGACCCTCCTTTTCACCTAATGTCAAGCCATGACACCAATGCTGGACAAAACAGGGCTATGAAGTTGAGAGGGAGAAACAGAGTCCTAATGACAGTTATTGAACAACTAGATCCAGCCCAACCTGAAACCAACAGTTCCATACCCTTGGACTTAGTTGCATTAGCCAATATGTATTTGCTAAAATTTAATACAATTGTAAATGTTATGAATTGGATTTCTATCACTTGGGGTTAATTGGGGAGTGATCCATGATCTTACCTAACTATAAGATGTCAAAGGAGTCGATATATTTTCTCATTGACATTGTTCCTGAAGGTCTCACTGGGTGTACTTACCACACCTCCACCGTAGTCATTTCAAGTTCCTTCTTCTATTATTATTATTATTATTTTGTAATTTTCCCTTTGAATCTACTGCCTTGCCTTCGGGTGGCAAGCTAAGTGGAGAATATGGACAATACTTCTCAGAACACTCATTCCCATGGACTTTGCTCTGAAAGACAGATTGTTGTGTCAGTTTATCATGTTAGAGAATCCCTCATGAGAGTAATATTTTGATTAGGACCTCTGCATTCAAAACAACTGTTTAGGACCTCCTTGGGAAAGACACTCATTTAATCCTGCATTTTCTTATGCACCGGGAAAGAGCTTATAGGGTCAATTAAAATGAATTTCATGGGTCCTTAAATTGCTTGTTTCGTAAGTTCTCCTATTTTTATTTTTTGGAGATTGGTGGCATTTTAAGGGTTCTACTATTCCAAGCGAATAACATACCATTTCTTTTCTACAGTGCCTCTAGTCTTGGATCCATGAACCCAATGTAGGAATGCTCTTTCGTATCAAGGGCTAGGGAACCCCAGCCCATGGGCTAAAATCCAGCCAGCTGCCTATTTGCATAAATAGTTTTATTGGAAGCACCCACACCCATTTATTTATCATCTGTGACTATTTCTGTCATTGCCACGAAAACCATATAGTTGCAGAGCCAAAAATATTTAGTATCTGACCCTTTACATGAAACATTTATTGATTTCTGCTCTAGAGAAGTGCTTCTCAACCATTTCCTCATTTTGGCACCCAGTAAATAATGGTGCTCAGAGAGATGAAGGGACTAATATCTTGACAAGCCTTTGGAGCATACCGCTTGAAAAGGTTTCCTCTAGACCACTTGGGGCAGGACGTGGCCTGCTATAAAGCTGGGATACCACGGTCTGATAGCCCAGTCTTCTCTTTGAGACACGTGGGGACAAATACGTGATCTAAGCTTCAGTTCTGCACATTCTACGTTTAGAAATCCACGTGGTTTTCAATCTTGGCCAAGGCCAGAGTTATTTCTCCTGTTCATGGGTGATCTCTTGGGCATCCTGACTTTCTGTGGAAGCTATCCATGTGGCATCATTAACATATAGTTCCAAAATGAGACTCAGGAAAGCACAAAGATGTTACCATCCCTGGGGCCAGTCTGAGCCACTGGGGTTCAAAACTCATGACCACCTCTACGTATGCAAGAGCTGCAGTGTGCCCCGGAATATGTGGTCAGAATCTGTTTCAGCTGTCACGGTCACTTGTCCTTTTCCCTCAAATGGCAGCCTCGTGACGGCAATTAGCATCCGTCTTCTGAGCGGACACTCTGGGTGCCGTGATGCTAACTGGTGTCCAAGACTTCACTTCTGTATTCCATCCCCATGAGCCATGGCATCCTTAAACACCCATCACATTTTGAGGTCCCATCACTACAGTTTTCCTTTTTCTCATTTTGTGATGGTTTAAGTTCACTGCAGAGGCCACGGGATTGACCGTTTCCTCTTCAGTTTGCCACAGAGGAGAAACATGGGTTAAGAACTATTCAGACCAATAGAAAGAATGAAACTGCCAGTTTATTTGAAAGTATAAAAATTTAAAAAACAAAACAAAACAAAAACCCAAACCCAAACCTAACCAAAACATGAAAAGGAACCACACAACAAACTTTCCAGTTTACATCAACTTTGAACATCGCACGCTATTCATCAACCACTTTGTTGCATTTTTTTTTTTTAAAGCCAATTTTGGAGGGGGGTGTTAAGTCAGGAGGTAAGTTAAAGGTTACAGGGATATGAATTTGAACGAGAAAATAAAAAGAGCTTGCTGGTCTCCTCTGAGAAAAAAGAGGAGAGATGGTTTTCTGGCTGCTGTAGACTTAGGCCATGTATTTAAAAAAAAAACAAAACAGCCTGGATGGAATGAGTTAAAAAATATTGCTGGTCACTTACTTGCCATCTCGAGCAGGGCAGAAAAACCAGGAAAAACCCCTGCAGCTTTGGTGTCCTATTTATATATTTTTAAAAAGATTCATTAAAAAAATCACATCTATAATAAAAATGTCCCTGTGTTTATTTAAAAAACACACACACACACATTAATAGGCTTTCTTATCTATGAAGACCATTTGTTTTTCCTAAGATGCCTGGAAGCAGAAAAGCGAGTGAGATTCACTGCGTAATTAATTAAAATTAGAATCCCTTCCTCTAAACAACTTCCAAAATACCAGAAAGAAGCATGGGCCCATCAAAGGGAGAAGAAAGCAAGCCATTCTGACTCAGAGGAGATGAAATGCTCAGCCAGAGTTCCTAGCACACTCCGGCTCCCATCAAAAGTTCTTTCTTTATTGGATTATAAGGAAAATAACTCAAGTGTTATTTTAAAAAATGAAAGACGCAAGCAACTAGGCTCCTTTTCTTTAACTTAAAAAAGACAAAAAGAAATCGCCAAGCGGCTAGCCTTCCTAGAACACAGTTTGGATTTGGTTAAAAAAAAAAAAAAACACACACAAAAAAACACGGTCCCAAGAACAGAATCATTAAATGCCATGTCATTCTCCCACTTGGGCAGGCTTCATTGAAATTTGCATCAACGAGGTCACTGAACACTTTTTCTGCTGTGGAAAGAAGTCCTGAATGGGCGACAGCCGCCTGGAGGGTTTCCACCTGTTTCCAGTTTTGTTCCCCATCAGTCAGTGTGGTTTCTTGCCACGGATTTCCACCCACTATTTCTCCAGGGCGTGGGCCCTCTTTCTCTGGCTGGGCACAGAGAACAAGGAAAGCTAGCATAAACACAGAGTCTATGAACCAAGGGAGAAAGGCATCCCTCCTTCTGCATCCTTCAAAAACTCGATAAATAACAACTCAAAGTGCGGCAACGCACAAGCGCTAGCACCCAGGTCAGTCTGGAGTGACCTGGTGACAAGGCTCAGCGCGACCAAAGTGTGATCTCCTTTCACATCTTTCTTTGGACCTCACTCAAGGAAAAACAGACAAACAAACAAAGATAGCTTTCCTATACACATATAAATAATCCCTTAACTAGAAGGGAAAAAACAAACACACTGTTTCAAATGCATTTCTAAGAGATTAAAAAAAAAAAAAAGTCCGAATGGCAAATCTTGACTCCAAACTGTCTACTGTCCATGTCTTTTAGAGAAACTACGGCAGGTCAGAAGAAGCCTGAGCCTGACTCTGACCCGAACCCTAATGCTAAATCAGGGCGCTGGTTTCTGGGCCTCGGGAAGGAAGCGTGTGCAGCACACGGAGCCAGGAGCTCTGGTGGGAGGTACTGAATATGGTTCTCATGAGTGTCAGGAACCAGTGTCCTCAAGTCCAAATGCACAGGTAGAACGACTTCTGGGGCTTCAGGTAACCTGGGAAGCCGGTGTGGAAAACTGCGTGAATAGGCAAGACAGGATGTGTGTGGTTTCCAGGGACAGAGGACCAGGTCAGATTTTTGGCCAATACAAGACTGGGTCCTCCTTCCTTGGCTCCGGGCAGGTCACAGCTGGAGCGGGGACAGTCCAGCAGCCGGGGAAGGACTGTGGATCAAAGCAGGCCCAGGCTCTCGAGAGCCTACAATTTAGGAGCTGAGAACTCGGATGAACACATGGCAAGGTCTCCCTGCCTATTCTGGGGCGAGGCTGAGGACAGACGCTACCAGAGAAAACCCTCAAAACGAGGGTTCTTGGGCCAGTTTTTAAAGCCCGGGTCTCTTCAGAGTAGATGGTTTCAGAGTCATTCAGAGAACCCATAGGGCCCTGCTGATGGCTGAAGGGTGTATCTCTTGGCCAACGTCTCCACTTTCTGGCCGCTGCTCTGCTGAACTCAGAACGGCATGTACGAGAGTGAGAGCAGGATTTGATGCTCCCCTGAATTCTTTCCGGGGTGGCCGTCCACACCGGCCTCCTGGGAGGATCACCCAACCCCCATCTCCAATGGAGCTGTAAGGTAGCAGCCCACGGAGGACCTGGTCCGGTGTCTTCTGCCCTTCTGAACATCCCACGTGGCCCAGAAACGCTGCGTTCTCGAGGACTCCTCAGATACTGCCTTAGCCTGCTGCCTGCAAACTTAGGCTGCCTCTTCAGCAAAAGGCCACTAGTCACAGAAGAAGGACAGGACAAGTGAGGTCATGATCCCAGGCCCTGAAGGCCAAGTGACCTCCCGGACAAGACGCACAATACATCAGGTCACCTGAGAGCCCAGAAAAATGTCGGGTCTCCCTCGCAAGAACATCCCTGAAATCTGGGGCGGGGGGGGGGGGGGGGGGGGGGAAGGGGAATGGAGAGACAGCTGACACCCCAAATCCCTCCTTGAGGCACCCTGAGGAGCTTCCCACGACAGGACGTTGTCAGGATGGTAACAAGTCAGAGCAGATGAAGCCATATGGACTTTGGAAGCGCCGGATTTAGACTTCCGCGGTGTCCTGGCTGGGCACGGAGTCTCTGGGCCCCGTGACACTCTCCGGAGGAGGGGAGCCGGCCTGGCCCGGGCCCTGGCCGCTGTCTTCGGTGCTCAGCAGGCTGCTGGCCGCCTGGGAGCCGGCGCTGTCGGCGCTCCCGGAGCGCGAGCGGTAAGGGGGCAGGTCGGCTTGGTTCAGAGACTCGGTGTCGGACGAGTAGGGCGGTGGAGGAAGGTCGTACCATGCGGGTCTGCGAGGGATAAAGCAGGTTGGGGCCGGAGAGGCAGGGGAGAGCAGAGGGAAGACAGACAACGCGTTAGGAGCCAAGGTCAGGCAGGCAACCCCCGCCACCCATCTCAGGTGTCCCCCGAGGAAGACAGCTGTCCAAGAACCAGAGACCCCTGCAACAAGACCAAGGGAACGGGAAGAGGCGGGTGTGCTGCGGTTGGCGCGCGCCGAACGGGCAGTGCCCAAACCACGTTCCCTGGGTCGGCCCAGAGGGAGGATGCCCCGCACCAGCCAGGGGCCCTGAGGCCGAGCAGCTGGCTGGCGGTTCGGGTTGAACCTGACGGTCCACAGCATCTGCGCTTCTTACTGAGAGCCGACTTTCCCGGCTATGTGGACTCGGGTGAACGGGGGTCTTCCCAGTGACTGCGTCTCCTCTGTCGGAGGGGACAGTAAGGACACTGGCATGCCATGCAGTAACTCCACAGAAAAGACGGTTCATTCTGCCGTTCTCACTGCAGGGTTCCTGCAGGCTTCCTGTGAGCCGGGCGCCGTGCCATCTGCTCTACGGTCACTCCCTCACTTACGGCTGATGAGAACACTAAGAAGTAGGCATTCCTTTCATGCTCATTGTACTGGGGAGGAAACCGAGGCAAGGGGGCATGGAACGACTTGCACGGGGCCACAAATAACTAGCAAGCAGCAGCTCTGGGATCGAAACCCAGGCGTTACAGCTTCACATTTGGCAATCTTAACTTGACTCTACCCTGGCTGGTCCAAATGAAGAGGCTGAGTGCCGAGTGCGGTCCTGGGCTCTCACCCTAATTTGCGAAGATGTCCGGAAGCCCTGTCCCCTAATGCTACCTTTACCTTGGATGAGGAGGAGAAACAAAGAGTACAGGACACAAGAGCTGCTGCTGGACAGGGTCCAAGAGGAGCCCAGTCAGCCCGGGAACATGACCAGCAAAATGCCTCTCGCCACATCTGGTGAGTCCTGGGCTCAGAGGAGGAGAGCGCCGGGGAGCTAGAACCAAGTGGACTTCCAACATGGGTTCTCTAGGATCCTCTGGAAGTCACCATGGAAAGGAGGAGGAGGCTGAGCCGGCAGAATTCAGGTCTGCCAGCTGCTTCAACTACAGAATTCTGCCTTTTGACTTTCTCCCTTGCACCTTCTGGTACAGCCCCATTTGAAATGAGGATCCTACTGTTTTATAAAGTTTGAGAGTACTCTATGCTACCTCCTTTGTTTGATAAATGAAGCCAAGAAAGGAACTCATTCATTCATTCATTCATTCATTCACTCATTCATTCACAGTACGAACCAACCCTGTAATACGGCCTGGCCACTGTTCTGCATTGGCAGGTGTGGCCCCGGAGCCAGTCAGAGGCCTGACCTTGTGTCAGTGTGGCATTACCAAGGAGGAACAGGGCTCTGAGGTGACGAGGATCCTACCTCTACGTCCTTGGACAAATCACTTAAAATCCTAGAGTCCATTCCCTCATCTGCAAAACTGAGGCCCTCCCTGCTGTGATCTGCAGAAAGAATTAAATGAGATGATGTGGGGCACCTCCGTGGCTCAGTGGGTTCAGCATCTGCCTTCGGCTCAGGTCATGATCCTGGGGTCCTGGGATGGAGCCCTGCATCGGGCTCCTTACTCGGCAGGGAGCCTGCTTCTCTCTCTCCCTCTGCTGCTCCCCCTGCTTGTGCTCTTTCTCTTTCACTCTCTCATTCTCTCTCAAATAAATAAATGAAATCTCAAAAAAAAAAAAAAAAGAGAGGACACATGTGAACTGTACTGCCAGGACCCAGTACATGCCTGGCCCCTGCTACCACCATCAGCAGTGGCGTGTGGGCTCCTGGGAAACCCCGGGAACCCGCTTTCCCCATCGATGACCTCCCGCCCCTCCCCCCCCACTTCTTCCATCCAGCACGCACCTTTGGTCCAGGAGGGCCTCTGAGTAGGAGGGCGGGGAGCCCACTTCCGACGCATTCTGCTCGGCCTGGCTGGCCACATACTGGATGCCGTTGTTGACGTTGTAGGTGACGTTGCAGTGGTGCGGGTGATCCAGGACCACCAGGCGGGAGAGAAGCACGGGGTGCTGCAGCCGGTGCACCGGCAGCGTCATGAGGTTGTTCCGCTTCCGCTGGTGGTGCAGGACCAGGGCCAGCAGCGCCACCACCAGCACGAAGATGACGGAGCTGCCGATGATGGCGTAGGTGATGCTGGGGTAGTACACGAGCTGGTTCTCCGACGTCACGAACACCTGCCCGCTGCCTGGCTCTGGGAGACCCCAGGTTGTGGGGGAGGGGGGGTTGGAGAAAAGGAGAGAGTTTACTGCTATGGCTCGCCCTCCTGCTTCAGACTCAGTCCCTGGAAGTGCGAGCGAGCGTTTGTGGCGACATAGTTTGCAACCGCCTGGAAGCAGGAAGCCACCCCCCGTGTTCAGTGACTGGTGACCAGCTAACAATATGTGGAACAGCTACACGACGGAGTATGGTTTGGCCATAAACAGTACAGATACGTGTTACAACACAGATAAAGCTCAAAAACCTTGTGCTGAGCAAGATAAGCCAGACTCAAAAGGCCACACGCTGTCGGATTCCATGACATGCAGCCTTTAGGAAAGGCCAAGTTACAGAGACGGGAAATGGACCCGTGGTTGCCTAGGGCTGGAAATGCACCGAAAATTCACCAGAAATGCGTACTATAATGGAAGGGAAGAGGGCTGGTCGGCATGTCCGGGGCTCCTCATATCTGCAGAGTGCTTCCTTTGTGTCCGGCCCTATGCCAAGCTCTCAAGATAGAGAAGCCAGCAGAGGACAGGCAGACATCGGGGACTCTGGAGCCAGACTGGGTTCAAATCCTAGCCTCTGTGCTCTCTGGAACGTACTATGTGCCCCTTGTAACCTGGCATAGGGAATCATGACCTGCTACTTCCAACAACAGCTGACCCTGCGCTATGCAGGTATGTGGCCCAGAGGGGTGGACACACGCTTTATTCCCTCTACTCGCCTCGCAGCAATCCCATGCACCAAGTGCCGTAACTGCCTTCTTCTTCTTCTTCTTTTTTTTTAAGATTGTATTTATTTATTTGACAGAGAGAGATTACAAGTAGGCAGAGAGGCAGGCAGAGAGAGGGGAAGGGAAACAGGCTCCCTGCTGAGCAGAGAGCCCGATGTGGGACTTGATCCCAGGACCCTGAGATCATGACCTGAGCTGAAGGCAGCAGCTTAACCCACTGGAGCCACCCAGGCGCCCCAACTGCCTTCTTTTTAAGAGAAGCCAAGTACATCTCAGAGGGGCCAGGCCCCCTGACGACGGTCACAGGGTTAGGAGGTAAACAGTGGTCTGACATCAGAGCCTTGCCCCTCACACTGTGTCCTGCACCCTCTGACCAGACCCGTTGGGCAATCTGTAAGCATTTCCTCAGAGGCCCTCAGGCGAAAGTCTGGGACACATCTGACAGCCTCCCCCTCCCCTCCCCACCTCCCGGCCAGTTGCCAACACCCTCCTCTCCAAGTGTAGTAATAAGCCATGCTTCAGATATCCAGGTGAGGGAGGGGCTTTCCGTCAGCGGGACATGCCTGGCAACCAAGACCCAGTCCAGACTGGCCCAGGACACCAGTGTGGCCCCTCCTCCCTCGGAGAGAGCGAGGGACCCCTCCTTTGCAGAAGAACCACAACCACACACCACAGCAGCCCAGCGGGAAGGATGATTGAAATACAGGCCCCAAGGGAGCAAATCTGGTGGCCTCCTCCTAGGCCTGTTCCTTCTTGGCAGCACTGAGGTTTTCATGGACCTGTAGGGGCCAAAACTTTAGTAGCAGGAGGAGCGACCGACACGTGCTCTGGCCCCATGTCCTGGAGCTGGGCTAAGCTTTACTAATGCCTCGTTACTCAATGTGTGTCTGTTTCTGTTCATCACGGTAACCCCAGTCAGTCTGCAGGATGGTGCCTGGCACAGAGCAGGCCCTCGAGTCACGCCTTCAACTCAGTGGGGAAAATGCAGGTAGGTGCTGCCATTATTATTATTATTATTATTATTATTATTATTATTATTATATCTATGTTCCAGGTAGCAAACAGACTCAGGCGAATTAACCTAAGTTCACGTAAGATGCAAGCAGAGGACTCAGGCCTGGAACCCAGATAGGTTCCATCAGAAAACAGAACCAAACCAACCCCCCACATGAGAAACATGTTATGTCCTCTCCTTCCCGGATAAAACACCTCTCGGTTCCCCAAACAGTCCTCATTTGCGACAAATGAAGATCTTCCCCCACTCCAGCTGCAGGCTGTGTGTTCATTCTCTTTCCAGCCACACTGAGACAGGAGGGGAAAACTTCGATGCTCCCATGGGCCACTGCTCCAAGGATTAACGTACAGTAAGATCCTCAGCAAAATGCAGAGCGTGCGGCAGACAGTGGAGGGAGGGAGGCGGCTTGGGGTTCTTCCCCCGAGACCATGAGCTGCGGCCCTCGGGGGGCTGCTGGTGGTATCTGTCTGCTCTCAGTGTATGTAGCTAATTAAAAAGTGGGTGGGAGCTCACGTGTGTGTGTTACGTTTCAGAGCTCAGGCTTAAAAGAAAAATACTCTCTTAATTTTGTGATCTCCAGCACAGAGCTGAGGGGTCGAATCCCGGGGCTGTCACTTCTGGCTGTTGTTGCTCAAGCCAGTTACTGTGCTCTTAGGAGCGTTGGGCACCTCCATGTTTAAAAAAATGGTGGCGGCGGGGGCACCTGGGTGGCTCAGTGGGTTAAAGCCTCTGCCTTCAGCTCGGATCATGATCCTACGTCCGGGGATCGAGCTCCATGTTGGGCTTTCTCTTGGGCAGAGAGCCTGTTTCCCTTCCCCTCTCTCTGCCTACTTGTGATCTCTCTCTCTCTCTCTGTCAAATAAATAAATAAAATCTTAAAATAAAATAAAATAAATAAATAAATAAATAAATAAATAAAATGGCAGCGGCGGCAATGGGTAAACCATAGTCCTTGGATCCTTGGGAGACTAAAATATAATATATATACGTGTCAAGTACCCAGCAAGGATTTGCCCTCAGTGAATGTTAGTTCCTTCTGCTTTTTTTTTTATTGTGGGACAATATATACATAGCTTCTAAAATTTACCATTCTCACCATTTTTAAGGGTTTGGTCCACTAAGGGTTTGGTGGCACGAAGTACGTTCACGTTGCTGGGTGACCTTCCCCACCATCCATCTCCAGAACTTTCACCTTCCCAAACTGGCTCACGCTAATTCTGAGTGTTCACATTCTTTCAATTACCCCCACCAGCTTCCCAGAGGCAGACAGGGACAGTCCCCTGTGCAGGGGGCAGAACGGAGGAGAGGGGAAGGACCGAGGGGGTTCCTTTTCCCAGGGCCGTGTCTCCTAAAAAACAAAAGCTGGTGGGAAACAAACAGGTCCAGAGATTTTTAAAACACTGGCTTCCACGTAACCACTTGAAGTTTTAAGAATACAAGAGGGAGAGCTTTAAAATGAACCGAATTGGAAATGATGGCAAATCCTAACAGTCTCATTTACGTCTCGGAAAGCAGGCTCTCTCCAGATCGGCCCACTTTGGCAGGCGAGAAGCGGCAATCACATTTACTCGAGAAATTATGACGTTATATAACTCAGTGGTGCCTGGTCTCGCTTCTGCTCTGTGTGTTAAATGTCATCTTGTATTAATTCATTAACTAGATTCACTTTTCTTAAGAGTTTAATGAGCCCGCTGGCCAAATTACTAATATCAGAGTTGCCTGGGACCTGAGTTCTAAGTGCATAATCCATGGATAATGAAGTTTCCATTTATTCTGGCCGTCCCTCAAGCGCATGCCCTCGTGCTCCTCGGTCAGGCAGCTTGACTTTTGTTCTTGTAGCTGCCGCTAGGAGTGCAGCAATCGTGGGCAATCTGTTAACCCCCCGAGACCACTGTGCTCTCGACGCTGCCAGGAGCTCCCTCAGCTGCCCCTGGGAGGGCCGGCTAGATTGTCCCCAGCTCCAGGGTTGCTTGCCTCCGAGTCATCACAGATTTCTATGTTATCACAACAGCTTTCTGGCCAGTGGCAGTCAGGTGTCCTGAGGAGGTGTGCCCTTTCCTAATTCACACAGAGCTGCGTGGCCGCACGGAGGCAAGGTGGGGATGGGATACTTGAGATGTGGTGTTCCTCTGCTTTCTAAAACATTCCTTCCTCCAGAGGCAAATCGAACTTCCTAGAAGGTGCCATTTCTCACCTATCACACTGGTAAAGGCAGAGCTGGATCTCCCATTTTGCTGGCCAGGTCTTGGGGAAACACGTAGCCCCCAGGGTGGTGACAGGATTCACCATACACAATGACCTAAAAATGTACACGTCCTTTGGTCCAGCCGTTCTGCTCTCAGGAGTCTATTTACTAGATGAACTCATATGCCAGAAATAACTTCTTAATATGCGTATCAACTGAAGCATCCTTTGTAACAGCATCCAGACCAGAAATGACCCAAACGTCTCCCATACGGCAGCCGGGCTAAATTAATCTTGGTGCCTCCATACGACTCCACACCTATTTAAAAAATCAGGGCAGCGCTATGTATACTGGTGTCAAACAATCTGAACACGATCTTGATCCAGGAAAAGAAGGTGAAGTTCAACAGAGAATGCGTGGGATATTTCTAGTGCGGACGCACAGAGGTATCTATATTTGCATACAATCCGCTGTCCCCTTTGCAAATGTGCCGGGAGAGGTGTTTCACAGGAAGTTAAAAGTTGCTTAACCATGACCACAAAAGAGACTGGGGACCTTTGCACGCCTCCCCAGAAGCTCTCTCTTGCTCCTTTGACGTCCGGGCACAGCCCCTGGAAAACATGCATCTGTTTTCTGCCCAAATGGACTCACTTTTCCCAGCAAGGCTTGTCACTGGAGTCACAGAGTTCGCAGCCTGTTGCGTCTGTCTTCCTCCACTTGACATCTCGTGCTCCTGAGAGTCCGTGTTTCTGAGCATTGGTCTTTTCCTTCTTCAAGACGCACTGTTCCATTCTGTCGGATGCAGGGATCACAATCTGTGTTGAGGGAGGGAGCTGGGCTTTCTGCAGTTTCTGGAATGCACGACATTGAACGGACATATAGTTTTTGATATCTTGGGTTTACCCCTTAGGGGGAAGGCTGCTGGGCCCTATGGGAAGCGTATGTTTAACTTTACAAGAAAGTCTCACCCTGTTTCTTCACACCGGCCGCAGCATTCCGTCACCCCCCAGACACTCTGCACCCTCACCAGCACTCAGTGCAGCTAGCCACGCCAGCAGGTGAGCGGTGAAGGCTCCCGAGGTGCCAAGTTGCATTTCCCAGCGACAAATGATGTTGTGCCTCTGTTCTCGTGCTCATTTGCCACCTGCAGATCTTCTTTGCTGAAGGATCTCTTGAAATCTCTTGTCCATTTTAAAATGTGGTCATTTGATTCCTTAGTGAGTACTGAGGATCCCTTGTATGTTCCAGGATACAAGCCCTTTTCCAGAACCGGGTCTTGTAAATATTTTCTCCCCAGTCGGTGGCTTGTCTCTTCCTTTACCTTACAGTGCCTTTTTGAAGAGAAGTGCGTAAACATTTTCTTTTCTTTTTCATTTTTTTTTTTTTAAAGATTTTATTTATTTATCTGACAGACGGAGATCACAATTAGGCAGAGAAGCAGGCAGAGGGAGAAGGAAAAGCAGGACCCTGGGATCATGACCTGAGCTGAAGGCAGAGGCTTTAACCCACTGAGCCACCCAGGCACCCCTTAAACATTTTCTATGAAGTTTATTGTTATTAATGATTTCTCTTTATGCTTCCTGTTTTTTGTACTCTGTCCAGGAAATCTTTGCCTAGAAGACGTTTCATAGCTTTAGCTCTTACATTTACTTCTCCGATCCACTGCAAGTTAATTTCTGTTTATGGTACAAAGTGCAGTTCAATGTTCTTTTCCCCTACCCTTTGGGTAATCAATTGTTCCAGCACCATTAGTCGAAAACTTATCTTTTCCTATTGAATTACCTTGGCACCTCTGTTGAAAATCAAGTGACCATACAAGTCTAGGTCTGTTTTTAGATTCTCTATTTGATCGAACCATCTACCAATCTTCACGCCAATAAGTGTGTTGGTAACTAGAGCTTTACAGCGAGTCTCAGAATCAGGTATTGTGAGTCCTATATGTTTTCCCTTCCAAACTGAACTTTATTTCTGGTTACAAAAACCCATGGGGAGGGGATAAAAAAATCCATTAAAATTAAAATCGAAATAGAAATGTTCATGGCTTTCCCTCCCCCAGATCTACTAAAACAAAAGAGTTAAGAGTCTGGTGCAGACGAGGGTTTGGCAACCTTTTACTGTCAAGGGCTCGACAATCAATATTTCGTGCTTGGTGGGGCACACAGTTTCCCTCCCAACGATTCAACTTCTCTGTTGTTGTACAAAGTCAGTACACCCGTGAATGAGGACAGTTATGTCCCAATCAAATGTTATTTACATAAATAGGCAGCACCTTGGCTCACTGGTTGTAGTTTCTTGATTTACAGGGGGTACCCTTCAAAATTCTTCTCCACGCATGTCCACACACACACAAATACTTTTGTTCCTGCATATAAGTATTTCTGGACATATAAGCATGGGCAAGTTTCCTCACCCACCCAGCCACACCTTTGTTAGAGCAGCTCTGTGGGATCCCACCCTAGAGACGCATCACAACTTAACAACCAACACCCTGGTCATGTACATTTAGGTCACCCTTTTCTTTTCTTTTTCCCCTCTTGGTACTATGATCAACAACGTGACACCACCACTCAGACAGACCACACGGACTGTCAGAGTCACGGGAGTAGAGAGGGGCTTGCTTTCTCCCCCATTTATAGTTGGTGCTCAACACATGTTGAATGAGTTAGTGACCTGTGGTCACCGGTGTCATTTCTTAGGACAGACTCCCAGATGCTGGTCATGTCCTTGGCCCTCTGTTCTTCCAGGTTGAACATTCGGGCTATCTTGAACTCTCTCTTCTCTGTCCACATGGAGCCACCACATGTGGTCCGTTTCTGCTGTGTGGTGTTTCTCCTGTCTCTGCTTCTGCGCTCCAACTGCATGGCCTCATCTGTGCCCAGGCTAGGAAGACCCTGCCTTGTGGGTCTTTCCATCTTCAGCCACTTATCCTCCAATCCTTTGGCAACACTCCCATCAGTTCGTGTCGCTGTGTTATTCTTGTAAAATTCTTTGAACCAAGGACCCTCAGTGGCTCACATGGCCCTCATTGGCCAGGCATTCAGACTCTGCCTTGGCTTCCCAGTACCAACCCTGAGGAGGTCTGGGGAAAGAAGTGCAGGGCTGGAGAGAGAAACACTATTTGCCTTGGGACCTATACCCCACTCCTGATTTGAATTAAATAATAACACAAAAAATACTAACCACCACCACCACCTCCACCATCCATATTTGCTATGGACTCGAAAACAGTAATAGCAATGATATCGTCATAGCAATGATCACAGCAGTTCCTACCCTCCTGGCAGTACCCTTTGTGATGTGTATTCACTCTTCTAATCCTTCCCCCATCCGTCATGAACTGACTGAGGTCCTCGCCCTCCAAAGACAGGTCCACTTGGAACCCTCAGACTGTGATCTACTTAGAGTAAGGGTCTCTACAGACCAAATTAAGGTAAAGCTCTCAAGATGAGGTCATCCCCAATGAGTGGAGCTCTCCATCCAGGGATGAGGTTCTTGTAAGAGAGAGAAAAGGAGAAGATACCAGACAGATGAGGGAGAGGGTCGTGTGAGGTGGAGGCAGAGACTGAAGATGTGCAGCCCAAGCCAAGGAGAGAGGCAAGGACGGATTCGCCTCAGAGCCTTCACAAAGAGCCAACCCTGCCAGTGCTTTGATCTGGGGCTTCTGGTCTCCAGAGCAGCAAGAGAGTATGTTTCTGTTGTTTTAAGCCATCCAGTTTGTGATAGTTTGTTATGGCCTACCTAGGCCACAAAGAGAGCATCGTCTGAGGCAGACTATTTTACAGAGGAGGAAATGGTAACCCAGGGAGATGAAGTAACGTGCCCACGTGACCCAATGCCTCGGTTACTGTTCACAGCTACTGTTACAGCTTCCTAGAAGGAAAACCAACCGAGCCACCAGGCGCCCCC
Organism: Mustela nigripes; assembly: GCF_022355385.1. Lineage (NCBI taxonomy): Eukaryota > Metazoa > Chordata > Mammalia > Carnivora > Mustelidae > Mustela > Mustela nigripes. The sequence continues at coordinate 18,243,474 of NC_081557.1, forward strand.
AGGAACCCTAGTTATGATTGACAGCTACCATACAGGACTTTTCAGAGCCTTTATCAAGCGCATGTTCATTGTGAGGCTTCATGAGAGGATGTGGCTATTTCACTAACCTCGGTGCTATGTGAGATGAACAGGACCCCCACCGTGTTCCAAAAAAGCACTTTTGCAACCTCCTAGAAGTTGTCTTTTTACAACTCAGATGGGGGCATCCCTGGGCCTATTGTCAAGAGGAAGCTCTGTGACTGTGGCTGCCCACTTAGGAGGCGGACGCTGGGAAGCAAACGCCTCGGCCCCCTCGCCTGTCCATGCACAGCAACCCCCGCCTGGGGAGGAGGCACCAGGAGCCTTGACCGACTGCCTACCAGCTGCTGATTGAAAGAAGCTAGACCGCGCCTGCAGAGCTGTATGACAGGCCCCCTGACACCGCGGAGTTGGCAGGAGCTGATTCTACTCAGATGTGCCTGAAGCCCAAGGCTGCCCTGGGTCTGTGAGTCATCAGGGCTGCTGCAGAATCAGCTCACTCGTGCGACGCCTGCCCTGGAAACCTGATTACCCAGGGAACTGCTGAGTGGGCGCCCTTGGAGCCTCTGAATGTAGGAACTTTCTGAATAATTTAGGGGAAATGGCTGAAGAGAGAAGCATTACAAGAGGGGCTCCCGAGAAGGAGCTCTACTGACATGAATGAATTCACGCCTTCTGGAGATTTCAGAATGTCTTAGCGATATGACTTGGGCCCCCACACCCCAGAGAGAAGGGCTATCTGTTTTGCACACCCTGGGGTCTGGTGCTCCTGTCCCAGTGCTCCCAGTGCTCCCAGTGCTGGAAGCGCCAGAGCGCAAGACATAGCTGATCCCAACGAGCACCCCACACACCATCCCCCAGCCAGCCGGTCCTGGTCTCACACCCTCCACCATGGCTACCTTGTCCCCGCTGTGGTGGCTTCTGCCCCACCTCTACTTGCCCTCTGGCCTTCCTTTGGCTGCACACTGGGTCCTCTGAAACCTAAATGCCCTTGTTCACGTCATTCCCCTACTCAGAACCTCCCAGCAGCTTCCCACATACTCCATATAAAGCCCAAATCTCCACCAGGGTCTCCTCTTCTGTCCCTCCCTGGCAGCTTCTGCTACAGACTCACTGGCCTCCTCTGGTTTCAAAATATACCAAGCACAAGCCTGGCCCAGGGCCTTTGCCCTTGCTGTGTTCTCTGCTCTAGGTGGTGCTCCGTATCTGCATCACTCACACTCTACCCCACCAAAGTCCCTGCTCCTAGCTCAGTGCTAGCAGGAAGACATCCTGAGCCACCACCATGTCTCTGTCCATCCCCTTCCCTGACCTTCTCTTCCCTCACAGCACCTGCCACCACCTGTCATGTCCACTGTATTTATATGCAATCCTCTCTTTCCTCCTGGAATGGGACTCTGGGTGGCTGTATTCTGCTCATCACCATGTCCCCAGGGCATCAGGTGATGCTCTGTACAACTGTGCTGGTGGAAGTAGACAGAATGTCACCAGCTCTGGTGGCTCTCAGAGTCTGTGCTCAGCCTGCTGCCCTCCCACCAGAAGCACCTGTGTCTTCCACGTGCAACTCCCCCCTCCCATGCCAAGTGCTTCATGGCTATGAGCTTAGCCCCGCTGTGAGAAAAGTCAGTCTCAGAGAAGTCAGGTCCTGAGTCCTGGGTCACGCAGCTGGGAAGTGACAGAGATGAGACTTGAGCCCTGGTCTGCCTGACCAACACCCAGAGATTCACATAGTACAAGCTCTGCCAGCTCAGGACTATAGAGAGTTGTGGACTATAGATAATTGGTGTACAAAAACACAGTCCCATCCTTCCAGAACCTTCCCTGTCATAAATCAGATAGGGGCAATGTAATCCCTTCCCAGAGTCATGAGAGACCCAGAACCTCATGGGGCTGGGAGTGTGGAAAAAGCGCACAGCGTGCCCTTCTGGAGAGCCTGCGATGTCTCCCAGATGGGGCCAAGCCTGTGGAGACCTGCAGACTTGACCTGACTCTGCCGCCGCTCCCAGCCCTGTCCGAACCTTCTACTTCCCAAGGATAAGGTCCCAGCTCCTCTGGGACGCTCAGCTCTTCCCGCTTGGTTCCTCCCTCTTCCTCTCTCCTCTCACGGCTTCCACCCCGACCTGCCCTCGCAGGCCCTGGCCAGCCCAGTCTGGAACAGGTGCTCAGGTCTTCGGGTCCACCCACAGACTTCCTGCCTGCTGCCCACCGCCTGTCAAAGTGTGTCCCGCGGCCTCCTGGTTTCACAAGGAGAACGGAAGCTTCACGAGGAAGCTGGGAAAGCCATTCCTAGACTAAGGCTTGAGTGGGCAAGCTCGTGGTTCCTAGGACCGGGGACACCTGGGAGCTGCTGGCCGAGGACTGTGGCCCCCAGCAGCGTGCGGCCTCACGGTCAGGAAGCAGAGGAACAAATACACTGAGCTTTCCTCTACCTGCCTCTGGTGCCTCCTGCTGGTCACCACTGTCAGCCACCAGCCAGGATGAAGGCCCAGCAGAGGCAGTGGGGGAGGGAGACAGCCGAGGGGCTAGAGGGCTCCCACCGAGCGCACCAGGGGCGGGGCTCCTCGCTGCTCTGCTGCGACTCCACCCCCTCCTCATCGTGGCCTGGCACGATCGGCCACCCTCCCAGTGTGCCCTCAAATGCTACTGCTTTCATGAAGGCTTCTGTGTCCCCTCTGTGGGACTGACAGGCCGTCATCCCCTCTGCTTGAACCCTCATGACCTCTTGCTGTCTGCCACATCTGACATCATGCAGCAGGTGAGGGCGCCTGGGGCACGGCCCCTACCACGGCCCCCGCTGGCCCAGGGCGGAGCACACGCAATGGCCATGCCTGTGTCCCCATTCGGGGAAGCACATGCCCTCACGCCCGCTTCTTCCTCATGCACCAATAAACGAAAACCAACCAAAGGCGAAAAGCAAGGCCTATTTCTTCAGAGCTTGCCTAACGAGGGGGGCAGCCACTAGCCACAGCATTCGGGTGGAGCCCCAGAGGCAGGCCGAGGTGCGGGAAAGCTTCAGCATGGTCCAGGGAAGACCTCAGGGGTGCCCCGAGTGGGAGCTGCAGGTGCACACACCAGAAGCAGGACACCCCCCATGATTGGCAATGCAGCTGGCTTTCTCTGCTTGGCCCCGAGCTGGAAGGAGGAGCGCAAATGAGGGAAGCCGTCAGTTTATTAATCGGGTCTTGGATGCTCTGGGCCCACTGTTGCAAGGGTCATCGTTTGGCTTCCCGGCTGGTCACTGTGGCAACTGGACCGGCATCCTGGGCTCGCTGCTGGAGGTCGTGGGTCACACATCCACGTTCACACGCGGTCTGGCCATTGTTTATGCTCCCTTCCACCGACGATCCGACCCACGTCCCCGAGTCTGGCCCCAATCCCACTCCTGCTTGAGTCTCCGTGACACCTCGGGCCGGTCTAATGCTGGGTCTCCTCGTCTGTACAGTAGGGGCAGTAAACACCCCCTGCCCTGCCCTGTGGGGCGGAGCACCGACACAGGCAGAGACCTGACGGGGGCAGGGCAGTCCACCCACGCAGTCCCTGGTAGTGCCCTGCGCACCCGTGTGCTCACAGAGGGAGGGGAGGTGACGCACGAATGGGGACAGGGGGACCCAGCTAAACAGGGGCAGCGCGCAGGGTGGTTAGTCTGTGTCTGGGATTCCGACCGACTGGCGGAGAGATGCTTACTGCATCTTTGTAAGCGTCCTCTGTTAAACTGGGGTTAAAAACCCGTGCCCAGCGCAGAGCTGATGGGAACATTAAAGGCTATTGTGTGAAATCAGAACCAAGTGCGCCGACGGGGAGCTCGCTTCTGGGACTCCTATCGCCTGTGCGGTCTGGTCCCCTCATGTGGTTTGAAAGGGCCTCGTGAGTGCGGGCTGGCGGAGAAGAGGGAACACTGCCCAGGGAGGCAGGAAGGACAGCAGGATTTTAGGCACACAGAGCCTGTGGCCTTCCAAGGGTGGAAGGGAACTGACACTCCCCAGTGGGCTAGTGGTTAGAATTCCATGCTCTCTCCAAGGATGGGAGGGAAGACTGAGGAGGACTGTCTGGCCCCGTGCTCAGTGCTGGGGATTCTAGAACCAAAACAGCAGAGACCTAACCGGGAGGAGCTCACTGTAGAGAGAGGCACCGGGACCCACTTTGCTCCAGTTCCCAGATGACCTCTATTGCCTGCGGCCCATTCTCTCCAGCTGGGAAGCTTTCAGGAGCTCTTTTGGCTATTGTAAACCAAAAGCATCCACCCTTTCTTGTAAAAAAAAAAAAAAAAAAAAAATCTCATGGGGACTGCAGCACCTTTATGGGTCCCTATTCCAAGCACATCTTGTGTCCTAATTGAACAACGGACTGAAAAAGTTTAAAGGGCAGACCAGGAAATGCCTGAATCCAAAGAGAACCACGAAAACCCCACTGAACCATTACCATGGCAACTCAAGTTTCTAAAATTAACTGGAAGAAGGGGGAGGGGAAAATCCATGCTGCCAACCTGCCCCGCATCAGATGGACCCCCGAGCCCAAGGAAAATCAGGGACCCACCTACCAGGAGGGAGCTAGGACTCCAGGACCCTCCCCCCGCCCGCCCTGGGGGAAGGAGACAAGCACAGAAGATTAGGTGCAAAATGAGAGAAAGGGGAGAAAGTTGTAAAACTGAAGACAGAAGGAAGCAGACATCTTCCTGGGAATTTCTTATTCTAAGCAACCAAAGGGGTTTTGCGCCCCACCCCCAGCCCCTCATTTATGCCTACTGTTGGGCATAGGGGGCAGGGAAGCATCCTTGAAAGGCCCTGCATTTTCAGCACGTGCTGCTGAGATAGCCAGCAGTTGCCAGGGGCCCCTAATTTACAAGCTGCCCCTGACAAGGAGGGTGTCCTGGCTTGGCAGAAACTGCCTGTGATCCTGGAGCTCTGGGGCCTGCTAAGGACCTCTGCCCACCCCCAGAGCTTGATCTTGGCCTCTGATGAGGGAGGGTGTCAGCGATAACCCGGGGCGGGGGGTGAGCTGGCGTAGGGCCTTTGCTAAGGAACAGGCACAGGGCAGTTACAGAACTCGCTGGGGACTTAGGAACTTAATTGGTTGCTTAAGGTAGAAAAGGGCATTTTTTATTAGGAACTCAGATTACTACCAAAACGCAGTGATGAGGGTAATTGGAGCGAGGGCCTGGGTGGCCTTTTTAGAACTCTGTTCAATTGTGTCATGGCTTTAAAAAATGTCAACAGAGGAGCACAGTGGAAGCCAAGGGGAGGGGCGGACAGTAATCTCGTTCTTTGGTGCTTCTACTGCAGACCACAGAAAGCGAAAGCCGGTGGGAGCCAGCCAGGGGTGTGGGACTTGGTGATGAGCTCCAGGACTGGGATCCGTCTTCTAATCATTCCAACCATCAAAGGGGACATCTCCGGGGCACTCTCCCTCCGGTGCACAAAGTGGCTTCGGGCAACCCAGGCCCCCCAGGTGAGAACAGAGGTCACTCCTGCGCATGTGTGCCTGCTTCTGAAGGATGCCCTGGCCTGGAATCTGCTGAATCGGAAGGGCCATGCAGAATTACTCTTTCTACGGCTTATTGTATCTCAATCTGGAGTGTTTGGTGGAAGCGGCAAAATTAAATTGCCTAGCAGACATTCTTTGAACGCGATGGTCAGTTGGTTTGTGGTCTGGTAATACGGCGGGCTGCAAGGCGCTGGTCTGTGGGGTCTGCAGCGTCAGCGGCCGGGCCCCAGGGGAATCCTGCTAAGTCAAGTGGGATGTGGGGGTGGGGGGGTGATGATTTGATGAGTTTGTGAGACCCGCGTAATCGTACACAAGCAGCATTGCAGGGAGAGGCTCCCCTTAAAAACCAGGGGGAGGGAAAATCAACCACAGGCATGCCAGCTTGGAGGCAAATAAAATCTCATTAGCGGGACCTGAAAAAACAAACAGCATCAATATCTACTATTGATGCCCCCCAGGGGCATCCGGGCCATCATAGAGTCGGACGTCCCAGCTGGGTCCTGCTTTTCCTTTTCCATTCATGACCAACTCGTGTCCGGGGCAGGTCTTGCCAACAGTGTTCCCAGATGTGGATTCCTATATGACCTTCCTAGCTGGCTTCCCACTGTCCAGTCCTGTTCCTCTCCATTTTCCACGACGCACGCAGACCGCTTTTTAGGAAGTAAGTAAGACGGCTGCTTTGTCCTTGAAATCCAACTTCCTAACAGCGGCCTCCAGAGGCCTCTTGGATCTGGCCCTTCACGCTTGGACACCCTGACTGTACCCATTTGCCTTCTGGCACCATATGCTCTAGCCCGGGGATCAGGGAAGCCTGGCCTGCTGCCTGTTTCTAGAAATAAGGTTGTTTACATATAGTTTCCATCTGCATTTACGCTACTGGGGTTGAGCTGCGTACTTCTGACGACAGGCTCTAGGGCGCACAAAGCCCGGAACACGGACGACCTGGCGCACACGGGTCTGATTCTGATCGCTTGAGCAGCCCGACATGTAATGAGTGATGAGCTGAGAGGGACACCAGCCGCCTTCATCCAGGGCACGGTCTCTGGGAAGTCACTCCACTATCCCAAATGCAGCAGTCGTGAACAGCTCATAGAACCGCACCGAAAGGAGACGGAGAAATGGGGACATCAGGGAAGAAATGGAGCACACCCCTTCCGGCCATGCCTCCCCTGGCTCTGGCTTTAGGTTGCCTGTAGAAGCCGGTGATGGAGACTTCCCAGAGGATGTGACAGACTTGGCATCAAGCCAGGCTTCGAAATACCTGAATGGTTAAAAATCTGCTTGCTCTCTGCGGCCACTACCTCCCCGTGTGGCTGCCCAGTCCCGTCTGACTCCGGTCTTCGGAGAGGCAGTGGGAGGTCTCCTGCTTCCCCACTTCCTGAGAGCAAGGCTGGTGCAGCTTTTACTGTTCTCCAAGACAAGGTGCTGGAAGGTCCGTTCTAACGCCAGAGGGCCCCCTGGGCACCGGGTCACCGAACCTGGCTGATCCAGAAGAGAGGACTAACTACGGGGCTGGAGGCAGTGGAGGATTCGATTACCTGCTTGATTCTTTAAAGAGGAGACAATCACCACGTATCCCCAGGGCCGTTTTCAAACCCACGTGTCCCTGTCAAAAGCTCTCCAGACACCGAAGACAGGCCAGAGAGCTCAGGCAAGCATTTTTTAAACGCTAATGGGGCTGTGTTAAAACCAGGAAGTGAAGAAATCAAAGCCTCCTGGCACTGACAGAGGGCCCAAGCAGGCCTCCTCAGGGAGAGAAACAAGACGACGATGAAGATGAGGACGGATGCGATCAGTCCCATGCCAGGCCAACAGCAGAGCAATGTGCATCTCCATTAACCATTTACTGACCATCCATGGGGGGGAGGGGCAGCAAGGGTGCTGGGACATTCCAGGTCCCTGCGATGGGGCTTGGAATTACTGGAGAGTGGAGAGAGAGCCCAGGGAACTTCAGAGCTTTCATGGTGGCTTAGATTTTTTTTTTTTTTTTAATTTATTTTCTGAGTCAGCAATAGATGCCTGGTTCAAAACTCAAAAGGTAAGGAGCTGCAGAGAAAAGTAAAGCTGTTTCCTCTCCCTGTCCCCCAGCCACTCCACCTGGAGAGGGAGGCCCAAGAGGCAGGCATGGGTACCATTGTATTTCACGTGGTCTTCCAGAACTAGTCCGGGAATATATTAGCAAATACCTATTACTTTCAGTACACATTTTATGTATCTATTATTTTTACTCAGAATTTTTTTTCCACCTAATGACACATATCAATACACTAATTTTTTTTAAAACCAAATACCATTTTGCCTTTTTAATAAATACCTATCCAACACTTAGTATAGGCCAGGCTCTCCTTTAAAAAAACAAACAAACAAACAAACAGAAATCAAACTTATTTTGAGGTAGATGTGGATTTACAGGAGATTTGTAAAAACAGAACAGAGACTTTGCATACACCCCTCCATCCGGCTTTTCCCAACATTAACACCTTACCTAACTACAGAATGATGGTGAAAATGAAGAGATGACTTTGGTTTAATTATATTCACTAAATTCTAGGATTTTTTTTCAGACTTTTCCAGTTCTCCACTGATGTCCTCCTTCTGTCCTACCCCCAACTCTAGAGCACTGGCTTCTTCTATGCTGTGACAGCTTCTCAGGTCTTTCCTGACCATGACCCTTTGGAGGAGACAGAGAGGTTATTCTGGAGAATGTCCCTCCCTCCATGTGGGATCCCCTGATGAAGTTTCATGATCAAAGAGAAGACGTGTTCTTGGGAAGACTGTCACAGAGGGGCTGTGCCTTCTCCGTGTGTCCTACCGGAGGACGGCTGCTGTGTGACACTAACCAGTGTCAATAGCCACAGTCGTCTGGTTCACAGAAGGTGGCATCTGCCAGACTGTTCCTTATCAAGTGATTTTTCCTGCTGGAGTTAATATAGTCTTGGAGGAGATCTTTGAAACTATGGAACTATCCTGTTTCGGCTCCAACTTCAGACTTTCCCCACTGATGTTAGCATTCATCGGGATCTTGCCTGCAGTCATTGTTACGACTCTGCTGCTCTCGTGCCTCCTACATCCCTTACCTGGATGGAATTTAGTAGGAAGGACGAGCTGCCCCTTCCTCCCATTTATTTATTTGGTTACTTACTGACATCAGGCAGACTCATGAATATTTATTTTACTCTCTGAGCTATAACCCAATACTATTACTATTTAATTTGTTACCTAGGTTGTTCCAACTCTTGGCCACAGGGCGCTTCTCCAGGCTGATTCAGCTCCTGTAACCTTTCAACACACCCCTACGATTCTGTTTCTTTGTCTGTCTCGGGGACTACTGGTTTACCTTCTGGCAGAAAATACTTCACACTCAGACCTGGAATCAATACTAACTCTTCTTTAATTCTTTCTTTTCCCTTCCTTCCTTCCTTCCTTCCTTCCTTTCTTTCTTTTTTATTTGAAAGAGAGAACACATGAGAGCCAGCATGAGCAGGGAGCCCAATGTGGGACTCGATCCCAGGGCCCCCGGGTCATGACCTGAACCAAAGGCAGACGCGTAACCGACTACGCCACCCGTGTGCCACAACTCTCTTTTCACAAGTAGCTGCATGGTGTGCTCCTTGTAGAGATGTGCCACTGATCACGTAACCAGAACCCACGCTGAACACCTAGGCTCTACTCCCAATCTTTTCCTATTATCATCTTTGACAACAAAAAGTTCCTTGTGGGTTGGTCATTTCGCCTCTCAGCGATTGTGAAAGTAAACCCTGAAGTCTTTACAAAGGCCCCGGGGCCCTCTCTGACCTCAGGTCCCCTCACTCCTTCCTTCCCACCCAATGTGGTGGGCAATCCCAAAGACGGCCTCTCTCGTTTCTGCTCCTGGGATTCAAGCTCCCATGTGAACCCGTTCCTATGAGTCAGACTGGATTTATTTTCTCGCTTCTAATGAATAGAATATGGGAGAAATGACAAGCTGTCACTTCCAATGGAGCCCGTGGCTTCTGTGTTGTCTTAGGTGCTTTTTCTCTCTCTTTCATCTGCTCCGAGGACCATGACAGGAGTTGTGCTAGAGAAGTCTGGCAAGGACCTGCCAGCCAGCCAGCAAGGAGCGGGGCCCTCATCCCAGCAGCCCATCAGGAACTGCACCCTGCCAACAGCTACGTGAGTGAGCTTGGCTGCTGCTCCCCAGCACCCCCGTGCGGAGCCTTCAGATGAGACCACAGTCCCGGCCAACAGCATCGCTGCGAGCTCTAAGGAGACATAGAGCCAGAGCTACTCGTATACAAAGGGTTAAGCCAACTCTTATCTTAGGAACTGCTGAAAGTGGAGAGCAGTGTCACTACTCACGGGGCTACAGGAAAATCGTGGCCTGTTGAGTGGCCTGTTCATCACCGTATGCTTGTTATAACCCAACTCCTAGATGCCCTTCCTTCTTAGGACTGCCACTGTCTTGGCCTACTGTGTCCTTCCCCACACATCCTCACCGGCCTTCAAGGCTCAGATGGCCCCAGAGCTACTTTCTCCCTGACTTCTCCCTCACCCCCCAGCACTCCAACCGGAAAGAACTTTTCTCTGCTACAACCTTCCACTGCCCCTCACTTGGTCCCCTGAAGGCCACTTCTTCTTCTCTTCCTAGCTGTAGGGTTACTGACACAGCTGGTTTCCTACAAAGAACACCCTAAATTTCTTGAGGGTTGGATTCCCATTTCAGTCACGTTTATAACGTGTTCCTCTTGCTTCCAAGCACTAAGCTCAGGTTTACTCACCTCTACTGGGTACATCATAATACTTGCAGAACCTGTAAGTAATTATAAGCCTTAAATTCAGGGTTTAGAATCCACTTACAGTCACAATGCTTACCACACACAGTATTAGCCATTATAAGCATGATTATCACCGCTCGGTATTCCATAAATGCATGTTCTCTTTTCTCACAAGGATTTAGTCTTCTGGGCTCCCCACGGTTTTCCTCCCCAATTTGAGAACTTCCAAGTTTAGAGGAAATAAGAGATTGCTCCTGACCAAAAGTTGAGGACCTCGGGCTTCGTTCTGTTGTTTTGACAGACCAAGCGTCCCTTCTGGTGATGCCTCCACCCACAGAACAAGGACACGCTGGTGTCCACACCAGCCCCACATCCTCACTGGAGACTCAGGGCAGAGGCTAACCAACTTCCCGTCAATTAATATTCTACCCGTCATCGCGGAGAGTTTGCTGGTCCCCCATCATCCCAGCAAAGCTTTCTTGCAATAGTATCTATGTTCAGTTGCACTAATTGAACACACAAATGAGGAGATAAAGAAAGACTCAGCTAATTATGTTTCTTGGTTGGCTCCAGGAGGAAAACTCATCATCAGTCATGATTACAGACTCCCCTTGTGGTCTCCAAAGTATAGACCCAGGCTCAAGCTGTTCTGAAGCTTGTCTGATGGCAGATAAACAAGCTCTTAACCCTTCCTCGCCCCACACCAGACTTCTGAGGGAAGAAGAGATGTTGCTGATCTTCCTGCTTCCTTCAGTCTAGAAGCTCTTTTAACCTGGAGTCTTAAGCTAAAGATGCTGTCATTTGTGGGATTTCTTTCATCATTGGTTCTCTTGGTGGATCAAAGATGAACACCAGGGCGGGGGGCAGGGCAGTTAAAAAAAAAATATATAGGGTGAGCCCTGAGATGACCCTTGCAAGTTACTTTTTAAGAAGGAGGAGAAACAAGGTGCTGAAGGAGAAGGGCCTGGGCTTTCACTCTCTGCAGGGACGAGCTGTGGGCTTCCTTCAGCCTTTCCCACGGATGGGAGCCAACTGTTGGGCGGGCAGGGGAGTCCTGATGATGGTGGGACTCTCGGATATGTCCCAGCCAGAGGAGACCAAGAAGGGACCATGGTTTTTGTCACCATAATTTATCCTGAACTCAGCAGGTTTCGTTTGCATTAAGAATAAGGCAGATGCAAATCAAAGGACCAAGTGAACATTGATCTTAAGCCCTGGGCAGAGCTTGGAATAGATAAGTCTTGGTTCCAGAGAATTCTGACCTCCTATTAACGAAGAGGATGAAGGAGCTGGGAGCCTGGGGGAAGGAGGGGCTGGGAGTGCACAGGGGCAGGTGGTCTGAGCCTGGGGCTGGCAGCGCTCAGCAGACTTCTGCAAAGTCGGTGTGACCTACTGACCTGATCGGGAGGCTGGTAGGAGGCGCGCATCGGAAAGTTTGTAAACCGTAAGAACCAAAGGAAAACTGAAATCATTAGCAGAGAAACTCTGATGATAAAAGAAACCCCCGAAGGCCCAGAGGAGAGAGCAAGCCCATGAATACAGCCCTACGGCCTACCCTGGGAGACACGAGGGAGCAGGGGGTGGAGGACAGGGCCTTGGCCAGGGTGGCCACCCACCGGCTCACTTTGCAGCTTTGGGCAAACTGCTTCCTTTCTCTGCGCCTCCATTTCTCACCTCCTGATGCTGCCCCTGACACGGCATGAAGACCTGGCTCCAACCTGATCGGTGCATTTATGATGGAGAGAGACCCAGGATGCCGTGCCCGGGGCCACCTGGTCTCCCCCTGACACGTGCGCACTGTCACACGCTTCTGTCTCACTTCAGCGAGTCTGCCCATAAATACATTCAGCCCCAAATTGCTTTAATTACAGAATGAGGAAATTGCTTCACTTGGCAAAAGGTTCTTCCCAGTTCGACTAATGGCAGTCTGGTATGAGCATGTGTGATGCGAATTTTTAAAAAATTTTTTTAATTTTTTTTTTTTTTTACTAAAACCATCAAGCTTAATGAGAACTGGAAGAGGGCCATGGAAACAGCATTCATGGGGGCCCGACCCGACCCTTCTGGTGAGCTCCAACTGCCTGCAGAAGTCACACACCATGCCAGATAGTCCCACTGACCCCCAAGAGACTCAGTGCTTCAAAGATCAAAAGTAGTCACTGACTAAGAGAGCTGGACCTAACAGAGGGAGAAAAGGCTGAGAGGTCTTTCTGCGGTTGTGTATTTGGAAATGGGAGCCTCGGAAAAAGTGCTGTGTGTTGAATAAAAACAAGACCCTGTAATGACTGCAGAGAGACATACTGTATATTTCTCTTATTCTTTGCTGTGGAGATTCTAGAAAGTTCCTGATAAGCACCCAACTATCACCTCCTTTGCAACCAGGGAAATCTCCCTAGACTGCCAATCTTTAAGACTCTGGCTCTTGCCACCAGCTCACAAGATTGAAGACGGTCCTTGCAGGGCTCTGTGTTCCTACCTGGTGAGCAGCTGCCCTTAGACACTAAAAACAGACTGGGAAGATGATGCTCTCATGTCCAGTACAGACTCTAGCCTCTGGAGGCTGCCAGACCTATGTTTGAATCCCGGCTCTATCAATGACTAGCTTTGCAATCTTCGCAAGTCACGTAAACTCCCGAGCCTCAGTTTTCCTCATCTGCAGAATAGGCACAACACCAGTCTTCTCCTGGGGTATTTGAGAAGATCAGACTTGGTTATTATAAAGTATATAGCACAGTGGCTGGCAAATAGTCTGAGAGCTCAGAAGACATTTGCTGCTGCCCCTGGAACTGCCCCTAATATTACTCTTCATGGCTTCTCGTTGGGGCCTTGCTTGACTGGCTGAGCTACCCCTGGTATGTCTGTCTGTAGCAGAAGGGCAGCCTCAGAAAAACAAGCAGGTTGAATAAAGTCTCCTTGCAGCCTCAAATGAGGACTGCAAGAATTTCTTTCTTACTTCCTGCTTGGACAAACATGAGAGAGAATGAGTGGTAAACCACACAGGACTTAGGGTCAGGAAGAGCAGGGTTCAAGTATCGCTCTCTGCCATTAGGCAAGTGACACTGGGCAAGTTCCTTAAGTCTCAGATCTTGGTGGCTAGCCAGATGAGAGAGAATAATGCGTGGCCTGTTGAGTGGCCTGCAGTAACAGCTCAACCCTGGAGACGCTGTTCTTAACCATATGCTTGTTATAACCCAACTCCTATATCCTGCGCTGCAGAAAAGGATTCCCAATGAAGGGTCTTTGACACAGGTACATTAAAGCAAAGTGGCCTATGTGCCAGTGTTGAGCTATGCTTACTTGCCATAAAAATGATAATCTAAGGTATTGTTTAGGCCACAGCCTGGACTACAGTGCATCCCATGCCAAGGGTCCAAGAAAGCCAGAAGTTTACAGAATTAAGAAGAGATTTGAGAAAAAAGACACCTGTGACTTTCTCCTTTACATTTCTGGGGGCTATTTGTTTGGGGAGGCTTTGCTAATAGTTTGGGAGACTGAAACACAATGCGGGCTCCCCAAGCTAAGCTTGCTAAAAGTTTAATTAAATACAATTGCTTGCTGTGTGTTCCTTTCCCAAACAGCCTCATACATATTCATCATGGTAATTACGGTAGTGAAAAAAAAATCCACGACTAATTATTCCATGCTCCCCATTTTTCACATGCCTAGAATTTTTGCATAATTACTGTGGAAATTAATTGCAAGTTAGTTAATTTTATACTTTGTTCTTTCAAAACTTAATTGAAAATTAATTTAAAAGATACAAAAAAATATCCCATACCAAAACCAAAACACAACCCAACAACCACACAACAAAACCCCCAACACCAGCCATTATGGCAAACCTTGCTGCTCAGACTTTTGATGTGCATTCGAAAATGTGACGTGATTCCTTCTAACTCAAAGGCAGGGCTGTAGGCAAGAAGCTGTCCTAAGAGGCTGGCCTCATAAATGTGCCTGGAGTCAGACCTCTGTTCTTCTACCATCTAGCAACAGAGACAAGATTTGTGATGGGCGGAGAGGCCTGCCAATGGTCTGGTCATCTTCTGGCTCAGGGCTCATCATTCTATGTCGCAACAGTAACTGCATCCCCAGCGTCGAAGAAGGCCAGCGCATGGCTCCCATGATTAGTCCACCCGGCTTCCATCCTCAGGAATGGACCCACTGCAGGACCCACTGCAATCCAGCACCCGGAGCACTTCGCTCTCATGCTCAACAAAATGCACCATTTTTTCCTCTCCATTCTGTCACCGCACTGGGTGATCATGAGCTCCCCTACTAGGGCCACTCCCACTGACCCCATTCCTGTACTCTGCACCGTGTGGGACCTGACAGGAAACACTTACGGAGTGCCACCCTGTCTTGCACTTGGGTCATGGGCATACATGTGAGTTTCATTTCACTGCAGCACTTGACACAGTGCTTGATGACGTCACAGATGACCAACCAACCAATCAAACCACAGTGCTGTCTGGACGGACGGACTGAATAAAGAACACTGCCAGCACTCATCAGTGCATAACTACAGAACTCCTGGCAAGCCCACGATCCAGCACCCCCAGCCCCACATTTTATAGAGGAGGAGAGGTCCATTCACATAGGTGAAGTGAGCCTCCCGAGTTCACAGAGCCAGTCAGTGGCCACTCTCCTTACGCCATGCTGGGTTACCCCTCCATCCTCCCCTCGATGCCCGACCATCCTAATGGTTCAGAATTTATCTTCTACCAGCCAGTCTTGCAATAAGGTGCTTTTCTTACTCCCGAGTCCTGAAGCCTATGACTGAGGGCCTGAATATTTATGTCTCCTCCCCCAATTCCCACAAGGAAGCCCTAACCCACAAGCCCTCCTTTGGGAGACAATTGGGGTTGGATGAGGTCCTGAGGGGTGGGACTCCTCTCCTAGGATCAGTGCCCTTTTAAGAAGGGGACGCCAGGGGGCGCCTGGGTGGCTCAGTGGGTTAAGCCTCTGCCATCAGCTCAGGTCATGATCTCAGGGTCCTGGGATGGAGCCCCACATTGTGCTCTCTGCTCGGCAGGGAGCCTGCTTCCCCCCTCTCTCTGCCTGCCTCTCTGCCTGCTTGTGATCTGCCTGCCTCTCTGCCTACTTGTGATGTCTCTCTCTCTCTGTGTCAAATAAAATTAAAAAAAAAAAAAAAAGGGGGGGGGGGACATCAGAAAGCTCTCTCTCTCTCCCTGCCATGCCAGGACTCAGCAAGAAGGTGGCAAGAACAGAGGCTTAGGGGAACCAAACTGGCCTGCACTTTGATCTTGGACTTTCCAGCCTCTCCAACTATGAGAAAGAAACTTCTGTTGTCTAAAGCACCCAGTCTAGGGTATTTAGAAATGGCAGCCTGAACAGACCAAGATGCCGTTCCACAGTGCTACTGAAGGACCTCGGTTCCTCACCTTATACAGAGGGACCGACTCAAGGTGAAGCTGCGAGAGTAGGGAGGAAAGGAGAAGTGAAAACCAAGTCAAGAGAGGTCTTTGTGGTGCAAAGGAAGCTGGACGGGGTACTGTGAAAAGCATATGCCGAGCATATGCCGAGAGCTGCTGTCACCCCACCTGGATGGGACAGAAGCCATATACACGCTAACAGGGTCCTTGGCCAGAGAGCAGACGTGTCCTCAACTGGGCCACAGAGCAAAAGAATGAATCAACCTGTCACTCAGTAAATGGGGAGGAGAAAGAGGTGGAAAGTCAATTCACAGAGCGCAGGGCCAGTGATGGTTTTTCTTTTCCTTTTTCTTTTTCTTTTTTTTTTTTTGAGTCCATGAAAGTATCTCCTTTCAAAGTGACTCAGAGTGACCTGAGCCTTCAGCAATCTCAAGACAAACAATTCATCCAAGAGACTAATAACGTTTGGGGTCTCTTAGGACCCTAGGAACACATTCTGTAATGGGAATTCTTTAGAATTCAGGATCCCAACATAGAAGAGGTACTTGAAGAAAGAAGGGAATGGGCGTGGGTATAAATTCTTCCACCACATGTTAAGCAGAGGCTTCCAGTCCAGAGTAGCCTTTAAATGCTGGCTGTAAACCCAAGTTACGTATTCAGAGGGAGCCATACAATTTCTGGGTACGATGTGCATGGGAGAATATGGCCCTGGGGGTCTGGAGGCTCCCTACAGGGGCCAGGGAGCAGCCGTGCAGACAGAAGGGGAACCCATCACAGGCGTGGGACAAGAGCTGCAGGCGGATGTCAGGAAGGGCTGGCTCTGGCACAACCATCCTGCCTGGTGGGAAGGCGGGGGAGGGCCAGCGCAGAGCAGTTAGCAGCAAGGTCAGTAGCTGGAGGGTCCAAGAGCGGCTCTCAGCGATCAGGAAGTCAGTCCTGATGGCTGATCCAGGGAGGTGCCCATGGTATGCTACTTGGTGAAAGAAAGCACTTTAGGGAAAAAAATACGTATTTTTTAAGAGCAGGATGCCATTTCTGGGGATGAGGAAACGTGTGTGTGTGTGTGTGTGTGTGTGTGTGTACACGTCTATTCATTCATTAAAAAGATACGGATGGCTACCTAGTAAAATGTTAACAGTGGTTATCATGAATGGATGAATTACCAGTGGTTTTTTGGGAATTTTCTTGTATTTTCTGAGTTATTTTGTAACGAATTAATGCTTCGTCTTCCTTTGATCTCAGGGTGATCATCCCCTCCTCAGAGATGCCCAAGATCACCTTTCTGATTAGGGCAAGTCTCCTCATTCATGTTCCCCTGGAAGGAGTTCCCTCCCCCTCAGCGTGGCCCACACCCCCGTTACAGCTCTACTTCAATCTTGTATGCAGGGTCTGCCTCATCCAAGAAACTGTGACAGGGACAATGTGGCTTTTGTTTTGTTCTTGTGGACAGCTTTGTTCCCAGCATAGTAATGATAACTAACAATAATGCCGGCAACAACAACAATAATAATACGCTCCACAACAGGCCGTTTGCTCCTGCATCTGTGCTCCAACGACTACACTGCACCGACCTTTAACCCGGCCCTTCACTTAGTGCACAGGGGTCCCTGACAAAGATCACATGTTGCTTTTTAGAATTCTCAAAATGTTCTCTCTTTTCTTAGATGAATGGAAATTAAAAAAAAAAAAAAAATCACTCCCCTGGGAATGAACCATCAGCACGAAAGAGGTCGTTTTGGCCAACTAGACTTTTTGGGAAAGAAATGTTCTGTTTTAGACATTTGTACATGGCTTGGGAAGAAAATAAGGTTCATTCATTACAAGTCCCAGTGTTTTTCACTTCTTTGAGTCCAGAACGGATGAGGAGCAGACAAGGCTCAATACCTTTTTCTTCCCACATTCTACAGCCGGGCCTCTGGACTCTAATTCCCAATACTTGATAAAGTCAAAGGTTCTGGTTCCTTGTAAGTGGCTCATCAAAGGGAAAGACAAGCCTTCATTTAAAACCTTCCCAGGCTCCCAGGAAGAACCCCGACCCCAGACGGTGTGTTAGGGCCAAGGTTAAGACATGGCAAGTGCCTGGTGTGTTGCGTGAGGGATTTGGGTAAAACCACGCAGGTATGGGGAATTACAGATTCCTCCCCCCAAAAAAGCAGGCAGTAGTGTTCCATTCGCATGGTCTTAGCAGAATAGGACTGTCCATGGAGTGAAAGGGCCCCCTGTGCCTTGTTAGCTAGAAACAGTTAACAGATTAGGACCGCGTGTACTGGCAGACAGACCTGATTTAAGTTTTTCACATGATGTGAGTTCCCCAGGGTAAAACCCAACACGCTGGCACCGTTCCAGGTGGAAGCAGGAGACAGACCTGGAAGAATCCGGACTGCTCCATTCACTGCAGCCCAAGGAAGCAAGCGTCTCCTCTGGAGTTTATTGTTTTAGGATCAGCGTGTGTAAAGGTCAGCACCACGCTGCATACCTACGAGATGGGGCCTCACGTCATGAAGATGGGGATGGCTGAACTCGCACCCTTCGGAGCCTACAGGGGTCACCCACACCGACGAGCTGTGCCGCACCTGGAATGTAAGCTTCTATGTCCTCCTCATGTGATCATTTCAACATCGAGAGAAAAAACCAGATACACTTTCCCCAACGCCCTTGTGTCTTAGAGTAAGATAAGAACCCATGTGCTACCATTCCTACCATTCTCTGAGTCATGACAGTAACATGTAGTAACTCCGTGAAGCCAGATGTCTCCAACGGCTGCCAGGGCTCAGAAACAGACGGGGCTACGCGGCCGCTGTGAAACACAGCAGCCAGCTGTCAGGGTTTCATGAGGCCGGCTTTCTGGGTGCGGTATACTTTCTTCTTTTTTGGGTGGTGGGGGCATGGATATTTTGGCAAAAGGCTGGGATGGACTAGGACCGCAGCAAAATTATGTCCTTGATTCACAGGATGTCTGCCTATGCCAGCGGTGCAGTGACTTCCCCTTCTTTGCTCAATGACCCTGAAATTGAGCAGGTATAGACCCGAAGTGTCCGTATTTTATGCACAAACGGGGAAGGAGCAGTGGTGTTTCTCTGGCGCTCCTGTCCTTCCTGCCAAATCTACTAAATGCACTGCCTTGTTCAGCATCTTGGGTCACCGAGTCCCAGAGGGACTTAGCACGTATTTTCCCCCAGGGAACAGTGACCGAATCTCGCCATAGAGAAGCATACCCAAGCCCTCATCTGATGTATCACAGGGACGGTTTTCCACCCTTTTGTCTGGCTTTCAGAATTATTAGCCGTTTTCTCCCTTTAAAAAATGTTCAATTCATATTCAGCTGTTTTTCCCATACTCTGAACATCAGCAGTGAAAAGCCACTTGAATGTTCAAAAGGGATTAGACAGTGGGAATTCAGAGGCCGACAACAGCGGACCAGCTGGAGCCACATACACGGCGAGTCCCGGGGGCCCAGCTGGAGCCAGCCCAAGACTATAACCAGCAGCAGGGTGTGACTGCAGTGGTGGTCCTTACCGGTGCTTCGGGCCCAAGACACAAGCTCTCAGGGACTCACGTGTGATGCAGACAACCTTCTGTCCTATGGCTCTTATAGGAAAATGCAAAACCTTCCTTATGGGTACACCATCCTTCCATTCCCACCACCATTCATCTTCACCCTAAATGCTATTACAGCGGTGGCGAGGGGGAGGACGGTGGTGGTGATGAGGATGAAACCTTACCACGGCTTTCCACGCGCCAACATCTTCATGAGACGTTCTCCACGGGTTTCCTGCCTCACTTCCTCTTTGTAATAATCCCAGAATGTAAGTACCGTCGCTCATCACTCCCATTTTAAAGATGGTAAGACTGAGGAATAGAGAGTTTTAGGAACTTGCCCAAGGTGGTCAGGAGGTGATGCAAGCCCTCGGTGGGTGGGCGGTCTCCAGGGTCCCTTCTCAGGCCCTGCAGGGAACTGCCTGGCCCGCCCAACTGTCAGATCGGAGCAGGCAGAGACACGTTGATTATTGCTACGTTGTTGTGAACACAATAGTGCTTGGTGCGCAGCGGGTCGCAACAGATACTGCTTTTGTTGAGTAAACGCATAAATGAGTGGGTGAGTCAAGGATGACAGAACTTTAGAGCGCTGGGGTCCCTGAATATTGGTCAGAACTTCCGACGGGATGCAACTTTCTTCTTCGTGTGTCCTCACTGGGTGGAGGAACAGCGGAGACTTTAGACGGCTGGGTTTGTCCTCGGTTTCTGGCAACGGTTGTGGGTCAGGGAGGGAACTGTGAGTCCCTGCAGAACAGGCCTGGGTGAGGACAGAGGCAAAGGACGAGGGAAGAGCAGTGGGCTCTTCGGCGGGGGCAGGACGTGATAAAACCAGTGTTTCTGAAAAATTGTTCCGGCAACTGTGTGGAGGATAAGCTATCACCAAGACTTCGAGGGCCTGGCAGAGAGCTGTACACCCAGCAGGAGGCTTTCCAACAGGCAGCTCCATGTGTGAAGAGGGGGGAATAGACTTCTGGAGGACATGGCAGTCATTAGGGGGTTGACCAATGTTCCTAAATGCCTTTCCCTCCAGATACGCAGTAGGATCAGATCTCCCCATAACCTTAAACAGGAGACTTGCCCAGGGAATTTGCTTTGCTCAGTGCTGTGTGAGTGGTCTAGCTCCCTGGGTGACTAGCGTGAGAAGGGTCTGCTCTAGCAATCCATGATGGGCACGCAGGGTGAACAAGACATCAACATCTATTGTTTTCAAGTGCGGGGCCCTGGGCCTACATGTTACTACAGCATTAGCTAGCACACACTGACTAATACAAAGAGGTAAGTTACACAAACAGAACATTCAGGTTCTGCGCCTAATAAGCTCATGTTTTATCAAAGCAACAAAGCACGCACATATGAATCAATGGTGGGGGGAGATGCCAGGTGTGATACTAGGGGATTATGTTCATCTGGAAGCTGGGAATAAGGACACGAGTCCCAGCTTACAAATTTTCATTTCGCAAGTGAGGACACTACGAGGTAAAATTACGTTCCCAGGGTCTCTCAGCTGGTCTGTAGCACAACTAAGATCAGAACCCAAACCTGTCAGACTTCAAAGCCTCATATTCCTTCCCACCACACTCAGTGGGAAGTTGGCCCCAAATTGCACAAGACCAGTGCTGGTGACAGCCGGGAGCGCCACTGAGCCAAGGCAACCAGAAGTGACCAGAGCAGCCTTTCTGGTGGAAGTGAGTTTCCAATCAACTCCTAAAATAAGCCATGTTCTTAAGAGGGAAGCTGGAGAGGGTGCGTGATGGCATGCAGCCCGTGGAGGTGGTAGACTCGTGCACGAGGAGTAAGGTGACCATCTGGACAGAGAGAAGGCAGAGCAGGAGAGTGGGGAGAGAGGCAGCTGTGGGAAGCTTTAAATAACAGGCTGGTGTGCTGTGATTTTATAACAGCAGTGGGCTCTTCGGCGGGGGCAGAACGTGATAAAACCAGTGTTTCTGAAAAATTGTTCCGGCAACTGTGTGGAGGATAAGCTATAGCAGACAGGGGGAGAGAGACTCACGGTGGCCAGGCAGGAGGAAGGCAGGCCCGGGTGAGGACAGAGGCAGAGGACGAGGGAAGAAAGGAAGGATGAACTTCATGAACTGAGCTCTTACTAGTTGCCACGCATTAGGCCATGCACTTTGTCCACGCCAGCTCACAGAACATTCACAACAATCTCAGGAGACGCAGCAGTCCCCCGTCTTACAGATAAGGCTGAGGCTGAGGCTCAGAGAGATTCAGTGACTTTCCCAATATGATACAGGTAATCGAATACTGAGTTAATAGCTAATAGTTAATAGTTAATACTGATTTAATAATAGGTACAGTTCTAGGAACACATCAAACGTGTTATTTCATTCTACACCCTAGGTACTATAGTTATACCCATTTTACAGAAGAGAAAACAGAGGTTTAGGGAAGTGAATTAACTTAGTCTGAGCCACACCCAGCTGAGAAGCAGCAAGGTCAAGACTTAAATCCCATCTGGGTGGTTCCAAAACTCTCGCTCTGAACCATTATGCTCATGAGGGTTTGGCCCCGGTGGCCCCTGGGGTTGGCTGGGCTGCCAGTCCACGAGAAGGCACAGGATTCCATCTCAGAAAAAGAGTCTCTGATCTTCACCCCAGGATGACGACTCAGGTAACACACACTGTGTCTGGAGATTGTAAGGAACATGCCACAATCAGTGTGCCTTCACCAGGCTCGCCTCAGAGGGCGGGACAAGAGAGTAAATCCTTACCCAACCCCGCAGACACAGGCCATGTGGTCTTGGTGTGAAAACCGGGGCAGAATTATAAGTTACCACACAAAGGCTCCTTGTGCTGCTTTGTGTGTGACCCAAACCCACTCAGAGGGCACCCTGGCCACCTCTTCCAGTTTGCGGTAGACCGACATGCTCAGAATTGGAATATTTAATAAACCACTCACCCTGCAGCTCTGCTGCACAGAAAGAAGTCAGGTCATGGGTTTCCATCACCAAGACTGACCTGGACTGGGAGATGTGGGCAGATGCAGTGTGGCTGGCGTCCGGGCCATCTGTAGTGAGGCCGCGGACCCCACGAAGGAGCTTCTTCTAAGACAGCGGAGCTAGTAAGTGCAGGTATGGTTACAGACCCACTGTTCTTCAATTTCCTTTTCTATTTTTATCAAAGGAACATGGGCACACGATGTAGAGTCAGAGAGCTGTGTGGGCTGTG
This sequence comes from Mustela nigripes, assembly GCF_022355385.1. Taxonomy (NCBI): domain Eukaryota; kingdom Metazoa; phylum Chordata; class Mammalia; order Carnivora; family Mustelidae; genus Mustela; species Mustela nigripes. Next base: position 18,265,842 of record NC_081557.1, read on the forward strand.
ATAAGGGAAATCACGTTCTTTGACCCTCCCATCCCAGAAGCAATCCTGTGCCCCTATTTTCAGTTAGGTCTTCTCCTCTTTCACTCCTTACCTCTGCACAACACGCTGAGAGGACTGCTTCCTGATTTTTCAGTGCTGGGAACTAGCTGCTGACTTGGCGTTCCAGAGGAGGAGGATTTACCCCCAGTTTATGGCCATACACTTTCCTGCCCAGCAAGTTTGTTTTTCCTAGAGTGAATACAGCCTTTCCCCACCACTGTGTTCTACAGATTTCTCACCAACACAGACACAACGTTGTCCCCAAACATGTCTTTCCCGGCTTGGTCAATCTCCTCTCCATTCCAATCCATTAGAGATACTCTCAGTGTCTTCACAGAAATGTCTCCACTGGCGTGAGCCACGCCAGACTGCATGGGAGTTCCCAGACGCCATGCCGCCACCTGATGGATGTCCTTCGGGGCATCCTGGATGGCCTCAGACTCACTCAAGTTGGATTCTGATTTCCCCTGGTCTGTGTCTTCCTTGGTCTTGCTTTACTCTCTTCGTTTTGGTAGAGCATATTCATTGAGAGTTTTCTGGAAGGGCTATCTAGAAGTCTCTTTCTTGTCACTTCTGAAAATGTCTTGATGGTGCAGAATCTGAAGTAGTTTGCTTCAGAAGTGCTGACTCATGTCCAGTGTTATTAAGAAGACAACGGCATTTTGATTCTTGAACCTTTGTATTAAACCTGGGTTTATTCATTTATTTCTTTATCTTTGAATAGTCTCCCTGGAAACTTGTAGGATCTTCTTGGGCCCAATGTTCTGAAATCTCATACTGAGGTCCTGGTGTGGTTTATCCTCATTCACGGATCTGAACATTAGGGTGGGTCCCTTCCTGTCTGGAAACTCTGTCCCTGGTTCATACGGAATTTCCTGCAATGTTTCTTCTCTCCTCTCTGGAAGTCCTATTATGTGGGTGTAAATCTACCATGTCCTCCATTTTTTTTTTTTAACCTTTTCAACCTTATTTTGTATTTCTGTTTTTGTACTTCCTGGGATATATCCTTATATTTATGTCAAAACTTTCTCGTATTTTAAATTTCTGGGTTCTGGGGTTCCTGGGTGGCTCAGAGGGTTAAAGCCTCTGCCTTCGGCTCAGGTCATGATCCCAGGGTCCTGGGATCGAGCCCCGCATCGGGCTCTCTCCTTGTTGGGGAGCCTGCTTCCTCCTCTCTCTCTCTCTACCTGCCTCTCTGCCTACTTGTGATCTCTCTCTGTCGAATAAATAAAATCTTAAAAAAAATAAAAATAAAAAAAAAATAAATTTCTGGGTTCTTTCCTGTTGGGTCCTTTAGAAAAGGAGAGGGGGTATCCTGTTTTTATTTTAAGAAAGTAAGATCTTCAGCTATCTCTTAGGTATTGTTTTGTTGTTGTTATTGGTTTTTTTTTTTTTTTTTAGTTTTCTTCATTTAGCCTGTTTCCTGTAAGATACTTCTCCCTCCTATTGTCTTCTCCAACTCCATGTGTGCATGTGTGAGTGTGTGTGTTGTGTCTTTCATATTCAAGGCTTTCCCCAGGTAGTGGGTGGTTCTCGGCCACCCTCTCACTCTAAAGCCTGTCTATGAAAAAGCTCATGGCTGAGGTTTGCTGACGGCAGGCTTCACTATGTGATGGTTCCATTGGGCCGTCTCGTTGGGGGATTTCTAGTCCCTTAAGAAGGTGAGATTCCCCCAGAGAATCTAAACTCCTGACTGGAAGGAACTGGCTGACTATTCTGGGAAATGGCCTGAGGAAAAAGATGAGTGGTTTCAACAGTCACTATGGCAACTGGCACTAAATCCATGTTCAGAAAGGAACCTCCATCCTCAACCAGGTGCTTGACACCTGGTGCTCCAGAGACCCTGTGCTTTGGCCTCGCCAGAGAATAAGCTCTCGGCTGCCACCTCTATGGGGGAGGGACAATAGCCAGGCTGAGTCATGCAGGGAGAGGACCCACAAGGGAAACCGATCTTCTTGTTCTAAGCCCCACTGTTACCCCTCCTCCTAGGGCTGTCTCATGCTGCCCATCTTCAGACCTTCTGGAAGTGAATTTGGCGGCTTCTTGGTTCTCCGGTGTGCCAGGGAGGACTGCGTTTTCTGAGCCCACCAAGTCAGTTTCTGCTCATGCATCTCTGCTCCAACAGCCACATCTTTACTGCTGTTGCTGTTTCTTCTCCTCTTCTCTGTCCTTGTGAATTTCCCCCATAAAATACCATTCAAGCGGATTTTCAGGAGGAAGCAGAACGTGTGTGTGTGTGCGTGTGTGTGTGTGTGTGTGTGTGTGTGCGTGTGTGTGTCTGGGCTGCCATTTTACACCAGAAGTCTTGAAGGTGGGTTGTCCTAGCATGTCCTCCTGAACTCCAACTGTGTAAGACACCTGGGTTTTGAGGGAAGTGCTGCTACCTGGAACCAGGTGTCTGTGTGGTGGAGAGCAGTCTCTTCCCGGCGTGGTGCTCTTCTCAGTATGGAAAGAACATGGGGCCAGGAGTAGGAAAGGAAAGATGAATCCCAGCTCTGATATCTACTCATGGTTATCCTTGGTCTCACCGGGGGGCACAGGTTAAGAATCCCAACCCTATTTACCTTCAGGGTTCCAAGTGGGATCAAATAGGATAATGTGTTTGAAAGCACTTCAGAAAGCAGAAAGTACTACAGAAACACATGACTTTCCTATTACTTAAAGACTCACTGTCATCTCCCGAAATTCAGTGTAGTATTATCTTGGCCTATCACTGGAGGGGAGAGAGGTTGGTCTCCAGTCATCTTACAAATCACCCTTGAGATATTCAAAATAATGTCCTCTAGTCACACAGACAATACGACAAAGGATAGTGTTTCTCACTCCACCAACACGGTCCAATCAACTGCCCAAGCCGGCGAGGCTCCACATTACCCAAAATGAACACTCCAGAATCCCAGGTAGTTTAACCTAAAAGGGATGAGTGAGATGGAACTCTCTTTGGGGGTCCATTCCATAGTGGGTCCACATCTCAGCTGAGCTACATATCCATCTTGCATCAGGTTAGAAATATAGAAAAAAAGAGTGACTAAATATATCCCAACAATAGACATATTATAGCCATTGAGAAAAAAAAAGAGTGGGGAGGTAGCTCTGTTTGTGGTGATGTGAAAAGCTATCCACTATCTATTAAGTGATAAAAACAAGGTGCAGAGCCATTTGAATGAGCCTATCTTTAGAGCGGAACAACAAAACCTGATATATGAATATGTATTGATCGACACACCTAACTATTTGTGCGATAAAGATACACATACACCGAGAAAGGGCCTGGCGGCATTCTCCCAAACCACTGACGCTAGGCACTCATTTTCCACTTTATACACTTCTGAGTGGTTGATAATTTTTTTCATAACATGGATATATTATTTCTGATCATAAAAATATTAAATAAAAATTCAAAGAGTAACAAAGAAAAAAATCTGGGAAGAAAGCCAGGATCAAACGCAGGAATGGGTTGACTTTCTTCACCCCAAAAGCCTGTGACGGGTCAGGGGCTATGGCTCGGTGTGGGACTCAGACCCCAGCCATCTCCCTAATTCTGAGCAGCACCCGCCCAGTGGTGCTCTCCAGCCTTCTGTCTGCGTTTCCCAAAGACTCCCTGATCCTAGATTCTCCTAATACCGGTGTCTCTTGGCTCAGCAACTCCTATGTCTCTTGGCAATGACCATGATAACCCTAGACCACATATGCAATCAGTCTGGCAAGGGTGTACTGAGTGGAAAAGATCCTTGGATGAGGACCAGCTCTCTACAACAAGCCAGCTACCACGGTCAATTTCCTTTTTCAAAACGGGAGCTCTTAGCTCCCATGAGTCACTGGCAAGGGGGACTGTTTTATAGGCGCTGACAATATCTGCACAGACTTGCTCTGGGCTCGCACGATAATCATGATAGCTCCTAGTCATTGAATGCTTGCTATAGCCAAGCATTCTAGCCGAAGCAATTTACATGATTTATCTTTACAACAATACCACGAGATGGGTAGCATTATTATCTCCACCGTATAGATGATGAACTCAGGCACAGATGTGAGGAACTAGCCCAAGGTCACAGAATTAGTAAGTGTCAGGACCGGAACCCCACGAGACCATGCATTGTCTCACTGGGGAAGGATTGGCGGAACCAGGGTTGACAACGTCATGTCCCGACTTCCTAGCGAACAGCTTTCTTTGCCAGACTCTGTGGCCCCTGTGTAATATATAGAACTATCGAGTCCATCTTTCTTCTGAAAAGAGGTAAATATACAGTCATCTCTAGGTACTGCTAGGGCCACAGAGGGGTCTCTTAGCTCTGTCTAGACACAAAACCAACAGAGCATAATGCATAACAGTGTTTTACAGCCAGAGGTTTTTATCTTCTTGTTTCTCCTCTGAGGAGCTGGCTGATAAATCAGGCTTCCCAGGTGGAGAGGAATGTGTGTTTTCAAGAGTGACTTTCAGGAGCAGAGTGAAGGACAAGCAGTGCCGTGGCACAGTGAAGCATCCTTCAGAACCAGTGGCAATCTCACCTCAAGAGGCCAATTAATCCATTTGAGGGAATAACAAAGACAAGAGCAACGGAGACCGGGTGCAGACTGTCTGCCCCATTTTCCATGACAGAAGCTGGAGCCCTCTCTCCTGGCTGCATTCATCAGTCTCCGCGGTGAACACGAGCAACCCGGTAGCACGGCATCGATCAGCGCATGTGCGCTGGCTACAGGCACCCAGCGATCAGGAGAGCAAAGATTAGCTCCGGTACCTCTGGCCGGCTGTGGCTCTCACTCCTCGAACCTAAGGGACACCTAAGGATTCCCTGCCATCACAGCATCCCTGTTGCCTCCTTCTAAAAGCACCGGTTGACCTTTTCATTGCACTTAAGTAACTGCTGCTTTCAGATCTGAGCCATCTCATTTGAGACACCCAGAGATACCTTAAGGAGAATGAAAATGAGAGATCTGGGCAAAGATAGCTAAATCGTTCTACCCCAAAACAGGCCAGAAGCAGACCTTCTGTTCTCTGCTCTATTAACGTGGCTGGAGTAGACAGAGGTATGCTTGCAAATTCTAGGCCAGAGACTTCCAGTTCTGGTCCTACGGTGGGCTAGCTATTCAAACTAACTTTCCTATTGGAAAAAAGGAACTTACAAAGCTGGAGCAAATTTTTTTTTTTTAAAAATCTTAAAATCAATGAAGAGGTGATTAAAAAGTAAAGGGCGAACATCTGGAAAACTGAGATACCTTTTCTCCTAAGAGCAGTGGTGGTCTACACCAGCTTGGGTGTTGGTTTTGCCAAAGACTGAAGTCAACATACAGAGCTGCGCAAAGTGGGAATCTAAGGGAGACCCTTCCTTTACGCTGTAATTCCAAAGAGTGAACTCCTAGGGTCAGGAAGAACCCGAGGTAAACCTCCTTCCCCCTTGCCCAGGGAACTGTAGGGAGGGTTACCTTTGCAACAGGTGCAACAAGGGAGATGTGGAGGAATTAATTATTATGGGCAGCCTCCCATGGAATGTGTCCCTTGGGTCTACGTTACTTAGATGGTCTCGGGAACCTCATCAATTGGGAATGAAGTGATATTGTACCCGAGTACTCCCAGGCATTTAGCAGAAGCCAAACTCAATGTCTCCGAAGGAGACAGGGTTTAATGAATCCCCACAAATAATTTTTCAGAGACAATGAGCAATATACTGCCCAAGATACCAAGCATGTGAGGAACCAATGCACCAGGAGGAGCAACTGGAATCAGACGCAGATCCACAAAGACTTCAAATGTTAAAATGATCACACCTAATCGTAAACATGCTTGCTATTTTTAAAGAAATAAAGGGCTGAATACATCCATCTGTACGGAACAGTATGCTACTAAACACACACACACACACACACACACACACACCAACCAAATAAATTAGAAAAAGAACCACACAGGATATCTACAAGTGAGTAAAACTGTAACTAATATTGAAGCCTCAATGGACCAGTTCAAACAGTAGATTAGAAACAGATGAAGAGAGAATGCATCAACTGGAAGACAGCCCAGGAGGAATTACTCTAAATGCAGCAGGGAGTGGCACAAGAAGATGGAAAAGACAAAGTAGCAGCTAAGAGACTTGGAGGGAGGAAATACCAAATTTAAAATAAAGGAAATTCAAACTATGGTGTGCAACAGAATGACCTCTGGAGCTTGTCGAGATACGCATTCTAGGGCCCTAATGCCACCTACGTATGTCACTTCTTCAGGAAAACTCTGGGTTCCAGGAATACACAACGTTAGCGGATATGGAAGTCACCTACACTCTAAGAAGCAGTGGAATCTGAACTTCTGGGTGGCAGACTTCAGAAGTCAATTTTCTTTGCTCTTGTCCAATCCATATGAAGTTTTTTACCTCTCCTTGACTATACTGTTCTCACTCATAACAGGTGGGCAGAATATGTAACAGACCTTTTTGTATTCCCTCAATTCAATGGGGGTTTAGATAGCAGAACCAAAACATGTTTGAAACCCAGTATTTCCATGCAGTTGACCCTTGAACAATATGGGTTTGAACTGCGTGGGTCCACTCATTTAAAAAACTGGATTTAAAAAAATAATAATATAGTGCTGTAAGTTGTTTTCTATTCTGTATGATTTTCTTAATAACCTGTTACGTCCTTGAAGCAATACAGTATATAATGCATAAAACACACAGGAGAGATGTTATTTGTTTATGTTACCGGTAAAGCTTCTGGTCAACATCAGGCTATTAGTAGTTAAGTTTTGGGGGAGTCAAAAGTTGTACACAGATTTTCAACTGCACAGGGTAGCTTAGCACCCCTAACTCCTATGTTGCTCAAGGGTCGTGTATATTTCTAAAGCAAAGACTTAGAAAAAAAAATTGTTTAAATTTTGCTTTGAGTATGTATGAATTTGAACCAATGGTTACCATGGTGTTTGGTAAAAGTACCTGCTGTTTGTCTTTCACTCTCTCCAACCTACGATGAGTTCCCTCAGAAACTGGGTAACTACCACTGGGTGTCTGGGGCTAGCTCACTTCACCTTTCACACGTGTCTCAACGGTCCCACCTGTCCCAGGAGCGTCCCACCATCCATGATCCTGGCAGTACGCAGAAAATGCTCAGCACGGTGCCTGGGACACTTAGTAAGTGTTCAGAAACTTATGACGAATCCATTTCCTGAATTGTAACCCCAACCTTATGGACTCCTCTAGTTTTCTCTCCAAATTCCTTGTGCTTTTTCAAAAAACAGCACCTCCTGGCCCTACAGCTGTAGTCTTCACCTTCGCTTAACTCTCCATATCGGGTTGTCCGTGTGTGTAATAATAACGAAGAGCCTGCATGATTAAATGACATACGTGGTTGCTGGTAATTCCAGGAATGTCTTCCCAAAGATGCAGAAGGTGATGGATAAGGGGGAAAGCCTTTGGGACCTGTCGTGATGTTCTTCCCTGTAAAATGGTGTCCTGTGCTGTCAGGGGCCTGAAAGAGCTTCAGCAGGGCACCAGAGGTGCCTGGCAACTTTCCACTGTCCCCACTTAGAAGGCGTGAACGAGGGGCTTGTAGAGTTTCTAAAGCCAAGTGGAACGAGTCCGCCAGCACTGCCAATGCACCAATAATAAGCAGCAGATGTTGCCAAGAGCAGAACCCACTCCTTTCAACTTAAAGGAGGGCAGGATGGGGTGGAAGTGAATGGGGGTGGGCAAAAAAAAGTATTGAGACGATGCCAAAAATCCGAACCTGGGGGACTGAATTCTGAAGATCACTCAAAACCCTTAATACTTGTCGACATTTTCCAACTTCTTCCAGCTCCCAAACCTGCAAATTTGCATGCCTCTTGGTGACGGGTGTTATATAGTTTCAAATCTCGTTTCTTCGATCTGGAAAGAACGGGATCACAAGCAACAGCTTCATGCCTAGGACATAATTCCCACCCTGGGATCATTCCCAGGCAAGTGGAATACGAGGTCACCTCCTGTTTAAAGCGGATCGATTTATCCTCCCGAGTTCGTCTCAGGGCAACGATCTGTTCCCAGTCATTTCCAATGTTCCTGTCGAGATAAGCTCCTCATTTCTGTTGTCTGCAGGCTCAGATCAAAGGGTCAGAGCCAAAGTCAGGGAGACAGGATAAGATGTTTCCTAGCAGCTAAGATTGGTCAGCCTGACCTTTTGTTTCAAGTGCTTTGGGTCAGCTGGGAGCTCACGCTGTGTCTGTGTGTATGAGGGAGAGAAAAAGAGACGGAGAGAGGGAGGCAGGCAAAACTGACTCTTGTCCCCCCCTCAGGGCCCTCTTATTAACAATTTAACAACACTTCACATTTTCAAAGTGTTATCAAACCATTAATAATTGAGCAACTTCTCAAAACAATGTTGGGCTGTCTTCTCAGGAGAGAAGGAAAGCTGTAATTAGAAATATGGCAGTCTGTTGAGAGAAGCCGCATTTAATTAGTCCATTTTAATTTAATTTAGGTAGGGTCTACACAAAGAAGATTGCATCCAGCCCCATAGCAGGAGATGCCAGAGGAGTTTCAGAAGGCCCCTTCTGGAAAGCCCGGGGCGCTTGCTGCCAGGACAGCAGTCAAAGTCCAAGGCTTCTGTGTCTGAAGACCTACCACGAACCCCTGCCTTCACTGGCCTTGGGTAAGTCACTCCCCTTAATTCCATCCGCTCATCCGTACAATGTGAAAAAAAAGTATCTGCCTTTCAAAGATTTGATACAAAGATTATTGTGAGGAGATGCTTATCAAGCACCTAATTAACTGAGCAAAAAAAAAAAAATAAATAAATAAAAAGAAAGCCAGAAGCAAACTGAACAATAATTATCCCAGGGCAGCAGTGGGGAGCAAGGAAGACTTACTCTTTCACCCAAGTCCTGTATTCTTAACAAGAAATCGGAGGGGGAGACAAACCACGAGAGACTGTAGACTGTGAGAAACAAACTGAGGGTTTCGGAGGGGAGGGAGGTGGGGGGTTGGGAGGGTGTGGTGGTGGGTATTGTGGAGGGCGCGGATTGCATGGAGCACTGGGTGTGGGGCATAAACAATGAATTTTGGAACACTGAAAAAATGAAATGAAATTAAATTTAAAAGAATAAAAAAAATAAAAAGTTAATGTCCAGCCACGTGTGTGGTGGAGAGTTTCCAAACTGTCCCAGAGATCAGCCGAGGGAGGCCACACTCAATGTCAAGAGGAGATACGTCCCCCGACGAGTTCCTGACCTGTCCTTCTTGCGATGCACCCTCCCCCACTTCTGTTACTGGCCATTCTATCCTGCCATTTCCTCAGGCCAAACACATCGGTGTCACTGTCAGCTCTTCTCATACTCCACACCCAATCCAGAAGGAATTCTAACTGACCCACTTCAAAACACAGCCTGAGTCTCTCCAACCGCTTCTCACCACGTCTACTATTACCGCCATCGGTCCTCCCCGCCCCCACCCCACCCCGTGCCATGTCTGGATCACTGGGACAGCTTCCATCCACCTGCTTCCCTGCTCCCACCGCCACCCTGTAAAGGCTATTCTCAGCACAGTGACCAGCGAGATCTTGGGACAACAGGAGTCAGACTTGTCATGTCTTTCCTCTGTTCCAGACACCCCACGGGCTCCATCTCCCCTGGAGTAGAAGCCAACCACCCCCCCTCACAGTGTATTCACCGTCTGGCTCCCAGACTCCTCTCCATCCTGCCTCCCCCCCTACCCTCGTCCCTCACTCTGCTTCAGCCTCCCAGGGCTCCCTGCAATGTCCTCCTACCTACTTAGCATATTCTACCCTGTCTAGAACAGAAGCTCCCTGAGGACAGGCACTTGCACTCATTTTGCTCACTGCTGTGCGTCCAGTGTCTCCAGCAGTGTTCGTCACGGAGCAGATACTCAACAATACAGGTTGAAGAAACGGCACCAAGAAAAAGGGACTCTAACAAGTGCAGCGGGATGCCGTGTCCATGACAGCCCAGGTCCAGCTGGCCCCATGCAGCAGGAAGGGGCAGAGAAGCAGATGAATCTCAGATGCGGAAGAGCTGTGGCTTCTGACGGGAGGAACCTTCACACAATGCCGTGGGGGAGGAAAATGATGCTGTACCGAGGCAAGCGAGAGCCCCCCGCGACCAGCGTGCACACTTGGTTGTGGCACTTTGGGGAGGAAGCCAACTTCACAGTGGCTACTCCCATCTGAGCCCCGGGGTGGCCATGTGCAGGAGACAGCACCGGGCAGACAGCCAATGACACATCTGTCTGGGGAACGATAATCAATCCAGTTTTGCTGGGCCACGGGGACAGGGTCTGAAGTCCACTGGAGTCCAAGCTCTGAAGGCCAGGGTGAGGTGCCCACCCTTCATTTAAAAGGCAAAGGGGGTGGTCTTCAGGAGAGGTTCGAGTTGGGGGAGTTAATGCTGGAAGGAAGACAGAGAAAGACAAATCTGACACTGCGTACAGGTTGGGTTGGTCTGAAGGAGAACGACAGGAGGGAAAGACTAGTTGGTGGATGAACCTGTGGAGGGCCAAGAAAGGTGCTGGTTTCTAGAAGGAGAGGATCCTTCACAGTAGAGGGACTGGGGCAGTAGGAGAGCCAGAGCATGAGGTGGAAAGGAAACTGAAGAAACTCATACAGGGTGGCCTGCATCTTCTCTGTAAAGAGGGAAGCCTGGGTTTCTGCAAGATGAGGCTGGAAGACCGAAGCCGAGGATGGCTCCAAACTGTGGTAGGGGATGGGCCACCCACTCGTGGGAGATCAGTGAGAAGGATCTGTGTCAGCCAATACAGGAAGGGTCTAGCTGATGCTGGGAAACCAGAGTCTGCACCGACAGGAGTCAGGACACAGAAGACTATTTCTGGTGGAATCCAAAAGCAGAGTGAGTTGAACCAGGGGAACACAGTCATTCCGTATGTGCTATTCTTTACGGCCACACTTCAACCTAACTGTCGACACTTGGACAAGCATCATTTTCAAGCTCAAGGAAAGAATGACGAGGGTTGTGTTCAGTCTATCTTGAGATCTATCTTGAAGTAGTCCTAAGAGTCACCTCCATTTGCTGAATTAGGTAGCCAAGAAATCACGTCATCTCGGAGTTTGGTTTCTCCACTGAACACTGTTAAGAAGAACTCTACTTTTTGGAGTAATTTTGTTTCTTCACCACTGATTTTGATTGACACCCCCCAGTGAAAGTTGAATTTACAGGTTTCGGACTTCAGCATGGGGGCGCGCGGGCACACACACAATTGTTGCTGAAAAGTGAAATGAGTGACATTTACAGCTTTGCTCTTCTTGTGGAGGCTACCCTATTGATCCCAACTGACATTTACTTAAACATTCCCTGACAAAAAAAAAATTAAAAAATAAATTAAATAATCATAATAATACCTCCTGATTCTATCTCTTTCTGAAAATGCCAACAAATGTGCCCAAGGCAGGGAAGAAAAAAACCACCCACAATAAAATCATCTATTCATTCCCCTACAACAAAGAGTGTTATTTTGTTAATATTATAACTTCAATTATTTCTTGGCTTCTCGATAGCTCATGTTGTTAGTCTAACCCTCACCCGGGTATTGATTCTCCTCCTGTTAAAAACAAGCCTCAGTGAGGCACCAAGAATTGCCTGCTCAAGCTTATTGCTATGCCGGGGGGTTATATCATACATATTAAATTTGGACAGCATTTAGGCTAAAGCAATCTTAACTTTATGATCTTGTTGGTTTTTAAAGCAAATGTTAATGAAATATGTATTATTTACGGCAAATGGCAATCCTGGTGGGGTACATTTTAATTAGTATAGTTTGTTCAATGAAAAGCCTATTTAACTCCTCCCCATCGGTCACCAGGCTGCCCTCCAACCTGTGGGCATAGTGAGAAGAAAAAGTGGAGGAGGAGACAGGTGCGCGTTCTCAACTCTCGGGTCAGGGAGAGAAGAGGGGCGCCCTAACCAGTTCCTCCTCAGCCATAGGAGCTCTGAACTTCTCCTCTATGAAGCATCTTAGTAGTGTACTTCTCAGGCTCTGGTCTATCTGGGTTTATCTTTCAATGCGGCAGATGACCAGAAAAGTCAAGGGATGATGTTCTTAGGTTTATCACTGGCTTATGACTTAGGATAAGGTATTAATTTTCCAGGGTTGCCCTCACAAACACCATAAACTGGGCAGCTTAAAACAACATAAGTTAAGGTGCCAGTGAACCCCTTCTTGCCTCTTCCTAGCTTCGGGTGGTTGTCGGTACTCCTTGGCGTACCCTGACTTGTAGGTGTATCATTTCAATTTTGGTCTCTGTTTTCTCATGGTCCTATGTGTCTGTGTCCAAATTTCCTTCTTATAGGGATGCCAGTCATACTGAATTTAGAGCCATCCTAATGTGAGAAGACCTCATTGTCATGGTCCATTTTATGTGTTGATTTGGCTAAGCTATGGTACCTAGCTTTTAGACAAACATCAGTCTAGATGCTGGTATGAAGGTCTTTCTCTAGATGCAGTTAACATTCAAATCAGTAGACTCCCAGTGAAGCAGACTACTCTCTATAATGTGGATGGGCCTCCTCTTATCAGTTGAAGATCTCAAGAGGAAAGACTGATGTTCTCCCAGAAGACGGTGGCTTCTGACTCAAGACTGCAATCTCAACTCTTCCCTGGCTTGCCAGCCAGCTGGGCTGTCCTGCAGATTTTGGACGTGCCAGCTCACACAGTCACGTGATCACAATCACGTTAATCAATCTCTTCTCTCTCTCTAAAGACAGACAGATAGGAAAGAAAGATAAATATTGATTCTGTGTTTCTAGACAATGCGAATCTGCTCATCTTAACTTGATTACATCTCCAAAGACGATTTCCAGATAAGGTTACATGCTTCATTCCTTGATGGACATGAATTCTGGGGGAACATTCTCAAACCCAGCATAAATCTGTGGACCAGGGCCCCACTATTCAAAGTCTGGTGCTTGGATCAGTGGTGGCGGTGTCTCCTAGGAGCCTGGTAGAAATGCTGTCTCTGTGGCTCCATCCTGAACCTAATGAATCAGGACCTTCGTTTTCACGGATCACCAGGTGATTTGTATGCATGGGAGTTTGAGAAGCCCCAGACTCGAAGATCATGCTTCCAACCGCTGTGGCATTTATAAGAAAAGGCCTGGAGTCCAGACACTGTAAAAGCGAGACAAGTCCCAAGTAAAGGGTCAGAGAAGAGGGACTGAGAAAGAAAGTAGAAATAGCAGGGAGTTTCGAAATAGGTCACGTCTCATTCATATGCACCTTACCAACAGTTGAGACTAGATAATGTTTGTCACATCAGAGGACAAAAGAATAAATGAATAAACTGGGCTCTTTAAGATAGAGAGGTTTTCTAATAAGCTGGCCCCTATTTACAAGGAAAGCCCTAAGGCAAAAGAGAGAAAGAAATCTCATTTCCACCCTCCGAGCCCAGGTCACCTCTCCCCCTTCGTTCACAGAGGCACAGCTATGCTGCCGTGATTACTGGGGACAGTGTTACGCTCGAATACGGACGTCCTGCTCTAGGCTCCCACTGTAACTCATGTTGACATGGAGAAATGTTTCATTTTCAGATCCATATGTATGAATTTTTAATGAACTGTGTCAAAGAAATCAAATATTTCCCCCTCTACCCCCAACTCCGAGGAATCGGATTTTGACCTCCTGCCAAACAACTATAAATCATGTTCAGCACGAAGAGGAGCAGGAACCAGGGACTGCTACCCATGGATTAGCCAGTTAATTTCCCTCTGTCAGACATTCGGCGAAGCTGTCACAGGATGGAGAGGGAAGGAAGGAGGGAGGAAAAGAAGGGAGGAAAGAAGGAATAGAAAGAGTAGGCATCCAATGGTAATCGACAAAACAGAAAAATTAAAAACCAGATAAGGTCGTTCACTGTCTGAGACCTGGGGGGCCCTATCAATCACCAGAATCTTTAGAACATCAAGTCCTGGCTTCTGTAGCTGGCTATAGATTTCCTCATGTAAGGGGACTTAAAAGTACGGGCTGGGGTGGGGGTAGAGAGGAGAGGTTTCAGAGAGTAGAATGAAAATAAATTATTTCCTTCCTCAAGAGCCCTTTCCTACAGTTTCCGTGAACTGTGGATAATACAGCAGATCATTCCTAAATAAAGCCTCAATCAATACTTAGAAGGGGGAGCTGAAGCATTAAAGGCAATGAGATATCATTTCTTGCCTAGCAATGCAGAAGTGATTTAAAAATGGTAATACTCTATGTTGGCAAGGATGTGGTGAAAAGGTTCTATCCAATTGCTTGTGGGAGTGGAAAAAGATACAATCCATTTGGAAAACCATTTAGTAATTGAAGTGCAATGAGCCCTGAGTGTTCATACCTGGTCTAAATCCTATCGAAATGTATCTTAAGGAAGTAATCCAAAAGATGAAACAAAGCTTTATAGACCATTACGGCTTCGTGTACAGTAATTCCACGGTAAAACCTAAATGCTCACCAGTAGGTGTGTGGCTTGAGTAAAATAAGGTGTGTCCATCCAAGAGAACATCATGCAATATGCAATAATTAAGAATGCTTGCGAAGGGTTTATAACAACCTGTGAAAGTATTTAGGCTACAAAACTGAATAAATAATACCATTGTGAGGAACAGAAAGCCTCCATGACATATGTCCAGAAAAGAATATAATAGAATACAGAAATACTCAAATTTAAACAACACCAATTGCTAATGGTGCTTACCTATGGTTGAAGGAAATCTGGGTAAATGTTTCCTTCTTCCGTGTTTCCCAAACATCCCGTAAGTTTGTGTACTTTTATAATGGAAACCTGATTCTATTATGCTTTTGTAAAACAAGTCAGCTGTAGAGGTGAGATGTTCAAAGAGGTCTCCTACAGTAACAATCCAATCATAATTACAATCAGCTAATTCAAGCTGAAACAAATTTGGAAACACTGAATTTTCGAATCTCACCTCCCAATCCAGAACACAGAAGAATCCAGTTGGCTGCCTGCTTGCAAAGCATCTCTTTTGGTCCAAAAGACTGAACTTAAAAAAATGAAACGAAGAGCCAGAACTGTCAGCTTTCAGCTACCGGATTCTAGGATGAGTCAAAGAGCCGTCACAGACACCCCCATTTGCCGAGGTTCCTTCCCTGGAAGGAAGTGCGCCATGCCGTGCCTTCAAACAGGCACATGCGGCTGGACGGGCGTGGATGGAACTGGACGCTTCTCCTGCCCCAGATCAGCCCCAGTCACAGCATTCTCCTTTCTGTGCACATTTGTGCACTTGAAAGCTATTGTCTCTAGGTTTTTGACCCTGCTCGAGCAAGATTTTCTGGAGCGAGCCATCTGGTTCTGGGAACGAGGAGCCATCAAAGGCCACATGCAGGACGCGGGAGGAGGGGAACGATTCTGTCTGAGCGACGAGCTCATGGGATATGTTCTAAGTGGCTGAATGCTGTCCAGTTTTGAATAAAGTGACACTCGGGTGACCTAAACAGGTGACATGGTGGCGGCGGCAGCAGCAGCAGCAGGGTAAACAGGGCAGGGATGTGGGTTCTTGGGGTGGGCATGCTCAACACCCATGTGCTCCCCATAAGGCACCTGTCCCCTCTTCCATGGCCTGGGAGCTCGCAGAGGGGACAGCACGTGGCTGAGACCCCCAAGGAAGTAATCACATTGCTGGTTCCTCTGAAACCCAGATGTCACCAAGGGCAGTGGGGAGCGCAGTGTCCTAACCTCCATCTTGCCCCATACCTCCTCTTTTCTCACTAGAAGCGCTAGGTCTCCACTTTCCTGACCTAGTCTGCCAGGACTGGGTAAAAGCAGGAAAAAGAGAAGCCACTTGGCCCTGACAACAAAGTGAAAAAAAGGGGAGCAAAATCTAGGTGCCTTATTTGGTGCTCTGAACGAGCGGACTTCGAGCACTTTCATTAATTACATTTTTAATGGTAAAACATGTTACTAAAGCCCTAGAGAATTACCCCATACATCCCTCTCTGGAAAACTGTTCTCAATATTTACTTGTGTGGTTATCAAATAGGCATGGCAAGGATGGGGTGGGTACTGGGGCCAGGGGGAAATGCCTGCTTGCCTTGACAGTCTTGTTGAAACAACACTTCTGGGGCCCCCACATATGTTGGTAGGTATCTCACACCAGCGTTGTCCAAACTCCAGTTCTCCAACCTGGTCACGCTCAGGGTAAGCGAGGGGCCACCAGCAAGGCTAAAACTTCATTAATAGGGAGCCCATGAACTAATTCAAACCAGGCTGCACTAGGATTCATTTCTGTCCCAGGCATCAAGGAGGAATGGTCTGCCGAACAACTGTGGTGGAGAAATCATGGGGGGAATGTTTAATTGCTGGAAGGAAAGAGATTCTTTTCAGGCTCGCTTTACATCGAAGCGATCCATCTCCCAATTACAAGCAAGTTCTTATCCAGACATTAAAGCAGGCAACCGCCCGTGTTGGCAACCAACCAAAAACTGCTTATCTCCAACCTTCCGTAATTCCAGACCGTTTCCTGATCCACCCTGGCTTCCTGCCTAATGCACGTGCATTGCTTTTTCTGCCCCCACTTTTAGCCCCTAGCTTACCCTGAGACCATGGGAGATGCCCGCGCAGACACATGTGGGCAAGGTGGGGAGCAGACCTTTCACCACCTGGGGAGGAAGAGGCCATCTGGCTTCCAGTCCACATGTGTTCTGCTAAACATCATGACTGCTGAGCGCCCCTCCCCCGCCCCCGCCCCCGGAGAGCATCCAGTTCTAACGACAACCCCATTTTATCCCTTACATCTGAAATATTCCAGAAAAGAAGACAGTCAGGAGAAGGAGATGGGCGAAGCTGTAATGTCAGCCAACACTTTTTAAAAAATGGAGACTCGTACCAAATGGTGCGTTCCCACGGCACACCAAGCATTCACTGTCCCCACCCCCCAACGCCCCGTCAGCCAAGCTCAGGACTCTGGCTAATTAAGTAGTCTCAAGGGGGGAGCTGTGAGCTCAAGGGCTGTTGCTTGGCTGTGGGCGGAGGGGCTTGCGGCTGAGGCTCCGACCCCCCTCCCCACAACGGCGTGCGAGGTTGAGCAAGTCAAAGCTAATGCGAGGAGCAGAGCCGCGGCTGACCGGGCCTCCCCTCCACCGCGTGCACCCACGGCCCTGGGCTCCCGTGTCTTTCTACCGCATGAACCTTCTGTCTGGGCTCTGCCTTCACACTCAGCAAGCCTAGCGCAGCCTGTAAATAAGGAGGCGAAGGGCAGGGAGGGACGCCGAGGAAGGGTTTTTCTCCCGCGTGGTGTAGAGCAACAAAAAGCCAGTTTACTAACGTGATCCGAAAAGACCCAAGGAAGATGGGATGTGCCCTCGCATCTCCCTTGAGGAAGACTCCTGCTGGTGGGAGGTGACTGCTATTCCAATTCTTCCAAATGCATCTTTCTAAAAACGTAGATTAAACTTTCAAAAATAGCTTTGATGCTCCTCCAACTCCTTCTCAGCACATCTCCCTCCCTCCTGCCCCCACCCAATGGCTTAAAAAAAATACCACGCCAGGAACTTCTATTTGGCTCAAATATGCTTAGCACACCGAAGCTAAATGCAGCTTATACACTGATCTTGTTTCCAAAACCGCTTACTTGTACACGTATGAGGCTGTAATGGAATGATTTATGGTTTTCGTTGAGCTCTTTCACTGCTGATTTTCAGAGATCTCTCTGGGGTGATTATTCTTGGATATTGCTATGTCTGTGAACTGCACAACTCCTGACAGATGTTCACTCCTTCTCGGGGAGCCTCGTGTTAACTGATTTACACATTTCGTTCATTTAAACGTTCAATAAGCACCCAGGAACCATTAAGCATGGTGGGGCGTATGAAACTACTGATGAAGGCAGAGGCTTCCGTCCTCAAAGAACTGATTCTTGTTCTCACTCATCCTAAGAGCCAGGAGATGAGCTGCCATGATCAAATTTACTGGCAGAATCACACTTCCCTGGTCGGAAGCCACGTCGTGCGTGTTTGCAAATGCATCTGATCTAGCCCTTTAGCAAGAGGGGCTTGCTATTAATTCCTGGAACAGAAATGGCCTTGGCCTCGGAGAATGGCTGGATTCCATCCATCCATCCCCAAACTGAATCACAAGAAGGTAGGCTGACTCCGCAAGGGCAGGGATTTTTGCTTGTGGGGTTTGTTTCCCTGCTTCTGTTTCCACTAGTGTTTCTCTTTGTAAGGACATCTACAGATGGATGGCTTCTCTGCCCTCTGGGGAAGTTTCTGTGGCACCTGGCCTGCAGGGGCTTGGAGGCCCAAGCTGGGTTTCTGTTTGCAGTAGAACCACTCTGAATTTCGATGTGGTGACCCAGAAAGTGGGGGTAATAAAACCGGCTCCAGGGGATTCCTGGGAGAAGTCAGCAGGCTGGTAACGTAGGAAGGGCACTTCCTAGGCAATGCTGGGCACTCCGGGGGCTCGTGGCTTTCTGCCTAGTGGACAGAGACATCAGAGACGGGGAGCCCTGACGGGGGGAGACAGGGTGACCAGCACTTGGGGAGGGTACCGATGAAGCTTCCAGCAGCTCCCACAGAGTCACTGCATAGTTCTGGGCAGGGCCCAAGCACATTTTTCAGCCTTGGTTTCTTCCCTGTGAAAATGCTTTCTCAAACTGAAAACTACTACAAAAAGGTGAACCACGACCATAAAGAGAATTAGACGGCATTATTTTATTCAAAGATCCTCTCTTCTGATAGCATTCCCAGCTTGAACAACAGGATATACACATTTTAAAAACTGACCTCTGAGAGCCTAATTAGAAGAAGGATAAACTCCCAGGAACAGCATTCTATTCTATTCTATTATTTTATTTTATTTTGCTGCAAGGCTAAATATAGGTTAAGGGGAAGAAAAGAACTGCTGGGATATGCATTCATGTATCTTATAATTAAATACTTCAAGGAGGATTTGGCCCGACTGGCACCGCTCCACAGAAACGCCTTATCTCGTCTGACTGGAAAATCACGCTGGCTTTCCGGGAGTGCAATTTTCCTGTAGGTTTCGGGGGGCAAAGGCCCTCGTGGCTGGCCTGCGCGCCACCTGGAGGGGTCTGAGAACAAAGACGGGGTGGCCTGCAGTATTTCCCACAACTCGGCAAGTTGGAACCTTATCATTTTCATGTCACCAGAACGTTCATTCACCACCCAGATTCAGGTTTACCCTTTGTGTCTCAGGCAAGAAAAGGGAAGGTGGTGGTGGTGGGGGGAGATGCTTTTAATTTGGTCAGACTGCTGCTTATCGGTCTTAGTCACAGCCACTAATGCAGTGGAATTATAAATCCTCCCGCAATGGTCTTATCAACCAGGAGCCACATGTGGCGGCACGGGACCAAGGCTTTTCAAGGGGGTCCCGAGAAAAGCCGTGCCTCGGCTGCTGAGGAGATGCTGGATACATAGAGAAGGAAGACGCAGGCCTGGGGAAGATGGAGAGGAAGCCAGATTGCCCCCCCCCCCCCACCGCATCATGTCCTGGCCCCCTCAGAACAAGGATGGGCTCTTCTTGTGGGAAGAAGTCACCGGACTTCGTCACCTGGATGCCGTGTCCCTGACCTCCCCACGATGCTGGGTGTTTTCACCAGCTCACGCCCCATGTCTCCTTGTCTCCCCCACTGTTCTTCCTCAAGGCCACACTCATCCAAGCGGGGGCTCAGCCTTTCCCTAATTCCCTCAAGAAAGCCACAGTCCGAGGCTATGACTTGTAACCCCGTGCTCATCCCTTTATGCGTTTCAACAACATCTCCAGTGGGCATCCATCACGCAACAGGTGCTTCTCCAGGTGTTTGGGAGAAATGAGAAAACACGACAAAAATTTCTGCCCTCGCCAAACTCACAGGTTAGCAGAGCAGGCAGACAATGAGTGTAATAAATAAATAAATAAAATATGGAGTCTACCGCTTGTTGGAAGGAACCAGACCATCACCAAAGACCCCCAGAGCATGGGAAGTGGAATGCAGAGTGAGCAGGGGTGCGGGTGGGAAGGGTGTTGCAATTACAAACAGGACAGTCAGGTGGGTGATGCATTGAGAAGGAGACACCTGAGAAAGAACTGAAGATGGACCCTTGGATGTTTGGAAGGAGCATGCTCTAATTGGAAGAAAGAGCAAGTGCAAAGGCCCTGGGGTGAGAGAGCCCTGCCATGTTTGAGGAACAGCAGGGGGCTTGCTCTTTAAAACCCAATGGAACACAAACCGAATACACGCGGCGAGTAACCTTCCTGGAAATGGTCCAACTGAGGCAGCTCTAGGAACTCACACACTAAACTCCTCTTCACAGAATGCCCTACAGCAGTGGCTTGTTATTAAGTAAAGAAACTAACACAGTGGACCAGGGCCAGCATAAAATTAAAAGCAATAGAATATATTACACATATCAAGGCATGGCATATACAACACATTCCTCTCTGTACACTTGACTGTGATATAAAAATTACTTCTTATTGTCAGTTGGAGTCAATAGAACTCAAAAGCTACTAATCCACAGGCTACCTTCTACTAAGCCCCAGACTGCCCGCCATGGGGCAGTGTCTTCTGTCCTCGGCCCCTGGCAGCATGTGCCCAAGAGAAACCCAGATTCCTTCTAAAGTAGGCTCAAGAAGTGAAGCCCAGAGAGAGGGAAACATTTCCTCACCCGCCAGACATCGCCTGTCTCAGGGGTGAGTAAAATAGAGACCCTCTTTTTCCTCCAGAGATCGACACCCTGCTTCCTGACCAGGGCTCCCTTTTCTTACCATGACCTTCCCCCCCCCACCCCCCACAAAAGGGTGGGGTCTAACTCACGGGCAGTTCACGGGAAAACAGCTCCCTGGTCCGACCAATGTCCATCTGTTCTCTTGCCCAAGGACTCATGGCTCAGCTGGGATTATTGGACGGAATTATGACGAAATAAAATGAAATGTAAATGAAATGAAATAAATGAAAATTTAAATGAAATAAAATGAAATTTAAGAAATCCGTAAAAGCACACTGCTCCTGAGTGGCAACATGGGAAACTCTTCAGTCAACTGCCCCGATTTTTTCTTTTCCAACAAAACCAACTTTGTCTGGTCGTCCCCAGAGGGCTCGCTTTATCTGGACAACTGATGTCTAGTTTTTGTAATATATCCTCTGCTAAGCAGGGAATTATTAAATGTTCCCAGTTAAAGGTGTGAGGGGGTAGAAGGCAGGGGTGGGGTGCTCTGTGACAGCTCCGGGGGCGTAGGAGACTCCGCGTAGAATCTGGAGACCCCACTGGCCCCTTGCAGCACGAGCCAGACTATCCTGAACAAGGCCCTCTTTTTCCAGCAGGAGACCCAACAGACTGCTCTTAATAGAATTTTTTAAATTGCTTAAAATTGCTGCTTCTATTCCAGGCTGAAAATTACAGCCCTTGCTCTATTTCCCATCCTCTCCCCAGAGTTCCTCGGAGCCCCCGAGGAGATCTGTACTAACAACGACATCATCAACAAAACCCGAATGTACTCTGTGCGAGGAAAAATATTTGCAGCTTTTCAACCAGATCCAAAGAGGCTGTGACTGACACACAGCCTCTCCCAAATGGATTGAGCCTTTTCTCTCTCTCCCTCCAACATAGTAAAAAAAAAAAAAAAAAAAAAAAAAATTATCAGTGTGATTTTTGTTCCTTTCTGAAAACATTACAAATCAAACGCTAAAAATCTTTGAAACCTTATCGCGCTGAAGATGATGAATACTGACCTTCCTCCTTTGTCATCCCACCAGTCGTGTGGGTGGCGTGAGGGGAGGGAGGTGGCTGATGAATAAGTCATTGTTTCCAAATAATGCCGCATCAGAGGACGTGTGTTGAGACTATTCTCCACTTAACGTCCCCTCGAGAGAAAGCTTTGTGCGGGTAAACAAACAAAACCCCATCTGTGTGTACTTACAGACGCCAGGTCTTCAGAACGTGGTGCACTGCAGTGAGGTTCAACGCCTTGGGGAGACCCAAGGTCCTTCAGCTCATGCTGACGACAACAAATGGGGGGAGGGGGGCACTGCTCCCAGTGGCCTGGGACCACCTGGTCCGTGTTCTGCCGGGCTCCTGGCCTCATCCAGGGTCCCTCTGGGCAGAGCTGGATGAACAGTTTGGACAGACACGTGCAGTGACCACGTGTCTGTCCAAACTGCTTGTAAGTTGGGGATGGTGTGCCCCTGGAGGGAGCTAACTCCTTCTGACTCCGTCTTGAAGCCCCAACCCCAGCCAAGATGGAAACTATAGGACTTTTTACCCCGAGTGCTTAGCATTCAGTGAGATCACAGGACCTCCACTCGATTCTCCTCAATTAAAGAGCCAAGGGTTTTTGAGCCAAGCTGCACACCGGGATCGCAAGGCTCCCAGCGGAGTCCAGCACTGGGAAAACGGCTCCCTGGCGGACCAACATGCCACCAGCACTGAGAAGGCTGAAGAGGTGGAAGGTCAGGCACCGACCTGTCTAGGAATGCAGTGCCCACGCCCCCCCCCCCCCCCCCCCCCCCCCCCCCCC